>NC_042622.1:268807266-269143556 GCF_901001135.1 Rhinatrema bivittatum
GGGTGCCGCAGTCCGACGTGGCTGTCAAAGTCAGACACGTGAGGGCGGCATTTTTTGAAAGCAGCGAATGAGGGTGGAGCGGTATGGAGCTGGGAAAGTTCCACGGTGTGGGAATGGAGCTTCGGAGGCGCATGGTCTGCGATCTGCGGGGTTCGGGTTAGAGAGAGAGAGAGAGAGAGATCGCACGATGCTGTGACATCATCGCGGCCTAGGGCGGCTGCAGGACCCTTGCCCTGGCACTGTGTGGCTGCAGGAGGGGGCGAGACATTTTCAGCCTTGTCCTCTTGCAGCTATTGCCCTGCCAGATGCCTTCCCAGGTCCGTCCCCTTCATGGTGCCATCTGCAGCAGACTGTAGAGAGCTGCCTTCTGGTTGGGGGCAGGTCATCCCCGAAAGGGATGTGAGTAATAGAACGGAAAATGTCATAATGCCTCTGCATCGCTCCATGGTGAGACCGCACCTTGAATACTGTGTACAATTCTGGTCGCCGCATCTCAAAAAAGATATAATTGTGATGGAGAAGGTACAGAGAAGGGCGACCAAAATGATAAGGGGAATGGTATTGTGTAAGAAGACAGTAAATCCAACAGGAACATTAAATGGGAAAAGTACAGCAGTGCAGTATAATATAAACTTGCATTTTTCTTATATTAAATCAAGCAATGCAGAATTAACACTGGGTATGGCCTGTTAGCCGGGGCAACCAACCTACTCATATGGCTAGTAACAAACACTAAGGAAGGCAGATAGAGGGAGGCTGGGGGGAAAGCAGTGAAGCACGCAGCTTTCAAATATTATCCTTACCCCTGAGTACTCCAAAGAGAGGGGGAGGGAGGAGACAGATCCACCCCAATGTCACCAGTTTGTAAAGGATGCACCCTGTCCCAC
The DNA here is from genome assembly GCF_901001135.1 of Rhinatrema bivittatum. Taxonomy (NCBI): domain Eukaryota; kingdom Metazoa; phylum Chordata; class Amphibia; order Gymnophiona; family Rhinatrematidae; genus Rhinatrema; species Rhinatrema bivittatum. The sequence goes on from NC_042622.1 coordinate 268,808,154, forward strand.
ACACAAAATTGTGTGGAAAAAACAGTAAAGGAAAAAAATGGAGAATTTGGCTATTTGGCTAGCTATTTGGCTAGAAGACAAACCAAATAGCAGAGCACTGCAGAGTGTGAAGGGTCTCTCTCTCCTGGGAGCTTCCCCAGATGGTTTACTTGGTACTAAATAGAAAGCAGGGCTGGTTTCAGTCTCTTACAGAAAGACCACAGTCCACCAGTTTTTCTTTCCAATACCTGCCAGCAAGAGTTTATGCTGGACTTCATCTGAAAGGCTGAAGCAGTTAAGATGAAATAATCCTTCTCCCTCTTCTGCTAAGATGCTCTCTGTGCAAAGTTTATATTACTTCATTCAGTCTCATAGGAGAATGATCCAGCCATGTGCTCCAGGGCCTGGATATCTCTGGAAAGGAAGTCTCTTGGCTCCTCTGTCCCTGGTTGGGATTTTACTTGTAGCTCAGCTATGAAGCAAGAACAGCTGTCTGTCTCTCTATTTCCTCAGAGCACAGACTTCTCCCTCTCAAAAATTAGCTCTTCAGAAGAACTTATTACAGGACTGCCAGATTCACTTCTCTCTTCCTGGCTTCAACTCCTGGCCATCCCCGCCCCTCACACACACACAGAGACAGTCAAATTGTGCATTTTTTACCTTAAATGGTCTCCCAGCATTCTTTTGGCTTCCTCCTCTGCTGGCATTGTAGTGCTGTTCTCTGGGTAGGTTAAACAGTGCAGTCCTTTTTCCAACTTGTTAACATGATGAGTGCCGGATGCTGATTCTTGAGGAACATTTGTCATTCACAGGAGAGCACACAGGGGTTTTATGTATTTTTATATTCCTTCACCTTGGCTGCAGTGGCTTGACGTCTCTGCAGAGTTGAAAAACCCTTTTTGGCAGGTAAATCACATCACTCAGATCCAGATGCAGCTTGGTCCACATTGTAAGGCTACAACACCTGATAAACCCGTGGGGGCAGGAACCTGATTTATAGTAGCTTGCCTCATGTAGGTGATTGGTAAACCAAGGAGCAGAAATGGAAACTAATGAAGAAAAGATGGAGCTCAGCTCTAAGGAAGAACATTTTCTTGTAACAATCCATGAATTTGCTGCGGGTGAGAGGCACCGCTGCTTTCACTGTGACTGCACTGGCCCAGTTTCTGTCATTTAGTGTCAGACATGAGAACTGGGAAGGGACTGAAAACTAAAAACTTTGCATTGTCATTTACAGGCCGAATGTGTGCGGATCTCGATTTCATTCCTACTGCTGTCCAGGATGGAAAACGCTGCCAGGGGGAAACCAATGCATTGTCCGTGAGTATTCATGTGCCCTGGTGCTGCACTTCTCCCTTTCCCCCGCTCCCATGCATTGTCCGTGAGTATTCATGTGCCATGGTGCTTCACCTCTCCCTTTCCCCCCCCACTCCCATGCATTGTCCATGAGTATTCATGTGCCATGGTGCTTCACCTCTCCCTTTCCCCCCCCACTCCCATGCATTGTCCATGAGTATTCATGTGCCACGGTGCTTCACCTCTCCCTTTCCCCCCCCACTCCCATGCATTGTCCGTGAGTATTCATGTGCCATGGTGCTTCACCTCTCCCTTTCCCCCCCCACTCCCATGCATTGTCCGTGAGTATTCATGTGCCATGGTGCTTCACCTCTCCCTTTCCCCCCCCACTCCCATGCATTGTCCGTGAGTATTCATGTGCCATGGTGCTTCACCTCTCCCTTTCCCCCCCCCCTCCCATGCATTGTCCGTGAGTATTCATGTGCCATGGTGCTTCACCTCTCCCTTTCCCCCCCCACTCCCATGCATTGTCCGTGAGTATTCATGTGCCACGGTGCTTCACCTCTCCCTTTCCCCCCCCACTCCCATGCATTGTCCATGAGTATTCATGTGCCACGGTGCTTCACCTCTCCCTTTCCCCCCCCACTCCCATGCATTGTCCATGAGTATTCATGTGCCACGGTGCTTCACCTCTCCCTTTCCCCCCCCACTCCCATGCATTGTCCGTGAGTATTCATGTGCCATGGTGCTTCACCTCTCCCTTTCCCCCCCCACTCCCATGCATTGTCCGTGAGTATTCATGTGCCATGGTGCTTCACCTCTCCCTTTCCCCCCCCACTCCCATGCATTGTCCGTGAGTATTCATGTGCCATGGTGCTTCACCTCTCCCTTTCCCCCCCCACTCCCATGCATTGTCCATGAGTATTCATGTGCCACGGTGCTTCACCTCTCCCTTTCCCCCCCACTCCCATGCATTGTCCGTGAGTATTCATGTGCCACGGTGCTTCACCTCTCCCTTTCCCCCCCCACTCCCATGCATTGTCCATGAGTATTCATGTGCCACGGTGCTTCACCTCTCCCTTTCCCCCCCCACTCCCATGCATTGTCCATGAGTATTCATGTGCCACGGTGCTTCACCTCTCCCTTTCCCCCCCACTCCCATGCATTGTCCGTGAGTATTCATGTGCCACGGTGCTTCACCTCTCCCTTTCCCCCCCCACTCCCATGCATTGTCCATGAGTATTCATGTGCCACGGTGCTTCACCTCTCCCTTTCCCCCCCCACTCCCATGCATTGTCCGTGAGTATTCATGTGCCATGGTGCTTCACCTCTCCCTTTCCCCCCCCACTCCCATGCATTGTCCGTGAGTATTCATGTGCCACGGTGCTTCACCTCTCCCTTTCCCCCCCCACTCCCATGCATTGTCCGTGAGTATTCATGTGCCATGGTGCTTCACCTCTCCCTTTCCCCCCCCACTCCCATGCATTGTCCATGAGTATTCATGTGCCACGGTGCTTCACCTCTCCCTTTCCCCCCCACTCCCATGCATTGTCCGTGAGTATTCATGTGCCATGGTGCTGCACGTCTCCCTTTCCCCCCACTCCCATGCATTGTCCGTGAGTATTCATGTGCCACGGTGCTGCACTTCTCCCTTTCCCCCCCACTCCCATGCATTGTCCGTAAGTATTCATGTGCCGTGGTGCTGCACTTCTCCCTTTCCCCCCACCCCCATGCATTGTCTGTGAGTATTCATTTGCCCTGGTGCTGCACTTCTCCCTTTCCCCCCACTCCCATGCATTGTCCGTGAGTATTCATGTGCCGTGGTGCTGCACTTTTCCTTTTCCCCCGCTCCCATGCATTGTCCGTGAGTATTCATGTGCCATGGTGCTGCACTTCTCCCTTTCCCCCGCTCCCATGCATTGTCCGTGAGTATTCATGTGCCACGGTGCTTCACCTCTCCCTTTCCCCCCACTCCCATGCATTGTCCGTGAGTATTCTTGTGCCATGGTGCTTCACCTCTCCCTTTCCCCCCCACTCCCATGCATTGTCCGTGAGTATTCATGTGCCACGGTGCTTCACCTCTCCCTTTCCCCCCCACTCCCTTGCATTGTCCGTGAGTATTCATGTGCCACGGTGCTGCACTTCTCCCTTTCCCCCCACTCCCATGCATTGTCCATGAGTATTCATGTGCCACGGTGCTGCACTTCTCCCTTTCCCCCCACTCCCATGCATTCTCTGTGAGTATACATGTGCCACGGTGCTTCACCTCTCCCTTTCCCCCCACTCCCATGCATTGTCCGTGAGTATTCTTGTGCCATGGTGCTTCACCTCTCCCTTTCCCCCCCACTCCCATGCATTGTCCGTGAGTATTCATGTGCCACGGTGCTTCACCTCTCCCTTTCCCCCCCACTCCCATGCATTGTCCGTGAGTATTCATGTGCCACGGTGCTTCACCTCTCCCTTTCCCCCCCACTCCCATGCATTGTCCGTGAGTATTCTTGTGCCACGGTGCTGCACTTCTCCCTTTCCCCCCACTCCCATGCATTGTCCGTGAGTATTCATGTGCCGTGGTGCTGCACTTCTCCCTTTCCCCCCACTCCCATGCATTGTCCGTGAGTATTCATGTGCCGTGGTGCTGCACTTCTCCCTTTCCCCCCACTCCCATGCATTGTCTGTGAGTATACATGTGCCACGGTGCTGCACTTCTCCCTTTCCCCCCACTCCCATGCATTGTCTGTGAGTATACATGTGCCACGGTGCTGCACTTCTCCCTTTCCCCCCCCACTCCCATGCATTGTCCATGAGTATTCATGTGCCACGGTGCTTCACCTCTCCCTTTCCCCCCCACTCCCATGCATTGTCCATGAGTATTCATGTGCCACGGTGCTGCACTTCTCCCTTCCCCCCACTCCCATGCATTGTCTGTGAGTATACATGTGCCACGGTGCTGCACTTCTCCCTTTCCCCCTCACTCCCATGCATTGTCCATGAGTATTCATGTGCCACGGTGCTTCACCTCTCCCTTTCCCCCCCACTCCCATGCATTGTCCATGAGTATTCATGTGCCACGGTGCTGCACTTCTCCCTTTCCCCCCACTCCCATGCATTGTCTGTGAGTATTCATGTGCCACGGTGCTGCACTTCTCCCTTTCCCCCCCACTCCCATGCATTGTCTGTGAGTATACATGTGCCACGGTGCTGCACGTCTCCCTTTCCCCCCACTCCCATGCATTGTCCATGTGTTTCAGGTCTCCCCCTCTTTCCCCACGCATTGTCTGTGAACCTTTCTCCTCCCCACCCTCGTGCATTGTCTGTAAGTTTCTGGCTGTCCTTCCCTCACATTTCCAGTGGCTGTGGTTTCGCACCCATGCATGTTTAGCAGAGAGTGGTATGGGGGGGGGGGGTGTGTTTGGAGGTAGATATATGCTAGGCCTTTTGGGGACATAAGAGGGGGTGATGGAGGCACCGCATGGGCCTTGGGGAGACCGTGTGCTTGGTAGAGACTGCCCTTGGCCCCCATTCCTTGCAGTGTGGCCTTTCAGCAGTGCCTCTGATCTGTATTTGTGTGGCTTCACAGGCTGGTGCTGGACACGGTCAACTCTTGTCGGGCCTCCTTCCGCTCCCACGCCAAACCCCGCCCCCCCCCCCCCCCCGGGTCAGATATGCTGAAATTATTAATGTGCCCATAGACTAATACTGGAAATAGTGCACACACAATGCCGTTATTCTGTTAACCTGCTGTCTGCTGCCTCCCACACGCTGCAGCTGTGTGGCTAGGGCTCCTATCTGAGCAGACAGCAGAAGAGAACAAAAAATCCCGCTAAAGGTAAAAGGTCACAAGCAAAGAATGTGGAAGGGATTTCTTCTTTCTAACCCTACAGGAAGGAAGGCCCTGTCCTCCCTGTTGGAGTAGATTTAAGGCCCTGAATCATGTGCAGAGAATCAGGGTGGTCCTGGGAAAGGATTTACCGGCTGCCTCGATGCAATAGCAACTGGCTTTAATGAAAGCAAGCAGCACTGAGGGGGCTATGGTGGGGGGGGGGGGGTCTTCCAGCTGAACGGCCTCCCCCACGAGCCGTCTGAGGTCAGCACTTCCCAGCAACACGCACCCACCCTCCCTGGGCCTAGTGAACCGTGCCAGATGGGCCGTAATGCGGCGGCCGTTTGGAAAGAGTCAGCGCTGCTGCTGCTGCTTTCGCCTTCCTCACGCTGTGCTCAGAGGACAGCGCCACTCACACCGGATGCGGCAGGAAGGCTTGTGTGTGTTGTGTGTGTTGTGTGCACAGCTGTGCAGTTCTGTACGAGGGCAGCAAGGGAACATGAACGCAGCAGAGGACCAGTCCTGTGACTGGCGGGGATGGGGGAAAGACACGTAAATACCCGAGCCTCCACCCCCTGGACAGAGAGAGCTCTGGGTAAATTGAGGGTCACTTGCCAGGCTGCAACTGCAGGGGCCACCAGAGAAGTAACGATGAGGTGGTTAGGTTGGACGAGGGCCGTGCTCCCTCCTTCTGGCTGGAGTGTGTGACGTTTCTGCCAGCTAAAAGTCCAGGGCAGCACTTTCGGTCTTCCTGCTAAGTCTGCAGATGATGTCAGATGCCCTGAACGTCTCCAGCATGGATGAGTGGTCAGAGTGGAGAAGGCATGAAGAATCTTGCATGAGGGGCAAAGCAAGAGCCAAGGAGAAGCAACAGCTCCAGAGTATTTCGCTAGGGGCAGAGGTTCTCAACCCTGTCCTCGGAGCACAGCTAGCCGGGCAGGGGTTTTTTTTTTCAGGCTATCGCAGTGAATATGCATGAGATAGATTTGCATATAATGGAGGCAGTGCATACAGAACTTTCTCACAGGACAAGCAGGATGTTAGTCCTCACAAATGGGTGACATCGAGGATGGAGCCCACCACGGAAAACTTCTGTCAAAGTTTAAACAGAACTTTGACTGGCCCCTACTGGGCATGCCCAGCAAGGCACTGACCCTGCAGCCAGCAGGGGTCTCCCTTCAGTCTTCTTTTTTCCGCGCAGCAGTTGCCACGCGGTGAAAGGAGCTCTCTTACCACGTTCCTGACAGGAATTCGGTATTTTTCTATCCGAAGAAAATTTGCCCCTCAGGGGTCTCCCTTCGACAAATTTTTGTCACTTTCGCGGAAACCGGTAAGTTTTTTCCCTTTTTTAATCGGCGGCCGTCGATTTTGGCCCTTGAGGCCTGTGGGAACTTACTGAGCCCGCGCCTAAATTTGGCCTTAAGCCATGGCGACGGGGTTCCGTCGATGTCCGGATTGTACCCGGACTATGTCCATCACTGACCCCCATAGGGTTTGTGTTTTATGTTTGGGTAGTGAGCATGATGTCCTGACTTGCACCAAATGTGCCTTAATGACACCTAAGGGTCGCAAGGCCAGGATGGAGAAGATGGGGCTCCTCTTCCATGCACCCACCCCAACGCCATCGATAGCATCGACGTCATCGGAACCGGCACCGTCGAAGTTGCACCACCATCGCCAACCCGCCGGTGACCGTCCACCATCGATGACTTCTCGGCCGTCGACTCCTGCCCCCCTCCCCGGATGACCGAGGAGATCGGAAGGATAAGCATCGCCATCGACGGCACAAGTCTCGGCCCGTCGAGGATCCGCAACCATCGACCTCTGAACAGGCCGAGCCACCGAAGAAAAAGCCTCGGTCGGACCTGGCACCGTCCACGTCTCGTTCGCAGGCACCGAGGAAACCCTCACCCTCCCGGGGTGCGGGGGCCGTGATCCCACCGGTTACGGTGGTCCCTCCGGCCCTGCCTCAGCCTCCCTCTCCCGTCGAGCCGGGTATGCTTACCCCTGGTCTCCGGGCAGAACTGGACCGGCTGGTCCAGGAGGCCATCGAGAATGCGATGCGAAGATTCCAGCCTCCACCGGCACCGCCTCCGGCACCGATTCCGGCACCGCCTCAGGCACCGACCTCAGCACCGACTCTGCCACCGAGGATGGAACCGACCACCGAGCCTATAGTGGAAGCGTTGGCACCGATACTAAATCGTATGGAGGCACTTATGCGCGCCCTTCCATCGGTGATTTCATTAGCACCGACTACACCATCATCTCCGGAAGGACATTCATCGACAGGAGAAACACCGTTCCGGATTCCTCCGTCCGGTGTCGTTCCATCGGTGCCTTCACATACCTTTCCACCGATTTATCCTTCGGCTCCATCGATTCCAAGATCGGCACCGATTCCATCGGTGGCCCCGAAGCCCTCGATGCCGTTCACTGTTCCGCTTGCAGCACCGGTTCCATCGATGCCTTTGGATCCTCTACCAGGTCCTTCAGGACAGCAAACCTTACATGATCCTTATGATACCTGGGGTGATGATTCATCTTCAGATACAGATTTACCATCCCCACCATCTCCTACAGAGAGTAGAAAACGATCTCCTCCTGAAGATCTCTCCTTTATAAATTTTGTAAAGGAGATGTCAGAAGTTGTGCCTTTTCAGCTGCAATCTGAGACCGATGACAGGCACCAAATGATGGAGCTGCTCCAATTTCTGGATGCCCCCAAGATCATCGCTTCCATCCCCATTCACCAAGTATTTCTGGATCTTTTAAAGAAAAACTGGGAATCACCTTCATCTGTGTCACCAGTCAATAAAAAAGCTGACTCAACCTACCTCGTTCAGTCAGCACCAGGATTTCAGAAGTCTCAACTGGATCATCGCTCTGTTGTAGTTGAGTCTGCGCAAAAGAAAGCCAAGCGTTTAAAGCCACACTCTTCCACTCCCCCTATCAAGGACAACCAATTTCTTGATAGTGTGGGAAGGAAAGTGTATCATGGGGCTATGTTGATATCTCGTATAGCTTCATACCAACTTTATATGACTCAGTACAACAGAGCTATCCTTAAACAAATGCAGGACTACGCTGACACCTTACCGGACCAATACCAGCCACAGCTTCAAGCCCTCCTTCACAAAGGATTTGAAGCTGGGAAGCACGAGATCCGAACGGCCTACGATATCTTCGATGCTTCCACGAAAGTCTCAGCTACTGCCATCTCAGCCAGACGTTGGGCTTGGTTAAAATCATCCAACCTTCGCCCAGAGGTTCAGGATCGTCTAGCCGATTTACCCTGCTTAGGGGATAATCTGTTCGGAGAACAGATTCAACAAATTGTGGCGGAATTGAAGGATCACCACGAGACGTTGAAACAACTTTCGTCTGTTCCATCTGAGGTATCCTCCAAACCACCACCTAAGAAGGACTCCAAAAAGTCATTCTTTCGGCCACGTCGTTATTACCCTCCGTCGACTAGGCCTCGTCCGGCTCGATCCTCCACCAGACCTCAGCCACGCCAACCTCGGAAACAAAGACCTGCTGTAGCCCCACCCCCCGGGCCTGCGGCAGGCCTTTGACTTCCCGACTCGGAGCACATGCCATATCCCACTCCCCCACATCCCTGTAGGGGGTCGTCTGTGCCACTTTCTACAGCATTGGATACGGATTACCTCAGACCAGTGGGTACTGGCGATTATCGCACAGGGTTACCACCTCAATTTCATAACTCTTCCGGCAGACTCCCCGCCGCTTCAAGCGTGGAGTCTATCCAGCCATTTGGCTCAATTACAACAGGAAGTATCTCTTCTTCTGCAATCAAATGCTATAGAACTCGTTCCTCCCTCTCAACGAGGCAAGGGATTCTATTCCAGATACTTCCTAATTCCAAAGAAATCAGGAGGGCTACGTCCAATTTTAGACCTTCGAGCCCTCAACAAGTACCTTCAAAAAGAAAAATTCAAGATGGTAACCCTGGGCACGTTACTCCCTCTGCTGCAGAAAGGGGATTGGCTATGCTCCCTCGACCTCAAGGAAGCTTATACCCATATTGCGATAACACAATCCCATCGCAAATATCTGCGGTTTCTCGTAGGCCGCGACCATTATCAATACCGAGTACTGCCTTTCGGTCTGGCATCTGCTCCACGGGTCTTCACCAAATGCCTCGTAGTTGTAGCAGCATTCCTCAGGAAGGAAGGTGTCCACGTATACCCCTATCTGGACGACTGGCTGATCAGGGCCTCCACCCCTCAGATTGCCCGGTCCTCCCTACAATTGACAATCAACACACTCCTTTCCTTAGGGTTTCTTGTCAATTACGAGAAATCTTGCTTCGTCCCATCTCAAACCTTATCTTTCATTGGGGCAGACTTGGACACCTTACAGGCAAAGGCCTACCTTCCGCTACAACGGGTCCAAACTCTCATGTCCCTAGCTCACCAGCTCCAGTCTCAAGACACTGCCACAGCTCGCCAATTCCTAGTTCTCCTAGGACACATGGCATCCTCGGTTCAAGTCACTCCCATGACCAGACTAGCCATGAGGGTGACACAATGGACTCTACGACAACAATGGATTCAAGCTTTTCAGCCTCTGTCCTCCATAATCACAGTCACACAAGCGCTGCGCCTATCCTTAACTTGGTGGACGACTCAGGTCAACCTCCTTCAGGGCTTACCCTTTCTTCCACCGGATCCGCAAGTTATCCTAACCACCGACGCTTCCCACATCGGTTGGGGGGCCCATGTGGACAATTTTCAAACCCAAGGGTTATGGTCCAACGAGGAAGCCGAACACCAGATCAATTTCCTGGAACTTCGAGCAATCCGCTATGCGCTCCGCACTTTCAAAGATCATCTCTTTCATCAGATAATCTTAATCCAGACGGACAACCAAGTGGCCATGTGGTACATAAACAAGCAGGGAGGCACAGGCTCCTTCCTTCTGTGTCAGGAAGCTGCGCAGATCTGGGCGGAAGCCCTCTCCCACTCTATGTACCTCAGGGCCACTTACCTGCCGGAAGTAGACAATGTATTGGCAGACCGGCTGAGCCGTGTCTTCCGACCGCACGAGTGGTCACTCGATCCTCTGATAGCGACCTCTCTGTTTCACAAGTGGGGTTCTCCCCGCATAGACCTCTTTGCGTCCCCTCAGAACCACAAAGTGGACGATTACTGCTCTCTCATTCGGAGCCAGAACTCTCGGCCGAGGGATGCATTCTCCCTCAAGTGGACAACCGGTCTGCTCTACGCATTCCCCCCACTTCCTCTTGTGTCAAAGACTCTCGTGAAGCTACGCCAGGACGGAGGAACCATGATCCTGATAGCACCTTACTGGCCACGCCAAGTATGGTTTCCAATACTCCAGGATCTCTCCATCCGCAGGCACATTCCTCTGGGAAAGGACCCGCATCTGCTCACTCAAAACGACGGATGCCTCCTCCATCCCAACCTCCAAGCCTTGTCCCTGACGGCATGGATGTTGAAAGGTTAGTCCTTCAGCCTTTCAACCTTTCAGATTCCATTTCTCGGGTCCTGATAGCTTCACGAAAGCCTTCCACAAGAAAGTCTTACTCATACAAATGGAAAAGGTACACATCATGGTGCACTTCTCAGTCCCTTGATCCCCTTTCCTGTCCAATTTCCAAATTCTTGGACTATTTATGGCATCTCTCTGAATCAGGTCTTAAAACCTCTTCCATTAGGATGCATGTCAGTGCGGTAGCCGCCTTCCATAAAGGTGTACAGGGTGTCCCTATTTCAGTACAACCCCTAGTAACACGTTTTCTTAAAGGCTTGCTCCATCTGAAGCCACCCTTACGGCCTCCGGCCCCATCCTGGGACCTTAATCTGGTTCTTGGTCGTCTAATGAAACCTCCTTTCGAACCTCTGCACTCCTGTGAGTTAAAGTATCTCACATGGAAAGTGTTATTCCTTTTGGCTATCACTTCAGCTCGCAGGGTTAGTGAATTACAGGCCCTAGTTACCTATCCGCCTTACACTAAACTCCTGCAGGACCGGGCGGTACTCCGCACTCACCCTAAATTTTTACCTAAGGTAGTTTCTGAGTTTCATATCAATCAATCCATCATACTACCTATCTTTTTTCCCAGGCCCCACTCCAACTCTGGAGAACAGACCCTGCATACCCTAGACTGTAACGAGCTCTAGCCTTTTACCTAGACCGTACAGTTTCTCACAGGAAGAGCACTCAATTATTCGTCTCTTTCCATCCTAACAAGTTAGGACAACCTGTGGGTAAGCAGGCTCTTTCCTCCTGGTTGGCGGACTGCATTTCTTTCTGCTATGAGCAGGCTGGCATTCCTTTCCAAGACCGTGTCAAAGCACACTCTGTGAGGGCCATGGCTACGTCAGTGGCACACCTTCGATCGGTGCCGCTTCCTGACATCTGCAGGGCTGCAACCTGGAGTTCTCTCCATACCTTTGCAGCCCACTATTGTTTGGACAAAGCTGGAAGACAGGACTCCATCTTCGGCCAATCTGTCTTGCGTAACCTTTTTCCAACCTGATGTACCAACACCCTTCCACCTTCCCGGTAGGGTGCGGATGCCCTTTCCCAAATTCCACCCCACTTGTACTGCCTGTTGCACGTCGTTGGGTGCATTTGGTGCAAGTCAGGACATCCTCAGCTCGGTACTCACCCATTTGTGAGGACAACCATCCTGCTTGTCCTGTGAGAAAGCAAATGTTGCTTACCTGATGTAACAGGTGTTCTCACAGGACAGCAGGATGTTAGTCCTCACGAAACCCGCCCGCCACCCCGCGGTGTTGGGTTCGTTTTGTTTTTACTTTCTAGGCACTGCCTGTAGCTTTGAAAATCAGACTGAAGGGAGACCCCTGCTGGCTGCAGGGTCAGTGCCTTGCTGGGCATGCCCAGTAGGGGCCAGTCAAAGTTCTGTTTAAACTTTGACAGAAGTTTTCCGTGGTGGGCTCCATCCTCGATGTCACCCATTTGTGAGGACTAACATCCTGCTGTCCTGTGAGAACACCTGTTACATCAGGTAAGCAACATTTGCTATCTCAGGCATAGTCATTGTGCATGGCCTGAAAACCCGACTGTCTGTGGGGTCCCCAGGACAGGTTTGGGAAGCCCTGCTTAGATAAACTAGAACCATGGCTGCAGTGGGATGAAAGCTAGGAGTGAATCAGCCTCTGCAACTGACATGAAACCAAGGGCAAAATGTAGTAGGCAGTGCAAAAATAAGCCAAAACATTGGGCTTGCTTAACAGCCATGTGGCCTGTGTATCTATTACACTTTATGAGCTCCAGAAGGAAGCTCTCTTTGGCAGTAACTCTGAGACACTGAGATTAGACTCGGCATACCCCAGCTTAAGAATGAGATTCATTCCTCTCGTGGTATGTGCAAGACAAACCCATCTGGAGACATTGGCTCCTGTGAAAGAAATGTATGTTTTTATAGGGTAGGAGTAAACAACTGCGGTCCTTGAATAAGAACATAAGAACATGCCTATACCGGGTCAGATCAAGGGTCCATCGAGCCCAGCATCCTGTTTCCAACAGTGGCCAATCCAGGCCACAAGAACCTGGCAGAATAGTGCAAGCGGGTTGGGTTTTCAGGATATCCACATTGAATAGACCTAAGATGCAATGGCATGCACTGCCTCCACCTCATGCACATTCAGTGTGGATATCCCGAAAACCCAACCAACTTGCAGCGCTCGAGGACTGGCACTGCTGACCCCTGTTATAAGGCTTCAAGTATCCTCGGATTTTTTTTTGTCACCCACCATCTCTCGGAAGGGGCACGGATGTCAGTGCCCGACGATGACTCTTGTGCTCCAATGCCCAAACCCCAGATTTACAGATCGCAGATCCTGGGCAACTTGATGTCTGCGGCGGAGAAGTGGAAGACACAACTTCTCTTTTAACATTTATTGTTTTAATTGTGTGACCGGAGCCCCCCTAATCCGTCACCATGTGCCTTACTCCCATTTCCCTTTTCTAAAGCATCTTGAGCAGTCCATCCCCTCTCGCCCTCCTCCCAGTGAGGACAGTAGGGATTGGCTATTCAGGCCCTTTCTAAGCAGCCATTTTGTGGTTTTATTATTATATTTATTTAGAGTTTTTATATACCGGCAATCATGAAAACATATCTTGCTGGTTTACATAGAACGGGGGTGCAATAAATACAAAAAATGATAATAAATACATGGAACTAGAACTGTGGTGACAGAAGGTACAGTTACATTTAACAAGGGAAGCCGAACTTGGAAGGAAGAAGAGAGGAGAGACTAGTTAACAAAATACAATATAAATGTAGTATAGAATAAATATTAAATACAAACGGCAAGGTGTTTTATGAGTCATTGGATTGAAGGTTGAAGTCATTGGTTGATTGAAGATTGAAGTCATTGGTTGAAGGTGTGGGTAGTTTCGGTTTTGGAGCAGACACCCGAGATGCAAGATGTAGGATTTTTTTTCTTCCCCGCTGAGGCCTCCTGCCTCATCAGGTTCCCCCTTTTTTTTATAGGGGATTGGCCTTGGTGCACAACCTGCCAGAGGATCACCTAAGTATTTAGTTCAGTAAGAGAGATTTTTGCCGGATTTCCCTTTGGGGTTAAAGGGCTCCCAAGCCCAGAGGGCTGAAGACCCGTGCGCACCACTCTGCTCCCCGGGTGCACAAGACCGGAGACGGATCTTTCTGACCCAGAGTTTTGATGGCTGAAATGTGTCCTGGTTTTTTCAGGAAGGAAAGTTCACGTTTTTTTTTTTGTCGTGAAGAAGGTTTTAAGCCGCCCCCTTCACTGGGAGCCGGGGCTGGGTCAGCCGGTTCCCACCCTCAGACCTTTCAACCCCAGGAGTCTCCCTTTCAGATCCACTTAAGACTTGAGTCGAGGAAGAGCGAGGAGATCCCCATTCGGATCTCCACTAATTTGGGACCAGGACCCCAGGGCTGGGTGTTGGGGAAGGCGCTGGGCTGTGAGGTAGGATTTTTTGCTGTGCTAGCAGGGGACCCCTGACCTCTGAATCCCGGATAAACCGCTGGGGGGCTCTGCGTGCACAATCCGCACCACCATGGGAAGCTGAGCCAGCGAGCTGAAGGAAAAGGACACCCACCCAGAGCGAAACGCTCTTATCTGTAAAGACGTCATCCCTGACTGCACAAGTATTTTAAAGGGGGACTTTTATTTGCCGTAAAAGCAATCAGTAAATTATTATTTAACAGCCAGCTGCTGGTCCTGTTTGATTATTCACAACATCTCTCTCCAGAGGAAGCCACAGCTGCAAATACACACAAGGGACACAGTAAATGTCTTTCAATTGCCACAGACGAGAGACTCCCCCCAGGGATCAGGAGTCGAGCTGGGAGGAGGTCAGCTAGCCGGAGCAGCCCCAGAGGTTATAAATAAGATTGTGTGCCTTCCAGATGTTTGTTTTTTCCAGGGGTTAGATTGGGCTTGGCCCCGATTTTTTTTTTAAATCTCCTGGAAGAATAATAGTACTTTAAATGAAGCCCTATAATCGCTTACCATAGAAGACGGGTTCCCACGCTCACAGTACCCACGTGAACAGAAAAAAAACCCCAAATAAAAGCTGTCTTTAAACAAGCCCATGCTATTTTGAAAATCACACGGTGATTCCGGACTTAATTTACAGGAAAACGCTTAGAAAACATCTGCAGCCGTCATCTTTCAAGCCAACGAGAGTCGCTCTGAGGCAGGAAGGCCCACGATAGGACGTCCTGGGCTTTAGGAAGAGACGTGAGAAATCCTCTTCCTGTTCCCCCCCCCCCCCCTTCTGAGGAATGGCTGCTCCTGGGGTCGCTTCCAGGAAACCAGGACCACGCAGCTTCACTTTCTGGGAATTCGCGAGGCCATTTTTTATCAGGAGAAGAGTTATCTCTCCGGGATTTATTTCCGCAGTCTAGGGTGGGCCTTACACGGTAGTCGTACGTTGAGGGCTTCTGATTTTAACGTTTTAACCGACAAACCCCCAATAAAACATCCCTGGTTCCAAAAAAAAATGAAATAGGTGTTAGATGAGCACTGAAAAATCCACCACATCCCCTCCTTCCTTTCCTTACCCTGGATCCTCTGCTTTGTTTTTGTGCCTTTTCCATACTAACGACCCCCACCGCACAAATCTATGTATTCAAATCATCTGGAAACGGCGCCCAACAATAACAGCCGTGCCGCCAAAACACTGATAAATACCAATCACGGAAACCCCCGAAGAACCCCCTAATTAGCTGGAAAATAAACACCTAAATTGACAATTTATAAACCCCCTGAAATCGGAAGCTCCAGTTATGTTACTTTTTTTTTTTTATCGGCTTCAATCAGCTTTATCACCTGTCTCTTACCACATTCAGCCAAAGTCCTGTCACAGATGCACAGTCACCGTGACGTCGAAATCACTCTGTCACATCCCCTCTGTACAATCAGCTTTATCACCTGTCTCTCATCACATTCAGCCAAAGTCCTGTCTCAGATGCACAGTCACCGTGACGTCGAAATCACTCTGTCACATCCCCTCTGTTCAATCAGCTTTATCACCTGTCTCTCATCACATTCAGCCAAAGTCCTGTCACAGATACACAGTCACCGTGACGTCGAAATCACTCTGTCACGTCCCCTCTGTACAATCAGCTTTATCACCTGTCTCTTACCACATTCAGCCAAAGTCCTGTCACAGATACACAGTCACCGTGACATCGAAATCACTCTGTCACGTCCCCTCTGTACAATCAGCTTTATCACCTGTCTCTCATCACATTCAGCCAAAGTCCTGTCACAGATACACAGTCACCGTGACATCGAAATCACTCTGTCACGTCCCCTCTGTACAATCAGCTTTATCACCTGTCTCTCATCACATTCAGCCAAGTCCTGTCACAGATACATAGTCACCGTGACATCGAAATCACTCTGTCACGTCCCCTCTGTACAATCAGCTTTATCACCTGTCTCTCATCACATTCAGCCAAAGTCCTGTCACAGATACACAGTCACCGTGACATCGAAATCCCCCTGTCACGTCCCCTCTGTACAATAAGCTTTATCACCTGTCTCTCATCACATTCAGCCAAAGTCCTGTCACAGATACACAGTCACCGTGACATCGAAATCCCTCTGTCACGTCCCCTCTGTACAATCAGCTTTATCACCTGTCTCTTACCACATTCAACCAAAGTCCTGTCACAGATGCACAGTCACCGTGACATTGAAATCACTCTGTCACGTCCCCTCTGTACAATCAGCTTTATCACCTGTCTCTTACCACATTCAGCCAAAGTCCTGTCACAGATACACAGTCACCGTGACATTGAAATCACTCTGTCACGTCCCCTCTGTACAATCAGCTTTATCACCTGTCTCTCATCACATTCAGCCAAAGTCCTGTCATAGATACACAATCACCGTGACATCGAAATCACTCTATCACATCCCCTCTGTACAATCAGCTTTATCACCTGTCTCTTACCACATTCAGCCAAAGTCCTGTCACAGATACAGTCACCTGACATCGAAATCACTCTGTCACATCCCCTCTGTACAATCAGCTTTATCACCTGTCTCTTACCACATTCAGCCAAAGTCCTGTCACAGATACAGTCACCTGACATCGAAATCACTCTGTCACATCCCCTCTGTACAATCAGCTTTATCACCTGTCTCTTATCACATTCAGCCAAAGTCCTGTCACAGATGCACAGTCACCGTGACATCGAAATCACTCTGTCACATCCCCTCTGTACAATCAGCTTTATCACCTGTCTCTCATCACATTCAGCCAAAGTCCTGTCACAGATACACAGTCACCGTGACATTGAAATCCCTCTGTCACATCCCCTCTGTACAATCAGCTTTATCACCTGTCTCTTATCACATTCAGCCAAAGTCCTGTCACAGATACAAAGTCACCGTGACATTGAAATCCCTCTGTCACATCCCGTCTGAACAATCAGCTTTATCACCTGTCTCTTACCACATTCAGCCAAAGTCCTGTCACAGATACACAGTCACCGTGACATCGAAATCACTCTGTCACGTCCCCTCTGTACAATCAGCTTTATCACCTGTCTCTCATCACATTCAGCCAAAGTCCTGTCACAGATACACAGTCACCGTGACATCGAAATCCCTCTGTCACATCCCCTCTGTACAATCAGCTTTATCACCTGTCTCTTACCACATTCAGCCAAAGTCCTGTCACAGATACACAGTCACCGTGACATCGAAATCCCTCTGTCACATCCCCTCTGTACAATCAGCTTTATCACCTGTCTCTCATCACATTCAGCCAAAGTCCTGTCACAGATACACAGTCACCGTGACATCGAAATCCCTCTGTCACGTCCCCTCTGTACAATCAGCTTTATCACCTGTCTCTCATCACATTCAGCCAAAGTCCTGTCACAGATACACAGTCACCGTGACATCGAAATCACTCTGTCACGTCCCCTCTGTACAATCAGCAGCATGAGATACAGCAGCGCAATGAAATACAACAGGGACCATGGGCATAGAACAAGCCACGGTGATGCCACGGTTGATTTAATGCTACCTGACTAACCGTGGAGCACGGTGCTGCTGATCTCAGCGAGGCTCTGCCGGGAGGGCTTCAGCGGCAGTGTGTGTGTAGCAGGTACAGGGGAGCCCTCTGCTTGCGCTTTTTCCGCACGTGACCTCCTTGCAAACCACCTTCTCTTGCCGTTTCTCTCCCCAGCGATTTGCCGAAACTCCTGCGGGGATGGCTTCTGCTCCCGCCCCAACATGTGCACGTGCTCCAACGGACAGCTGTCCCCGACCTGCGGCGCCGGTGGAGGTAAGAGGAAGCCCCGAATCGCGCACGCATGCACACAAACTCCTGATTAGGCCACCTATGTATTTGTACTTTCCTTGCATCCTGAGTGTGCCGTCACCCTGCCTGAGGTAAACAGAGCGCTCCCCCCAGCTGACACAGCACAGGAAGAGCACAGGTACAGCACAGGTACAGCACAGGAAGAGCACAGGCAGCACCAGCACAGGATTGCGTCTCAGCCTTTGGGTTAAGATCAAGCATAGTGTCAACAAACACAGGGCTTTGAACTGTGAGCTGAGGAGGGTCCCTACTCGGCCTTTTGGCTGAGATTAAATGCCATTGAATCTGGAACTTGGCATCCTACCCCGTTGGGGGATTTGCTGTAACAGCCTTTGAGAAATAAGGATTAAACCTCTTGTAAAAAAAAAAAAAAAAAGTAAAAAGAAATGGAAACGTCACACACTGCCCCACCACAGAACAGGTGCAGCACAGGCAGCAGCAGTACAAGCTTTACATGCACACCATACATATACACTGCTAGAGCACAGGCAAAAGGAGTGCATGCTACCCCCATCCCTCCCCCCGCACACACTGCCCCCACCACAGAACAGGTGCAGCACAGGCAGCAGCAGTACAAGCCACGCACACACACACACACACGCACACACCACCGAACAGGTGCAGCACAGGCAGCAGCGATGCAGATGCCTGAGGAAGGGACCCGGGCGAGCTGGAAAACAAGTCCTACCCCCCGCGTCTGTCTGTCTGTTGGTGCAATGAAAGGGTATCACGGTCTACGATGACTGCATGAACCGCGCACTCCACTGACGGATGAGAGTCTTCTGCATTGATCGGATCCAGTTACCCTCAGGGTGCTAGGCCCAGCCGTGACCCAGCAACTGGCTGCAGTTTTACCTTGTTGGAGGAGTCCTGGAGAGACCTCCCTGCCCCCTCCGTCAGTGTCAGCCTGCTTGCATCACCTCGTGAGGCCGGTGGCGCCGCCGGTGATTATATTTTCCTTCTCCGGTGGGCACAGTGGGAAGTTTTACCTCTCGGCAGGCAGTAAGTAAAGAAAAATAAAATGCCTTAACCCAAGCACAACCTATAGAAGCTGCTGTACTATCCACTGTTACACGACACTGTAAGCACTGCACAGTTCACTGCAATACATACTGCAGCTGCCACACCAATTACACCTGACCATAATATTCACAGCCTCTGCCTTGCAAATGCATTGCATCCATCACGCACAACACACTGTAAGCCTTGTCCGACTGCTAGACAGGTTTCCTAGCAGGTCTCAGTGTGCCTGCATATATTAATAAACAGGTTCCTCATCTCTACTCGCTGCCCCTCAGCTGCTGGGGCTGACCATGCAACTAAATGTCTTCGAGCTCCATATTCAAAAGCCATTTAGGCGGCTAACGTTACTAGTTCATCCGACTAAACGGCCTCCCTGGCTATATTCAGCTATAAGTTGGAGGCATTCCGGTGGTGGGCAGGAGGCGTTTTGGGGAGGAGCGGAGTTAGCTGCATAACTTATGTGTGTGTGTGAGCGTGTCGAGGCAGTGATGGCCCTGCGTGTGTGTCGCAGCAGGAAGCCAGCTGTAAACGTATCACGGCAAGAAAGCCAGATGTAAAGAGAGCAAACCCAGCGTGTGGCACGGCAGGAAAGCAAGGACGTGCAGGAAGAGAAAAATCCCCCCAGCAGCCAGTCCCAGAGCCAGGTTCGGGGATCAGTCGGATCCTTTCCGCAAGCAGAACAAGGGGAGAAAGCTCTTTCAGTTTTCCAAAAATGAGCTCAGGCCGCACCAATTCAAATCTCTACCTCCAGAAAGGGCTTGTGTGGAAAGAAAAGTGAGAAAATTTGTACACGCGAAACAGGAAACAGCACGTTACAACGGCCGAAGCCAAAAGGAGCGGCCATGACAGGCTGGACGTCCAGCGCAGGCCACTTCCCAAGCTGGCAGCCGTCAGGCTTAGGTCTTCAGCAATCATCGCGGTAAGCCCGAGACTCGGGTGGAACTGCCTCCCAGAACCTCCCACGCCCGCCAGTCTCTGCAAGAGAAAAGCTTTCCTCCCGGCGCTGGGAGTCAGGGTTCAGGATGGGGAAACAACGGGGCTACGCCAGGGATCCAAAGTCTGGGACACAGGGGCACTGGAGAGACCCAAAGGGGGGGTTTCTTATTGCTGCCACTCATTTCCCAGCGCTACACGAGCACGCCGAGAAAAGCAACCACACACCTAAAAGCCAGGCTGCAAGCCCGCTGGTAAGCGCTGAGCCCAGGTAAATAGAGAAGAACTCCTCTTATCCAGAGACGTGGAAGGGCTTCAATAAGTCTTTCCTCCGGTCTCCTTGCTCGGCGTGCCGTACCGACGTCGTTCCCGATCCCATTAGGGCAAGGGAAGGGGGGTTTCAGAGCAGGCTGAGCGGCGCCCCCCCCGATGGGCTAGGCCCCGCTTCAGGCTTGGTGGGATCTCCACGTGGCGGGCGGCGGCGCCATCTTGCATGCATTTTGGTACGGCTTGAGTCGATTCTTTTTCAAACAGAAAGCAAGTCAGCCCCATCGTTGGCTGGGATGATGTGTAGAGTTGACATCTCCAGATGAGAGCTAAGGTCTGCTGGCACTACATGTTGGCTCTTGATGGTGCAGTCAAGGTTTTGAGTTGCCCCAAAGAAAACTCCTAATTTTTCAGTCTTCTCTTAAAATTAGTCTGCAGTATTGATAGAGGAAGTAACCCAAATATAGAGCCTCGTTTTTCCCATAGCCACAGAAAGGGAGGAAAGCCTTGGTAAATCCAGACCCCTATGGTTTAATTGTGGAGCGTGATCCATTTTATTTAATTGAGCGTCGCTCTATCCGTAGTTTTCTCCATGTACTAAAATGTATGGGAACCGTAGATTTTAGGGGAATTTCCAGATGTTTCATTCCCTTGGGGGGCCCGTCTGGAGTTCACCGGTCTCGGGTAGAGGAGGGGAGAGTGATTTCACACATTTACCGACGTCTCTGAATGGCAACACTAGGGCCGCAGTCTGAGTCTCTTGGTTTCGTGTGCGTTAGAGGACGTCGTGTTTTTGTAATCCTTCGTGGGCCGCACCGATTCCTTGTCGTTTGGGCCTCTCTCCTCACGGCAGCTGCAGGTGTTTTCCATTGCTGTGGAATGTGGTGGCAGGGGGGTTAATCCATGTCCGGTGCCCCGCAGAGGCGTAGTGATATCCCGTTTCACATTCCGGGGGGAATCTGGTATCTTTTCCTTTTTTCACAAAGCGCTCTGCTCCTTTCCTCCTCCAGTGCTGAACTGTAACATGAGGTGCATGAACGGAGGGAACTGCAGCAGGGACGCCTGCATCTGTTCGAAAGGATACGCCGGGACGCACTGCGACCAGCGTAAGTAGCGCTCACAGCTGCCTGGGGTTACCTGTCCTCATCACAGGCTCCTCTCACTGCCAGCCTGGAAACACCACAGAGTGCAACGGCATTCACAGAGAGTTAACATGAGACCCAATAACATATTACCAGACAGTGAAGGACAAGAATCTCCTCATCCCTCACCCCTCCAAAGAAACAAAAAAAGCACCCAGACACACACACAGTGCTTCACCACAGATTAGGTACAGCACAGTGATCACACATGCACAAACTGCCCTACCACAGAAAGAGATGCAGCATGTACAACAGTAGTGCAAGGTTTCCTCTCATACACACTCTGCTCCATCACAGAATAGGTACAGCACAGGCTACAGTAGTGAATCCCTGTTTTCAGCCCCTGATCCCTCCAGTCCTAGAGGTGACAGGCTCTATATCCCTGCACCCATCCCCTGATCCCTCCAGTCCTAGAGGTGACAGGCTCTGTATCCCTGCTCCCATCCCCTGATCCCTCCAGTCCTAGAGGTGACAGGCTCTGTATCCCTGTGCCAATATTTAAAAAGGGCTCCAGGGGCGATCCGGGAAACTACAGACCGGTTAGCCTGACTTCAGTGCCAGGAAAAATAGTGGAAAGTGTTCTAAACAATCAAAATCACAGAACATATAGAAAGACATGGTTTAATGGAACAAAGTCAGCATGGCTTTACCCAGGGCAAGTCTTGCCTCACAAATCTGCTTCACTTTTTTGAAGGAGTTAATAAACATGTGGATAAAGGTGAACCGGTAGATATAGTATACTTGGATTTTCAGAAGGCGTTTGACAAAGTTCCTCATGAGAGGCTTCTAGGAAAAGTAAAAAGTCATGGGATAGGTGGCGATGTCCTTTCGTGGATTGCAAACTGGCTAAAAGACAGGAAACAGAGAGTAGGATTGAATGGGCAATTTTCTCAGTGGAAGGGAGTGGACAGTGGAGTGCCTCAGGGATCTGTATTGGGACCCTTACTGTTCAATATATTTATAAATGATCTGGAAAGAAATACGACGAGTGAGATAATCAAATTTGCAGATGACACAAAATTGTTCAGAGTAGTTAAATCACAAGCAGATTGTGATAAATTGCAGGAAGACCTTGTGAGACTGGAAAATTGGGCATCCAAATGGCAGATGAAATTTAATGTGGATAAGTGCAAGGTGATGCATATAGGGAAAAATAACCCATGCTATAATTACACGATGTTGGGTTCCATATTAGGTGCTATAACCCAAGAAAGAGATCTAGGCGTCATAGTGGATAATACTTTAAAATCGTCGGCTCAGTGTGCTGCGGCAGTCAAAAAAGCAAACAGAATGTTGGGAATTATTAGAAAGGGAATGGTGAATAAAACGGAAAATGTAATAATGCCTCTGTATCGCTCCATGGTGAGACCGCACCTTGAATACTGTGTACAATTCTGGTCGCCGCATCTCAAAAAAAATATAATTGCGATGGAGAAGGTAAAGAGAAGGGCTACCAAAATGATAAGGGGAATGGAAAAACTCCCCTATGAGGAAAGACTAAAGAGGTTAGGACTTTTCAGCTTGGAGAAGAGACGACTGAGGGGGGGATATGATAGAGGTGTTTAAAATCATGAGAGGTCTAGAATGGGTAGATGTGAATCGGTTATTTACTCTTTCGGATAGTAGAAAGACTAGGGGGCACTCCATGAAGTTAGCATGGGGCACATTTAAAACTAATCTGCTTCAACGGCAGGGGAGAAAGTCTGATACTTCACTTTCAATGCATATCCAGCATAGCTCTCTGCTTCAACAACAGAGGGGAATGAAGAAAAGGGGATCTATACAGGCAACAACCAAGGACTGAATTACATAGTCTGGATAAACAAATAAGCATGGGTGTAGCTTGCTTATTGCAGTGGTTAATACCTCTAACTAATTAAGCTATTTCACTTAGATGCATTTCCAAAACTGCTCTCTACATTAATGGCGGGGGTGGAAGGGAAATAGAACCAAAAGGTTACTAAGAGCCAAGAGTAACAGATAAATATGAGAAAAAAAAAAGTGTGAAAGCTTGCTGGGCAGACTGGATGGGCTGTTTGGTCTTCTTCTGCTGTCATTTCTATGTTTCTATGTAGATGAATTGAACCAAATCACTGTGAACATGGAAGATGTACATGGAAGGAGTACCGGTTCCTATATGCCATCTAAAATAGTAACTCACAAATATCTGTACCTGCGATAGCTTCTAGGCAGTAGAGAATCTTCAGAGTGTTTAGGAATATGGGCCTCGAGGAGCGAGTACCATATTCCTAAACACTCTGTATCTGAAATAGAGAAAAGACTCTGTAATCTGAAATAGAGAAAACACTCTGTAATCTGAAATAGAGAAAAGAGAGCGAGGCCCCCGAGGAGCGGGTACCCCTGGTAAGTCCGAGGAGGCAGAGTAGCGTAGAGTGAAGTGGGTCCAGATGAATCCCCGCAATCAGTCCTTGCTAAATCAGAACCACAAGTCAGTCCATATAATGCAGTAGGAGAAAAAGCAGGAATGGCTCAGCCTCTCCATGATGACACGGAGTTTGTTGGCAACCCTATCATTGGCTACTAGGGGGGTCTTTGGTGATTTTTTTCTGCTTTTGGCCTCACTTATGTTTTTTCTTTTCTGCGCAGCGGTGTGTGAGAGTGGCTGCCAGAACGGAGGGCGCTGCATCGGGCCGAGCCGCTGTGCCTGTGTCTATGGCTTCACCGGACCCCAGTGTGAGAGAGGTAAGTCTCCTCCAAGCACCCACAAAGAGGCTCCTCCTCTTTGTGGGATATGGGCGGTCCTTTTGGGCCACCGAGTGGTAGGTTGGGCACAAAGATTGTATGGAAGTGCGAATAGCAAAGCTTCTGTCTGAAACCCAGGAATTTGATTGGCTGATGGTAAGTTTTTCCCCATGCATGGTGTCCTCACAGATACATGGGGAGTGTAGTCACTTTGTTATGATACCCAAAAGCCTCCCTGTTGGATCCCACATCCCTGGGAATAGGTAGCATGGAGGTAAAAAGATAGCCTTTCATTTCTCTGGACAGATTGCGAGCCTATAACCTCTGTGGCACAGGCACTCTCTGATCGCGATAATGCCCTTCCAGCATCAAATTCTGCTTCTCCCTTTTCTCTGCAGTCCCAGTCAGCACCCGCCTACCTTTGCTCCCACATCCTTCTCTATCACGCCTTGCCGGAGAACCCGGCCCAGCTAAGTACCGTCTTGCCTTCTTTCACCGCTTTCATCTCAATATACCCCCTGTAGACACAACCCTGCCTCTCACTGCTTCAAATGACTCCATCTGCTTGCCAGATTCGGGATCACCAATGTGCCATGATGCATGTCGTGATGCTTGTGGAACTGCTGTGGTCCTCTCTTTCCTTATGCACCTGGGCCTAGTTTAATTCTGTGCCATGGGGAGAGGGGGAGAAGGAGTTAAGACAAATCTGCTGGGAAATGGTAGTGTGGTGCAGAGCCATGTACCCCCAGGAGCTGCAATGGGAACATAAAAGTTAGAGGAGCATAAATCCTTCTGAAACTGTGAATCAGCAAATACCAACTGGTGCAATCCAATACTCTCTGACATGGGAGTGGCGTGAGATATGACAATTTTGTGGTGTTTGCTTATATCTGTTGAAACTAGATTCCATCCCAGCGCATTGAAAACTCATTGATAAATATCTCATATAGAGATGCCAACACTATGCCTTGTAAATAGGATCTTCATATAGGCAACCAACTGGCTCTTCTGAGAAATAGGTAAATATTTGTTCTATTGTATATCATATATCCAACACTATTTTAGATACACATCTGTATATTATTTTTGTTAGATTTTTTTTAAATTTACATTTTATTTAGAAAAGTAACAAAGTACATCTGATACATCAGAAAGCCACTTGAAAAAATTCAATCAAAACAATCAGCCAATGAAAAATTCAGTTCAACCGTACCCTCATACCCTCCCTTCCCCAAGCCCGAGCAGAACGAACCAAAACTGATCAAAGAAATTGAGGTAGAATGACAGAGGTAAAATGTCACAGGCTTCGCTTGTACATCCACAATATAAAAGGATCCCAAATTTTATTAAATCTATCTAAACCATTATTTTTATAAGCAGTAAGCTTCTCCAAATGATAAACTTTCTCCAAGTGATGATGTACTGCTATCACGGGAGGGATGAAGGCTCTCTTCCAACAATATGCCAGATCCCCGCGGGCTGCTATTAGGATCTGCTGAACTAGGGACTGGACCTTACCGGGAAACATGAGGAGTAGGAAGGCCCAGAAGACACAGCTTGTATTACCTTCCCATTGGATCTCCAGTTATTTCGGTAATCAGCCTAAGAATCAGGGTCCAAAATGTACGGCTAACTGGGCTTTCCCACCAGTATGGAAGAAGGTACTGGCCTCCCCACACTTCCACCAACATTTATCGTCTATATCTTGAGGAGATGCTGCAGGGTAAGATACCAGCAGTACTCACTTTATATCCATTCTTCACCAAAAATGAAGAAATGATTCTTAAATGAAAGAAGTTCAGAACCACCAGGACTCTTCCTAGAGCTGGCCACCTGCCCAAACTGAGCAATCATGAAAGAAAAGCCTTGGTCAGGGAGGTGATCAAGAACTCGATGGTCAGGCTGACAAGAAGAGCTCCAGAGTTCCATTGTGGAGATGGAAGAACCTTCATGAAGGACAAGCATCTCTACAGCGTTCTTTATGGCCTGAATGGCAAGTGTCATGTCTTGAGGAAGCCAGGCACTGCTAATCACCTAGCAAATACCAACCCTACAGTGAAGCATGGTGGTGGTAGTATCATTTATTTATTTATTTATTTAAAGACTTTTATATAACGGTATTATTGGGGGACATCATACCGGTTTACATTCGAACATTTAAGCTTGGAAAGTACATATTAACAGGGAGATGAAACTGAGAGGGGGTTAACAAGATGCAGTATGGAAATATAGATTAAAAACAACACAACAAGAAACCTTAACATAAGGCATGTATAATCACAATTGTGAGGGGCTTATGGGCTGACAGTGGAAAATCTCTTCTGGCTGTGCTCCTTTAGATCTATTCTGGATAAGCTCGTTTAAGCAACCACGTTTTTAGGTACTTTTAAAATTTAATCATACATGGTTCAAGACGCAAGTTAGGAGGCAGGGAGTTCCAGAGGGCGGGGCCAGCAATTGAAAAGGTACGGTCACGTGTGGAGGAAAGATGGGCTATTTTCAGTGAGGGTACAAGTAGGGTGCCTTTGTTGGCAGTTCTGGTGGGTCGAGTGGATTGGGGAGAGTTGAAAGGAATGTCTAGCCATTTGGAGTTGTGGGCATGAATAGATATGTGTACTATGGTCAAGGTTTTGTAGTGAATGCGGGAGATGATAGGGAGCCAATGTAGGTCTCTAAGGATGGGGGTGATATGTTCATGTCTACGGGTATTTGCGATGAGTCTTGCTGTGGCATTTTGTAGCATTTGAAGAGGTTTTATTGTGGAGTAGGGGAGCCCTAGGAAGAGTATGTCACAGTAGTCCAGTTTGGGAGATATGGTGGCTT
This sequence comes from Rhinatrema bivittatum, assembly GCF_901001135.1. Classification (NCBI taxonomy): domain Eukaryota; kingdom Metazoa; phylum Chordata; class Amphibia; order Gymnophiona; family Rhinatrematidae; genus Rhinatrema; species Rhinatrema bivittatum. The sequence goes on from NC_042622.1 coordinate 268,834,986, forward strand.
GGATCACTGTATGAAAGTCTTGGTTGTATAGTAGTGGTCTGAGCTTTTTAAGTACATTGAGTTTGAAGAAACCTGCTTTAAGGATGGAATTAATGTGGTTTTTCATGTTTAGTTGGTGATCAAGGAGAACTCCTAGGTCCTTTACAAATGATTGCACTGTGGAGGGGTTGAGCTTGGGATCAATAGTTAGGGAGTTGGAGGGGGAGGCATGGGGGGAGATAACCAGGAGTTCAGTTTTATTTGTATTGAGAGCAAGGTGGAGTTTGGTGAGCAGGGAGTTGATGGCCGTAAGGCAGCTTTCCCAGTGCTTTAGGGCGTCAGAGATGGAGTTGTGGATGGGAATGATGATCTGGACATCATCAGCGAAGAGATAGAACTTTAGTTTGAGATCAGAGAGGAGTTGGCACAGAGGGGTGAGGTAGACATTAAAGAGGGTGGAGGAAAGTGATGAGCCTTGCTATGGGGGATGTTTTTCAGTTGCAGGAACTGGGAGACTAAACAGGATCAGGGGAAAGATCAAGAGAGCAAAGTACAGAGATCCTTAATTAAAACCTGCTCCAGAGTGCTCTGGACCTGAGACTGGGGTGAAGATTCACCTTCCAACAGGATGATGACCCAAAGCACGCAGCCAAGACATCACAGGAGTGGCTTCGGGATAAGTCTGAGAATGTCCTTGAGTGACCCAGCCAGAGCCCGGAATGGAACCCAATGGAACATCTCTGGAGAGACCTGAAAATAGCTGTGCATCTATGCTCCCCATCCAACCTGACAGAGTTTGAGAGGATCTGCAGAGAAGAATGGGAGAAAATGTTGCGATTCTGCCCTCCTGGGCAGCTTCTCCACCTTCTTTTTTTTTTTTTCCTTTTAGCAGCCCGGAGGCTGCTGTTGCTCTCTATATGTGGCTGGAGCCATGCTTGCTTCACCTCCTGCGACCTGGAGGCCACCGACGCACTGCATACGCAGCAGGAGCTGCGCTATTGCTTTTCAAGTGGTCTGGGGACCGCTGACGTGCTTCCTGTGCGGCAGGAGACGCGCTGTGACCCCCGGCGTGGCCCAGAGACCGCTGGCACTTTCCCTTGTGGCTGGGAGCTGCACTGCAGCCTTTCCATGTGGCCCGGAAGCCACCGACGTACCTTGGGCCCTCCAGGGAAAGAGGGCCTGCATCCCCAGGCTCTCCTGTGGCTTGGTGCCGCCAGCAGTCCATCCTTCGTGGCAGGGAAGCCGCTGTCCATCCTGGGGCCTGCTCTGAGGCCTGCTTCAGCTCCTGCTTTAGCTCCGTGTTTTCCTGTGCAGCAGGGCCGCTGTCCAGGGTCCTGTACTGCTTCCTGCTTCCTCCTAGGGGGGCGAGACCGGCTCTCTCTTCAGCATTTAAAGGAACAGCGAGGGAGGAGGTCCACCAATGATGTCATTGTGGGAGTCGCCTCTTCAGCCCTACAAAAGGGGCTCATCGTCATTTCTCCCTTGCCTTCGCAAGGAGCCAGTCCTTCCTTGGACTTCTCTGCCATCCAGCTTCTCAAGGCTTATGTTCTTTGTTGGAATTCCATGTCTGTCTTCCTTGGTCTCACGTCTTCACGCATCCAGACCGTCTTCGTCTTCAGATGTTGTCTCATCTTTTTGTCCTCCTCCATGATGGATTTTCCTAACCTGCACCTTGGCTTTCCCTTGCCTTGTCTTTACTGGCCGTGCAAGGCACGCTCCGGTTCAGGCCTCGTCTGAGTCATCGTTGGATCTCTCTCTTTCTCTACCTGTTTGGGAAACCACGTTCGTGGTCCGCGACCAGCCATTTCGGGCTGTGTAGGGCGTGCCGGCCGGCGTGGTCCCTGGTCCAAGTTCCCTGGTCCGCGACCAGTTCTCATCGGTTGTGTAGGGCGCATGACATGGCAGTACCTATCCAGGATAATTCTTCTAGCAACCTCGTCTGTGAAGCCCTCACGTATCTTGAATGTTGCCTCATTCCTTTCACCTTCGTTTGATGTCTGCATCCTTCAACCACCATTCGCCCTGTCGCAGTTGCTGCTCCATGCGGCAGGTCCGAAAGGGCTAGGAGTAGTCTGAGGACCACTCATGAGGCCAAACATTGCGTTGTTTGGGTCTCTCTACTGGTGTGGCGGTGGTCAAGATCCATCTTTACCAGCCTCCACTCAGACGCCTGTCACCTGCCTCGGCGCTTGCTGAAGCTCCTCTACAGCTATGTTGTCGCCCAGGGTACACATATACCACAGAGATGGGTCCGCTGCCCGCGGTCCCTAACAGAAATTCCCCAAATCCAGGTGTGCCAAGATTGTAGCGTCACACCCAAGAAGTCTTGAGGATGTAATTGCTGCAAAAGGTCCTCAATAAAGTACTGAGTAAAGGGTCTGAATACTTATGTAAATGTGATATTTCAGTTTTCTTTTTATTACATAAATTTCTACCAACCTGATTTCGCTCTGACATTATGGGGTATTGTATGTAGATTGAGGAGGGAAAAAAATGCATATTATCCATTTTAGAATAAGGCTGAAACATAACAAAATGTGGAAAAAGTGAAGGGGGTCTGAATACTTTCTGAATGCGTTGTAAATAGAAACTGAACTCTCGAGTAATTCATCTACCAGATCTCAATCTAATAAAATATTGAAGATCTCAGATTTCTCCACATTTATACCTTAAGGCCTGAGACCTGACCAAACCTCTCCGGCTCGACAATTACAGCAGGAAAAGAGCATTTCGTTCTGGACACAGTTAATATGATGGCAAATAAAAAGATCTTTCAGTCAACCCCTCCCATCCCAACTCGCGTTATCTCAGCAGTTTTGCAGATCCTTTTCAGCAAAAGGGAAGACAGCGGACAACCCGGAGTAGTTCCACGCCCTACTTTAAAACTGTTTGGCTACCGGCCGGTAACCTTGACACAGGCTTCAGGGCCATCGTGCAGTTTCCTTACCCAGGTAATAAACCTGAAACTAAATCTTGTGTAAAGAAAAAAAAATAGCCAAGGCACGCTATCAAAAGCTTTCTCTGCATCCAGTGTAAGAAGCAGAGAAGGCAGCCACTCTCTCTCCGGCCACTAGATTAGATTTAAAATGTGGCTCACATTATTTGAGGCCATCCAGGCTGGGTTAAATCCCGATTGATCTGTAAGGCTCAAAATGGCAGCAAAATCAGTCAGCAAGCACCCTCGCCCGGATTTCCAAAATCAAGACTGAGAAGGAGCTGGGATCTACCTGAACCAGAACCTTTCCTGCTAAAGTTAAGTCCATTTTGGTTGTTATCTGTTGTTATCTGTGCTTAGAAGTAGGGCATTATATTTGCCAAACCTAGTGCACTGTCTGTAAAAAGAAGCACAACTGAAATAGAAAGTTGGGAGTGCTGTTAGTCTGCTGTAACTGTTTCAGACATTAGTTCAAAGCAGTCCCTTCCCCCTCAGCCTGGGTTTGCAGGGGAGGCAGTAATTGGATTAAGTTGCCAGAGCCTCATGTGCATTGGGAACTGAATTCACTTTGGAGCTGGGATCTACCTGAACCAGAACCTTTCCTGCTAAAGTTAAGTCCATTTTGGTTGTTATCTGTTGTTATCTGTGCTTAGAAGTAGGGCATTATATTTGCCAAACCTAGTGCACTGTCTGTAAAAAGAAGCACAACTGAAATAGAAAGTTGGGAGTGCTGTTAGTCTGCTGTAACTGTTTAACACCCTACCACCCTACCCCTCTACCCACCCACCCCTAGGTTTGTGTTTCTTATATAACCTGCCTAGATTCATAAATGGCAACAAGGTAAATTAGTATTTCCATAATTGCTATTCATCAAAAATCAAAACTTACCAAAATGAGGACTATCCAATGTAACTGCTGTGGAGCCTTTATTCTGAGGGAAAGCATCTGGAAACTTAGAGCTTGCCCAGTTTGTGCACAACTCTCTTCCTTGAAAAAGGAGCTGACTGAGGTTAAAGCTCAATTAGCTTCAATTACAAGAATTACACCCTCATTGCATTACTCAGAAAATAATTCCCCAACATCACAGAGAAACCAGAAGTAAAGAAAGAGAGATTCATTAGGCTCAGGTAGGACCCACAGTCACCCATTCTTGACAGATGGACAGCCAACAGATACACCCTCCCACTCAAACAGGTCATTAAGAAATTCTTTTATATCCAGGATTACAGTGGGCTCTGGTAGAATTAGACCTGTGATGAGGAGACACACAATGTACCAAATGCAAAAAGAACAACAAGCCTTCTCTATATTAAAAACTGAAGAAGTTCTTGAGAAAAACCTTGAAGTGTTACCAGAAAAGAGAAAAACACAATGCATGCAGAATTTCAAGATCCATAAACAAAAGAAAAATCTAATTGAGATGGACAACTCTGTCAACAGTGGCACAACTGCAAAAGGAAAGAGTGAAGTGAATAACAAATCTCAAATAGAGTCTCATAAGGAGTCCAGGAAAAGCAATAACCTTAAAGAGAGTACCTGGAAGGCTATGACCACAAATGCTCATAGTTTGGGAAATAAAATCCCAGATCTGCAGGCCCTAATGACTGAGGCAGAATTGGACATTGTTGCTATCACAGAGACATGGTTCACAGAATCTCATGATTGGGATACAACAATACCAGGCTATAACTTGTTAAGGAAGGACAGAGAGGATAGAAAAGGGGGAGGTGTGGCTCTTTATGTCAGAAACAACATCCAAGCATCTGAGCTGCAAGGAAGTTGGGGCAAGGAAGAAGCACTATGGGTCGACCTAAAAAAAGATGACGGAGCATCCATTTATATTGGAGTGGTTTACAGGCCTCCAAACCAAAAGGAAGAGCTGGACAGAGATCTGGTTGAAGACATCCATAAGATAGGTAAGAAGGGAGAAGTGGTGATCGTGGGTGACTTTAATATGCCAGATGTAGACTGGAAAATCCCATCTGCAGAAACTAAAAATAGTAGAGCGATAGTGGATGCCATGCAAGTATCTTTGTTCAAACAAATGGTGTTGGAACCCACGAGAGAAGGAGCTATACTCGACTTAGTGCTCACTAATGGAGATAATGTCTCCGATGTCCAGGTGGGCACCCACCTCAGCACCAGTGATCATCAAACGGTATGGTTTAATATCACTAAAAGAATAGGGAAAAGAACCACAAAGACCCGAGTTTTACAGTTCAAAAACACAGACTTTGAGGAAATGGGGAAGTACCTGGAGGTAGAACTAAAAGGATGGGAGAACGAGAGAGATGTGGAGCTGCAGTGGACCAATCTAAAAGGAGCAATCACCAAGGCAACTACTCTATATGTTAGAAATGTAAAGAAAAGCAAAAGAAAATTGAAACCTATCTGGTTCTCAAAGGAGGTAGCTGACAAAATTAAAGCTAAAAGAACAGCATTCAAGAAATATAAAAGATCCCAAAGGGAGGAACATAAAGAAGAATATTTGATTCAACTGAGGGAGACAAAGAAATTAATCAAGTTGGCAAAAAGTCAAGTGGAAGAGAGGATTGCCAAGGAGATAAAAAATGGTGACAAAACATTTTTCAGATACATCAGCGAAAAGAGAAAAGTCCATAGTGGTATTGTGAAATTAAAAGGTGGTAATGATCAATGTGTGGAGAGAGACGAAGAAATGGCAGAAATATTAAACGAATACTTCAGTTCTGTGTTCACTAAAGAAGACCCTGGAGAAGGACCATCTCTACACAACAAGAAACTGGAGGGAAGTGGAATAGATGATAATCCTTTTACAGTAGAAAATGTATGGGAAGAGCTAAAGAATCTGAAAGTGGACAAAGCCATGGGGCCTGATAGGATTCATCCAAGGATACTGAGGGAGCTCAGAGATGTTCTGGCGGGTCCACTGTGTGACCTGTTCAATAGATCCCTAGAAACGGGAGTGGTGCCGAGAGATTGGAGAAGAGCAGTGGTGGTCCCGCTTCACAAGAGTGGGAACAGAGAGGAGGCTGGTAACTACAGACCAGTTAGCCTCACTTCGGTGGTGGGAAAAGTAATGGAATAGTGAAATATCTACAGTCCGGAGAATTGATGGACCAGAGGCAACATGGATTCACCAGGGGAAGATCCTGTCAGACAAATCTGATTGACTTTTTTGACTGGGTAACCAAGGAATTGGATCAAGGAAGAGCGCTCGATGTCATCTACTTGGATTTCAGCAAAGCTTTTGATACGGTTCCGCACAGGAGACTGGTGAATAAAACGAGAAGCTTAGGAGTGAGTGCCGAGGTGGTGACCTGGATTGCAAATTGGTTGACGGACAGAAGACAATGTGTGATGGTAAATGGTACTTTCTCTGAAGAGAGAGCGGTTTTAAGTGGTGTACCGCAAGGATCGGTGTTGGGTCCGGTCCTGTTCAATATCTTTGTGACCGACATTGCGGACGGGATAGAAGGTAAGGTTTGTCTTTTTGCGGATGACACTAAGATCTGCAACAGAGTGGACACGCCGGAAGGAGTGGAGAGAATGAGACTGGATTTAAGGAAACTGGAAGAGTGGTCGAAGATATGGCAGCTGAGATTCAATGCCAAGAAGTGCAAAGTCATGCATATGGGGAGTGGAAATCCGAATGAACTGTATTTGAAGGGGGGGGGGGGGGGGGGGGGGAAAGGCTGTTGTGCACGGAGCAGGAGAGGGACCTTGGGGTGATAGTGTCTAATGATATGAAGTCTGCGAAACAATGCGCAAGGCGATAGCAAAAGCCAGAAGAATGCTGGGCTGCATAGAGAGAGGAATATCGAGTAAGAAAAGGGAAGTGATTATCCCCTTGTACAGGTCCTTGGTGAGGCCTCACCTGGAGTACTGTGTTCAGTTCTGGAGACCGTATCTACAAAAAGACAAAGACAAGATGGAAGCGGTACAGAGAAGGGCGACCAGGAAGGTGGAGGATCTTCATCGGATGACGTACGAGGAGAGATTGAAGAATCTAAATATGTACACCCTGGAGGAAAGGAGGAGCAGAGGTGATATGATACAGACTTTCAGATACTTGAAAGGTTTTAATGATCCAAAGACAACAACAAACCTTTTCCGTAGGAAAAAAATCAGCAGAACCAGGGGTCACGATTTGAAGCTCCAGGGAGGAAGATTCAGAACCAATGTCAGGAAGTATTTCTTCACGGAGAGGGTGGTGGATGCCTGGAATGCCCTTCCGGAGGATGTGGTGAAGACCAGAACTGTGAAGGACTTCAAAGAGGCGTGGGATAAACACTGTGGATCCATAAAGTCAAGAGGCCGCCAATGAAGAGTGGGTGACTCGCCAGAATGATGGCTACTGCCTGGAGACAATACCCTTATTCAATAAACATATACATGCTTACTGTGACTCCAACATCGCTCTAAGCTTCAACAGCAAGAGGAAACGTGGAAAAAAGGATTTGCACTCACAAAGAGGGGAGTAGCTGGCTTGTTACGGCGGTTACTACCCCAAACCAAATAAGCCTGATACTTCACTTTCAATGCATATACAGCATAGTTCTCTGCTTCAACGGCAGGGGAGAAGAAAAAACTGATACTTCACACATCCAGCAGAGCTCTCTGCTTCAACGGCAGGGGAGAAAGGCTGATACATCACGCATTTCCAGCATAGCTCTCTGCTTCAACAGCAGGGGAAAAGAAAAACTGATGCTTCACGCATATCCAGCATAGCTTCAACGGCAGGGGAGAAGAAAAAAGGATTCGCACTCACAAAGCGGGGAGTAGCTGGCTTGTTACGGCGGTTACTACCCCAAACCAAATGTGCCTGATACTTCACTTTCGATGCATATCCAGCATGGCTCTCTGCTTCAACGGCATGGGAGAAGACTGATACATCACGCATTTCCAGCATAGCTCTCTGCTTCAATGGCAGGAGAGAAGAAAAACTGATTCTTCACATATATCCAGCATAGCTCTCTGCTTCAATGGCAGGGGAGAAGAAAAACAACCAATAAGGGCTGTATAACATAGTCTGGGTAAAACAAGCATGGGTGTAGCTTGCTTATTGCGGTGGTTACTACCCCTACTTACCCCTAACTAATCAAGCTAGATATTTCACTTGGATGCAGCTCCATCACTGCTCTCTACGTTAATGGTGGGGGTGGAAGGGAAATAGAACCAAGAGCTGAGAGAAAAAATGTGTGAAGCTTGCTGGGCAGACTGGATGGGCCGTTTGGTCTTCTTCTGCCGTCATTTCTATGTTTCTATGTAAGGTAGATAGGCCTGTAAGAGCTATACAAAGTAGCATCCTTACCACTCTTTGCAATATCCATAATCCCAGCCGAAGTTCGTTTAGGGCACCTGTGCTTAAGCGATTAACACATTTTAATAACGGTAAAGAAGTCGTCAGAGATGAGAGAGTTAAATATACAGATTAAAGGCCGCACTAAGTCGGTAGTAAACTGTTTATAAAATTTGGATGAAAAGCTATGGAAGTTTGGGAGATTTCCCCACCTTAAGGCCTTTTTATAGCTTGGAAGATCCAAAAAAAAAAAAAAAGAGAAACATTGCTAAGGAAGTGAAAGTAAATCAATCCCCGCAAAATAATCCTCCATCGCACGCTCTTTGATAGAAGTATCCTATAAGTATAGTTCCTCATAAAACCGAAAGAAGTATAATCTGATGGCAGCCTTATCCGTCACACATTTCCCACCCCTGTCCTTAATTTTAATGATGTGATTTTCAGAGAATTTATTCTTGAGCCTTCTGGCTATAAGCTTCCTAGTCTTATTTCCAAATTCAAAATATTCCTGCTTCATAAGATCCATCTGGTGGGCAGTGTCTCCTACATTGGTTAGAATTTTTTATGCTATTAAAATCTCACAAATAAAGAGAAACTGTACTTACCCCAACACAGTTCTGGGTTTTGAAATTCGTCTGCATGAGTGGACTGCCATCGGTACTCGATCACGATAAGACAAATTATGACCATAGCTTAATGGCACTTCTTTGCTTCTTTCACAAATCAGTATCTTTTCTTTCTGTCAGGATTTTACCTATATGCAGGCCCGGGAATTTATGGGCTCGGTATTCAAAGTGCATTCAGCACTATTTAGCTGGATAAGCTGGGCTTAAGCCTAAGTTCAGCGGTTGCCACTTAGCTGTATAAGTCAAATACACGCTAAAAGTTGCACGCACAAAAAGTGGGGTGAGGTTTTGGGGGTCAGTTTTACATGCACAATCAGAGGTACGAACAGCACAGTAGACATCAGTAAAGATTTATGTGATTTGGAGTGAGGAAAGGCACACAGAGATGAGATTTGTGCATTGTACTCTCACCCTAGCTTGATAGCAGCCAGGTAGGGAGCACATCAAGTTAGGTCGAGAGTACATGGTACAAATCTCATCTTTTTATACCTTTCATCACTCTCTCTCTCTCTCCCCCTCCTTTCTCCTCCCCCCCCCCCGAAACGGGATTTGCGATATTTATTGCAAATCCTGTTTTGGCTGTAACTCCCAGAAAAAAAGGTGTAGTTATTTCCGGCGTAAAATCCTGCGATAGCGTGTGTTACACTGTCGCACACAATGTTAAGCGCTCCTAATTTTCATTTACTCCCCCCAAACTCCTCCCACTTGACTAACTTTGCGTATGCATCTCGCGATGCGTTATCACATGCGTTATGGTGTCAACCGCGGGCATTAGGGGCCCTAATGCGATTTGAAAAATGACCCCCTAAGTTACTTACCCAGCCAGCTTTGAATATCTACCCCACTTTAAACATACCTTGCTAGCAGTAACCAAACAAATGTGGAGCCTGAGTAACTATAAACATGTCTATAATCTGCCTTGAGAAAAGGTGGAATATCAAATGTTAAATAAATACATAAAGAAAGAGCAAAAACGTATGAGAAACATGAATTATAATGGAATGAATTGCTCATACTAGGCTATGTCACGCCACCTCTCCATTCATTTCCTCGGGTTGAGCTGACTGCAGAGTGAACATTCAGAATTGCTCTCGTTTATTCTAAATGGCTTCCCAATCCCCTCCATGCCATGACACTACCACTTGTTCCAGAGCACACTTCCGAAAGTCCCAATACGTACAGCCATCTGTTAAAAATCGTTCAAAGACCGGAGCTTGTATTTTTTTGTGTATTCAGACAGCTGTGAAGTTCAATAAGTCTGATTTTAGCCAACCACTTCGTATGGTCGACATAAATCAAAGGACTCGGACAAATTATAATGTACACTGTGTAGGAGGATAAGCTCTCTGTGCCGTCCTACAATGTACATGAAATCTCTGCTTTGGGATTACACCGGGTATCATCAGCTGCTGTGTGCTCCCAGAAAGAACATGATCCACATGCACAGTGACAATAGATATCACGAGCTCAGATATTTTGGCTTCTAATGTAGGCTCTGCATGGCTTTTCTCTCATGTAAAACTAGCGCGAGCCAGTGATATATAGATGGCCATCGCTGCCTCAGCCATCTTCTGAGTAAAATTCACAAAACATATTTGTCTGTCTTCATACTCCTGTTGTGTTTCTACTTTAAAAGTAATCCTCTATTAGAAAATAGAGCGCTCCGATAAAGTGTCCTAACCACTGACATAGGATAACCACGATTTAAATAACACTTTGCTAAATCCTCTACTGCATCGTAAAATGTATTAATGTCAGAAAATAGATGGCTGAGATAGCAATGGCCATCTGTAAATATGAAACCATGTCAGGATAAGTGCTATTTCTCTTTATTTGTTGTGATACAAAACCAAAAACAATGTAAGGATTTTGAGATGACTGCTGGAACAGTGATTATACAATGGAAAAAATATTGGCCATTGCCAAGAAGAACCAGTTGGTTCCTTATATGAAGATCATATTTACAGTTATAGTTGTGGCGCCTCCGAGGTGTTTTTTCAGGGGACACTGAGCACTGGCACCTTTTTCCTCCCCCTGCTTGAATTGCCCTGTGGTTCCTCCAGAAAACCCCCATGCATTCTCTGCTGCCTCCGCTCCTCTCCTCTGTGTGGAGAAAGGACATAGGGGAAAGAGACTGCTGCCTGGCCATGCAAGTAGAGGAGAGATGCTTGGGCCCCTGGGAGGAGAGAGAGAGAGAGAGAGAGGGATTCGGCCTGCCTGCTGGTAGGGAGGGGGAGGTGAGCCACAGAGAGAACCGAGGGAGGAGAGGGCAGAGCAGTGTGAGAAGGCTAACCCGCCCCCTGTGTGTGAGGGGGGGCTGCCGAGCCTCCATCATTGTCCATTTGTGTTGGGGGTGGGCGGTTATGTTGGCACTGCTCAGCCCCTTTCGTCGTGAGAGAGGAGTAATTAGGGTCCAAAATGTCCAGACAACCAAGATAAGGGAAAAAAAAAAAAAGCTGCCTCTTTTTGGTTTAGTGATTGTTATGTCTGCTATGGAAGAGTGAATGTGCATCGTCTCGGCTATCTTTGTATTTTGCATGGTACGAAAGGAAATGCATTTCTCTTTCCGTTTCTGCAGAGTTACATTGACTGCAGAGTCTGGCTTCTTGGGTTTCCAGTTCCGTTTTTATTTATTTATTTAACATTTTTATATACCGCAGTTCATGTAGCAAAGTTACAAATCACTTCGGTTTACATTAGAACATTAAACAAGCACGTGAGAATGCGATTACATTGAACAAGGGAGATAAACTTGGATCAAAAACGGAACTGGGGAAATAAAGTACTAATGAATAAATAAAGATAATAAAATTCTTTAGTAGATAAGACTAACCTGGAAGAGGGTCTAGGTGCGTACTGGAATAATTAAAATTACTGTACATGGAGCATATATTTGGATTGGTTGAAAGTAGAGTTGGAAAGCTAAACTGATATATAAACTGAGGGAATCTGATAGAATAGCTTGTAGGATAGTAAGTTGAGGTAGAGGGAATTATTGGCCTAAATTAAAAGTTTGTTCGAATAACCAGGTTTTGAGTCTCTTTTTAAAGGTGATGGGGCATAGTTCCTGCTGAAGTACTGGAGGTAAAGAGTTCCATTGCGCAGGGCCCGCTGTGGATAGAGATAGTTTATTTAAAGAGGTTTTGATGGGTGGGGCGCGGAGAGTATCTCTATAAGCGGCTCTCACCGGTCTAGAAGGTATATGTGGTCGGAGAGGGATATTGGGTTCCAGAGTGATGAGGTTGTGAATAACTTTGTGTATGATTGTTAGAGCTTTGTATGTGATTCTGAACTTAATTGGGAGCCAGTGTAGGTTTCTCAGGATCGGAGTAATATGGTTTCTTTTGTTGGTCTTAGTTAGAATCCTGGCTGAGGTGTTTTGCAGCATCTGTAAGGGTTTTATGGTGTTGGCTGGGAGGCCGAGTAGAAGAGAATTACAGTAGTCAATTTTTGAGAAAATGATTGCTTGGAGAACTGAACGGAAGTCTTGGAAGTGGAGGAGCGGTCTGAGCCTTTTTAGGACTTGTAACTTATAGAAACCATCCTTGGTAGTGTTATTAATAAATCTCTTTAGATTTAGTTGATTGTCCATGATGACCCCAAGGTTTCTAACTTGAGGAGAGAAGGATGGTAGACAATTAGGGAGTAAGTTAGACGTTGCATAGCTGCCGTCCTGTGAGACGAGTAGTATTTCAGTTTTATTGGGGTTAAGGATTAAGTTAAGGCTAATGAGCAGGTTGTTGATGGCTTGAAGGCAGCTGTTCCAGAATTCTAGAGATTTTTGTAGTGATTTGTTAACCGGGATGAATATTTGCACATCGTCTGTGTAGATGTAGTGAATTAGTTTTAGTTTGGTGAGGAGCTGGCAGAGTGGTAAAAGATAAATGTTGAAGAGGGTGGGGGATAAGGATGAGCCTTGAGGGACTCCCAGAGAAGAGTGGATGGGGTATTCATTATTGTTGATTCTGACCTTGTAAAATCTGTTATGTAGAAAAGATTTGAACCAGCTGAGAGCAGTGCCTTTGATGCCGATGTCAGATAGCCGATCCAAGAGTGTTGAGTGGTTCACCGTGTCAAATACAGCTGATAGATCGAGGTGAATGAGTAGACCGAGTTGTTTTTTGTCAAGATTCAAAAGTATAGTGTCTGTTAAAGAGATTAAGAGAGCTTCTGTGTTTTGGGCTTTTCGGAAGCCGAACTGAGAGGGGGCTAATATTTTGTTATCGTCTAAGAACTCTGAAAGTTGCTTGTTAACTATTTTCTCTAAGATTTTGGCAAGGAAGGGGAGTTTGGCAATCGGGCGATAGTTGGCTGGGTCATCTGGAGACAGGTTGGGTTTTTTCAGAAGTGGTTTTAGAATTGCTAGTTTCAAAGGGTCAGGGACTAAGCCTTGCATTAGTGAGCAATTGATGATGTTGGCAATTGGTTTGGCGACGGTTTTTGAGTTGGCGATGAGTAAGTTGGAGGGGATCGCATCTGTTGGGTGCGAAACAGGTTTGAGCTTCTTTAGGACTGTTTCAATCTCTAAGGAGGAAGTCAGCTTGAAGGTTTCCAGACTTGTGTTCTGTTGAGTAAGTGGAGAGTAGGCTGGTGGAGGAAGAGGGATGTTATTGGCAGTTAAAGGTCGGATCAGGTCGGTAATTTTTTTCTTGAAGTAAGTTGCTAACTCTGAGGCTTTGTTGGCCGCTTGATCGTCCGGGATGGTCCTGGGGGAAGATTTGGTGAGAGACGAGACGAGAGAAAATAAAGCTTTAGAATCGAAGAAGAAGTGGTGTATTTTCTGTGAGAAAAAAATCCTTCTTTGTTTGCAGGATAGATATCCGGTAGCGATGCATGAGAGTTTGCAGGATAGATATCCGGTAGCGGTGCATGACAGATTTTGTCTGCATATTTCTATTTATAATTTATGGCTGCTTATTATGTAATTGGTGAGGGGCGATCTGTGTTCTGTCTGAGAGATATTTTCCTAGCGTGTAGTTTCTGGGTAGGGATCTGAAGCAGATGGGCTTATTCTGTTTTCCCAATAGGAGGTGTATTGGTGTTCTAGGATCAGGTGGTAATATTTGCAATGTTGTCATTTTGTAAGCTGAGCAGTTGCAGGAAGCGGGGGCATTGGGTGACTGCCCCTTCCCATTCCATCCCCAAGGAAGGCCCTGCATGTGTGTATTGGCACCTTTTCCCCCCCCCTAAAAAAAAAAAAAGCAGCACTGGACATCTCTATATGAAATATATGGGAATGAATTCTCCAGGCTGGAATCTAGTTTTAGCGTTTGCATTTTTCCTCCTCAGCTGGAAATGTTTTGAGGTTTGCTCATATCTACAGCCTCCATACAATCATTGCATGTGTTATAGAGGTGGACAAACCAAGAAATACCCAGGGAGGGGGCAGTCTGGCTCCCTCTGAGCTGATCGCAATCAGAGTGATCCTGGGTGTGGCGCACTAGGGACTTTTGCAGTACCATCCCCGCTTTGTGGGACTGCAACGCTAAGGTAGGATTTTGAGCAGTAAAGATGTGAGGGGGGTCTCCTCTGACACCCCAGGAAGAATAAGCAGGGAACCTAAGCTGCCTCCACCCTGCTAATCCGTGCCGTTTGGTTCTTGCACCTGCCCCCGGCACTCCTTTCATGTGCATCTAATAAGTCCAGGATTTTTAATTCATTCTGGAGAGGAAGTGCCTCCCTCTGTGGGATTAAACCCATCGAGATTATTGCGGACCTTGCACCCCAGTCACCTCGTGATGTGGACACCATCAGGAGTGACTGCAGAGCGGTTGATGATTCACTCCCCACATCCCAGGCGTGTGTAAGAGTAGATTCTGGTTCCCTTATAGAGAGGGGATCTTAAGCCCACCCCCCTCTCGACCTCCGTTCTCCGGGACGCCTGTTTGCCATTCACTGGCCTTGGGGACGGACTGACCATGCTGGAGGAATTGAGTTTTCCCTCTCCCCCTACCCAACAGACCTGGTGGGGAGAGGATCGGGCTCTGTCTTCCCAAAGTTTTGCAGGAAAGGGTGAACGCTGCTGCCGTGGGTTTCTGAGGAGAGGGGCCCTGGGTTAGTCCTTGTCTGCAGGGCCCCTGAAGGCAGCATCTCCGGTGGGGGCGCTTGTGTGTGAAAAGATTGAGCGGTTTCTACAAAACCCCGGAGAATTCACTGGCTTCAGACTCCTACAAGGAGACAAAACAAGCTTCTCCAGCTGTGTGTACATGGGTCCTGGCAGGTGCCAAGACAAACAGAGAGAGAGAGAGAGCTTGGCTGCTTGGCAGAGGGAATAAGTTACAGGCTACAGAGAGGCCCCTCCAGCCTAACGTCTGACCCCCTTTCTTGGACGCCAGCCAGAATGCAAGGGTGCCGCTGACCTCATACTACACTAATCCTGCCGGCGACGGCAGGGGACCTAACCCTTCCAGTGATGCCATCTCTTGCCAGTGAGACTGCAGCGGGGTCGGCTAAATCACTGGCCAGGTTTCCCCGTGGGGGTGGAGGATTTCGTGCCTGTGAAGGAGTCGGCGAGAGGCACTTTCTTATGGCTTTCAGAGGCCTGGGGAGACAATGATACATTTTTAATCCTGACCATAATAATTAGCATTAACGTTCTGAATTTCTCGATAGCATCAGGAACGTGGCACGTCTGATACTTTTTTTTTAGGCGTGCATGCAGCAGCTCTGGGGTGGATGGCCTAGCAGTACAGTTCTGGCTCTCCCAAGCCTCCCAGCCACCCAGGTGCATTCTGGGAAACCGAGGCTCAGAGGGTTAGGGAGCAATTTTCATTCAAAGTGGTCGGCAAGCGCAGGGCGCGGTAATCGCGCGATCTGGTGAGGGCCATTTTAAAACTCCTCAGCCCACAAGCCACTTTTCAAGGCAAACTTCCCGCCGCAGTGGGGCTCGGTCTTGTGGGGAGCTTTCACCCTTGCACGCTTTCAGGCCGATTCGATAAAAGGTGCGGGAGAGCCGGCGCTCCGAGTTGAACATCTCTCTCCTGGGCGCGCGATTCTGTATTTAAATTAGACCGGGCGCTGATAAGGAGGCGCTAGGGACAACAGCGCACCCCCAGCGTCAGCTTATTAGCGGAAGTGGCGGCTGTCAGCGGGTCCGACAACCAATGCTTAATTTTACTGGCGTCCATTTTCGAACCCACTGACAGCCACGGGTTTGGAAAATGGACGCTGGCAAAATTGTGTCCGTTTTGAACCGGGCGACCGGCGGGTGGATTAAAAAAAAAATTATATTTTTTTTTTTACATTTTAGGTTCCTCCGACTTAATATCGCTATGATGTTAAGTCGGAGGATGTACAGAAAAGCAGTTTTTTTCTGCTTTCTGTACACTTTTCCCTGTTTCAAACTTAATGCCTGCCCTTTCAGTATCCCGGGCGACTGACTAATAGGCTCATGAACTTGCATTTGCATGTGATGAGCGCCTTTAGTTTCAGGGGGTTGGCCACACGTTTTCCACGCGCTATTAACGCTTACAGTATAAGGGGCAATAGGAGCACATCAAAAACACGCATCCAAACGGGAGTTAAACGGGGCACTCGGCCGAGCGCACGGTACTGTATCAGCCTGTTTGCTGGCATTTTGCCTGTGTGTAATTTAGCGGGCAAGTGCTGGCTGTGGACGACTTTTCCCTGCATGTGGGATCAAGAGGGGGGGGGGGGGGGGGGAGGGGTCAGTGTTCAAAGGGGCTTTTCCCGTGGGGATGCACGTTTTTCCCGTTGGAAAGCCCTTTGAAAATTGCCTCCAGTATTGCATAGAAATACATTGCATATTACATTTATCCAGTGCCTTTCTCAGTTCCGGCCTGGTGCCTGCAAAGCCTGCCTGTGCCTCCCGAATCTCCCTTCCCCCCCTCCTGACGGTGATGCGCTCATGGTTGGAGCAGCCTGTGGAACCCCATTCATAACACACAAGACAGCAAGAGACCCTGAAGTTGTTTGGCACTAAGGGTCAGGGTCCCTCGGCCATGCAGATGGTGAAGTGGACCTTGGCGTGAGTCCCTGAGTTCTAGGTTCCCCCTCTTGAGCTGGACTTGGATAAGCTCTCTGTGAAACATGGCCCCTCCATAGGCCTCTGGATCCTCGTTGCAGGGGGCCCAAGCTTTGTCACAAATCACCCGTCCACACCAAAGTATAATGCAAAACATGAATCCTTTATTTTCTGGTATTTCTAGCCAGCAACTATTTACAGGGGAGTAGAGGGTGTGCAGTATTCACAGGATACTCAATCAAGACATGAAGTACGCATGCCAATTAACCAGAATCGCAAGGCTTATGACACCCTCTACATACAATTCTCCCTTCTCCTCAACATCAGTTTCTCTCCTGCAACATTAATTCCTAAATGGGACATGGGGGCTCGTATCCCTAAACCCTTCTAGGATCACTTGGTCCTCCCGCATCAACTCTTGTCTCAGTTTCCTACTCATCAGCTGTCTAGGCCACCAGCTGCCTCTCCTCACAGGTCCAGTGTGAGTCATTCCAGCAGAGGGCAGGCCTCTTCTACATCCAGGTCCTCCTTGGGATATCCTTCCACTTGGAAGACCCCTGTCACAGGGCAAATCTGGGTCCTTTCCTCAGGGTGAGGAAACACTTCTTTCATTCCCTGGCCTCGGGCCTCTCCCCTTGAGCAGAAGAGCCCCTGCAGGGCCCTCTCCTAATTGGAGGGGTCCCTGTGTCCACCAGCCCACCTGCTGGGCTTCTCCAAATGCCCTACATCCTGGCGGTCCTTCTCAAACATAATAGAGAAGGCCCATTCCACCTATGCGCTCCTAGGCCACTCCCAGGGAATTATCTCCCCTACCTCTCTTAAAAGGAAATGCTCACCAGAAACCCCTTGGGAACTCCAAGCTGTAGCATCCCAACTAAACACAGTAAAACTCCCGGCTCAGTGCTGTGCTGGAAGCCCTCCAGTGGCTGCTCGGCAGTACTGCGCTCAATAAACGGTTCTCCTTAAACACGCCAGCTCAAATACGATCGGGCCGATACAGTAAAAAACGTTAGACCGCTCTCCCGGCGCGCGCACAGGACACTCTCCTGTGCGCGCGATACAGTAAAAAAAAATGTATTTAAATTAGGGTCAGCGGTAAAAAGAGGCGCTAGGGACACTAGCGCGTCCCTAGCGCCTCTTTTCGGACAGGAGCGGCGGCTGTCGGCGGGTTTGACAGCCGACGCTCAATTTTTCCGGCGTCCGGTTTTCAACCCGCGAGCCGATGGGCGTATTTCAATTTTTTTTTTTTTACTTTTTTAAACTTTCGGGACCTCCGACTTAATATCGCCATGATATTAAGTCAGAGGATGCACAGAAAAGCAGTTTTTACTGCTTTTCTGTGCACTTTCCCGGTGCCTGGAGAAATTAGCGCCTACCTTTGGGTAGGCGCTAATTTCTGAAAGTAAAATGTGCGGGAATGACTAATAGGGCCATCAACATGCATTTGCATGTCGCGGGTGCTATTAGGTTCGGGGGGTGTTGGACGCGCGTTTTCGATGCGCTATTACCCCTTACTGAATAAGGGGTAAAGCTAGCGCGTCGAAAACGCGCGTCCAAATGCCGGCTAACTGCGCTCCAACGGCACGCAGTGTACTGTATCGGCCTGCAATTAGGGCAGCAAAGAATGGCCATTTCAGCCGGTTTTATGGGTCAGTGTCTAGACTTCAAGAGTCTGACTCTCTGTGTCAATGTTTAGTAGTATTAAAAATATATTTATATATTCTCCCTGTAGTGCTGAATTCCTGTGTAAGTGTGTACCGTGTGATTCCCTTTGGGTAATGCCTGCTATCTCTCACTGTTTGATGGGCTGTCTCCCTTGAAACAGTCCGCGCCGCGTGCCCTCTCGGACGTCGTCGGGCCCCGCCGAGGCCGGTTCACCATTGAGGAGAGTCTCATGATGTAAACGCGCGGTGATGTAATACTGGCTGACAAATCGCGCTCCTCGGTGGCTTTCCTCGAGCACTGGCCGAGCAGCGTTGGGTGGCGGGGGAGGCTCCTTCCGTCGGAATTCCGGTGCCGGGCTGGAATCTCCCGAGCTGGAACCGGAGCCCCGGCCCACGACGACGCCGGGGAACGAGCGTTAGACCGTCGCTGTTCTTAGGCCCCCCCCCCCCCCCCGACCCATGTGTTTGTAATGAATGAAGTGAGCCTCAGCCGAGCACTGGGGGCCGTCCCTGGGCTCCCCACGTCGTGTTTGGCTCGGGGAACGCTCCGGGGAATTGCCCCTCTCATTCCCATCCATATGGAAGCACTTAAGCCAACCCCTTGCAAATTAAAAGTCTGGGAAAAAGGAAAACAGTGCATGCATTGTGCAGGAAGGCGGGGGCCCTGGACCCTGCATGAATAACTTTCCATTCAGGGAGAAGAGGGGGGGGGGGGGGTTTTCACGGGGTTCTTGCATCACAGATTTTCATCACTTCCCCCCCCCCCCTCCCCCGCACCAACATTGTCG
This sequence comes from Rhinatrema bivittatum, assembly GCF_901001135.1. Classification (NCBI taxonomy): domain Eukaryota; kingdom Metazoa; phylum Chordata; class Amphibia; order Gymnophiona; family Rhinatrematidae; genus Rhinatrema; species Rhinatrema bivittatum. The sequence continues at coordinate 268,854,243 of NC_042622.1, forward strand.
CTGAGCGAGGCCCTGCCAACTGCTCAGGATTTTCAAGGCAGGCAAATAGACTTTGTAGCCTTCCTTTCTCAGGAGATGCAATGGTAAAATTAGAACCGCAGGTCCCTCCCTGCCTGTAATGTGGTAAAACCAGGACTGGATCAGTCTATTGCTTCTGACAGCCCCACGCGTATCCCTTATTGTCGCAGTGCACTGAGAAGCGCGTAAGACTGAGACATTTCGGTCTCCCTGACCCAGAAGATTAATGGAGTCAAAAAGCTTGCTAAGGATGTGCAGCACTAGTATGTAGCACTATGTGGCTTCACTCCCTGCTCTGTTCACGCTGGATTAGAAGGGCATGAATGCACTTTACTGCCTGCATTTAAAATTAGATTTGTCTCCAAAACAGTGTCGCCAGACGGGCGGTTTTCAGGCCCAGTTGGGCTACTTTTTGTGAGCATGTGCGGGAAATGTTTTGCTTTTTTTTTTGGCTGTGGGATTTTGGGCTTTTTTTTTTTTTTTTTTTATGTGTGACGTTTTTTGGGCATCTTGCCGGAGTTGGGAGCAGAGTGGGCGAGGCATACGGCCTCGAAGCCGGAAGTGCTTGCCTTTTCCTAAAATGTCACAAGCAACTACACGGGGGATGGGGACAGGCGGCAACGGCGGGATGCGCGAAACCGGTGAGAACAGGCTTGAGCGCTTGCGCCTTCCGCCCTCCCCCTTGTGTCGCTACACAGGGGGGGGGGGGGGTGGGAGCAGAAAGTATGAGAAGAGTGGGGGCTGGTCAGCGAGGGACGACTCCTCCCACCCGCGCCGCCGTTCTTGGCCATAATACCCCTTCACCACCACTGCCAAATCCTCGGGGCGCACGTGCCCGGCTCCCTCCTCCAGATACTGAGCGCTCGCTCCCCGACCGCCTCCCTCCCTCCCCGTGAGCAGGACCACTCGCTCCCCGACCGCCTCGCCGCCCCCCCCCCCCCTTCCCCCTGTAAGTTTGTCTGCATGCAGGGCAGGAATTCGTGCTCACGTCGCATGGACGACAGAATAGCCAACACAGCCCTGATTAAACGTAGAAGACAACAGCAGCGTGCATGCAAACCTTGTAATTCGGGAGGGCTGGAGCTAATTGCAGCAGATCCATCCAAAGCAGAACGCTCAGGGCAGTGGAGGAGGCTATAAAACGCAACTCGGAAGAAGAGCCCATTATCGGAAGACATCACAGCTCAGCCAATCAGAGAGAACAGCCCGACGGAAAAGGTTTTTCCAGTTAGCCTAGATTATGTGACAAAAGTAGGGGCAGTGCATGGAGGGGAATCCATGAATTGGGACCCACACGATGGCAATAACCAATCAGAAAAGAGAGATGTTAAAAAAAAAATAAAAAAAAAATTGCTGGCCATTCTATTTCCCGATTCAAACCCACAGGATTTAATGACGTACGCTGATAGCTAATCTAGGATTAGATGCAACTAATCCAAGAGCGAAAGTCCGTCCCGGGTGGGATTTGATGCACCGGGATTGATGTGGAGCTCCCTCTCCAACCTTCTAGTGTGAACCGCAGCAATGGTGAGCCTGGAGTGAGTGCCCTGTTCACACCGCTGCATGAGAGTCGGGCGTGAAACCAGCGGTAGTAAGCACGAGTCCGTTCGTGAAATGGGAGAAAAAACCGGCACCGGCTCTGCCTGCCCCAGGTGACGTGGACCTGGCTGCTGCGTAGCCCCGAACGGCTTCTGAGGAGGGAGCAGCGGGTGCTTCAAGCCCTGAGTTTTACGGAGGATTAAGCTTTCATGAAATGGCTGGTTTTCTCCTTTGAAAAGTGTCTGGCGCTGTGCGGCAACTTGCAATCACCCTGGTGGCGCACCAGCCCAGCGGAGGCCGCCCTCGGCGGACCTTCTGCTGCATGAAGCTGCATTGGCTTAATCATGATTATCAACATTTCTAGCCTGCCAGTCCAGCATGTGCAAGCATACAGTATATATGTATATATGTATATGCTGCAGGCGCACTATCACATCACAAGGCAGCTGCTTCAGGCCGTCACACCGCAGCGCTCCTGCCCCCAGCACCTGGGGTTATGGGCTGTCGCTCGGTTCTCCGGCTCTGAACTGGCGTTCGTGTGGAGGATAAACTCCCGGGCCCCCCTCGCTGGAGAGCATGAGGGCGGCACGGGTCAAGCCTTACGCTGCTTCATGCTTACCGGCCAGTTTGCTTTGTCCAATAAAGCACGATTTGTGGCTTTTTCTCCACATCGCTGGACTCGTTTCTGGCAGCTTTAGGATGGATGGGAAAGATATGTACTGTGTGTAGTTGGTATTTGAGACAGACTGTGCATATTGATGAGGAAAATGCTTTCAAAATCTACAGGGTCCCCGCTTCCCTCGGCACAGGTGCCTGCAGTGAAGGATGGAAAATGCATCCAGGGAAGAGCAGAGCCCGGGGATCCAGCCAGCCTGTAGTGGGGAGCTCTCTGGTGCACGTGTGGGAGGGGTGAAGGGAGGGGTGAAGGGTAGCCATCCTGCTCTGACTCTCCTCTCCCTCTCAGACAGAAGCAGGGCTGGCCCTAGCTTTTTTTGCTGCCCTGTGCGACCAATTATTGTGCTGCCCCCTCCCCCCTCCCACCACCACACTTTATTCATTCTTTGTCTCGGGCCTGCCAAAAAAAAAAAAAGCCCAGCTCCTTCCAGCAACCTAAACGTTAAAAGCTGTCACCCTCTACCCTCCGGGTCTTCACCCCCTCCCCCGGAACCCGTTGCTGGTGCAAGAGTATGAGGTGCCCTAAGCAAACCTTAAACCCTTGCACCCTGCCTCCTGCTCTCTCCATGTACACGGTTACAAATGATGCATTTATAATAACAGATTTTACATGGAAAAGAATATTCAAAGGACAGACGTCCGAGGTAAAAAACCATCATAAGTATTTGCATGCACTTCCTCGGTGCCAACCAGAAAATCCTACAAAAAAAAAGACACTTGGAACCCATATGGCATTAGGGCCACTGTAATGCGTGTTAGGTGTGAGCTTGACCCTCAGAAAGCCATGAGTAAATTACAATTACAATGTAATAGACCTCCCACACCAAAACAGCACTAACTGCCAGCTCTTAAAAAAGTAACAACCCGACACCAGGCCCTAAAACACCAATACACCTCCTATTGGGAAAATAGAAGAAACCAAGCTGCTATAGATTCCCACATGCTAGCAGAATACCCCTCCTCTGTCTCACATGCAGAACACAGGCAGACCCTCACCAAATACAGGGAAAAGAAACCATAAAGTATAAATAGAAACATGCAGGCAAAAAATGAATAGGAAAACCACAACAAGTCAGACTGTATGCAGTGCAACAATGGAAAAGCAGAAATCCCCAATCTTCATCCATTAAACATTAAAATCAAAAAATAGAATAAATACATTAAACATAACAGTATAAACATACTAATAAAAAAATTTCAAAATAGCTGGTGAATGGACGATCCAATAATTAAAAACTCAAACAATTTGTTTTAAATTTCTCAAACACCAATAAAATATTTCAAAACACCAGACACATCAACAGCATCCAAAAATGAAAACTAATAAGGATAAAATAATTCACACTCTCCATACCTGGAAACTTCTGATTTCCAGTCACACAGATTGTCGTGGATTAGTGAGAGAGAGATGCATAAACTTTCTCCTCTCTTTCTCTCATAGATATATATCTATACATACACACATATATACATATGCTCTCTCCCTCATACTCGCACATGTTCCCTCTTACATACACCTGCTCACATGCACATGCTTCCTCTCTCTCACACACATGCTCACAGATGCTCCCTCCTACATATATATGTTCACACACTCACATGTTCCTTCTTACATACACATACTCGCACACAAGAACCCGCTCTCTCACATATACATGCTCAGACACACACCCGCTCACAAACGCACACATGCTCAGACACACGCTGCTTCAATACCTCAAACTGAATAATTTACTGCTCAAAAAGAATTTACTACTATTTAGACCTCTTATTCAATCATCCCTAGAGCTTGCATCTGTCTTCCTCTTTCACACACATGCCTCCTCTCACATGCACATGCTCAGACACCCACACACACTACACTTCTGCTCAGACACCCACACACACTTCACTTATGTTCAGTCACCCACAGGCTTAGAGACACATAGGTTTCCTCCTGCTCATACATATACCAAGGCCTCTCCCAGAAGCCTTGGCCCTCCACTTCTTCGGCAGGGCAGGTTAGGGAGCTGCCTGGTAACTTGTTTTTTTCTTCTGGCTGCCTAGTACGTGGTCCTGCAGCGCATTGTGACTTTGCAGCTCTGCAACGCTTTGCCGCTGTACTGCCCTATGGCTCCTCCTCTCCTTCACCGCGTGGAAGGTTGGGAGCCGCTGCATGGCCCTAGGGCTTCTCTTGTTCATCGTGCGGCGCTACGGGTCCTCCTCATCTTCGCCGTGTGGCCCTTGGCCGCCGCCTCATCTTCACTTTGTGGCAGGTTGGGAACCTCCACGCGGCCCTGCAACTCCCTCCTCTTCGCTGCTGCGGCCTGCGGTTCCTCTTCTTTGCGGCATGGCGATGCCAGCAACTGACTCAACTTGGTGGCAGCACTGAGGCGGCCGCCCCGTCCAGGCCGCCGCCCTATGCACGTGCACAGCTTGCACAGTGGGTTGCAACGGCCCTGGACAGAAGTAGTGGTCTGCGGCCAAGTTCATTTACTGCAGTTGGGAAGAAAGCACGTGTGTCTTACGCCATCGCAGGTTTCCCTCATTGTTTGTCCTATGCCTGGAGACCTTTCCCACATTTACTGGTAAACAATTTAGGGCTCCCAAAGCTGTAGGTTACTTGTGTGGACCTCTCCATATGCCTCAGGATACTTGTGTACACATCTAGGGTGCATGACAGGACAGCATAGGATGTGATTGTCCATTTCCATTTTCATTTACATACTGCTTTTCCTCACAAAGCTCAAAGTAATGTACAATAGAAAATTAAACATGTAAAGCAATCATAATAAATAACATGTAATACAATGTATGAAGTTCATAAAACATACAAAAGTAAAATCAATAACATATATAACAACATTATTCATAATAAAAATCAAACTAATAAAAAATCCAATACAAAATTCCACAACATTCAGCTTAACATAACATCTAATAATTTAGACTAACGTAAGGATGAAAGGTTTTGGACTAAAATCACCAAGAGGAAAAATATGAAGTACAGTATAAAAGCCAATGCACTTGGTTAAAACTCCAACAGATATCACTCAGCAAACCTCTACAGATATTGCAAACCTAGCATCATCAAGCGAGTGACCAATAAATCAGAGCATTTGTTTCTGAAATATTAAATAGTGTAGAGGTGACGATATTCTGGTGTGCTGTTCCGAAAAACTGGTGCAGCAGAGGACAGGGCTTTCCCCCTAGGGGTTGCCAACTGTCTGGGTTTCCTCCGGACTGTCCGGAAATTAGAGGGGATTGTCCGGAAGCCAGGAAGGAGGCTAAAATGTTCGGAAAGTGACCGGATTTCAGCCTTCCAAGTGCAGCTGGAGGGGGTGGGGGTTGCTCTACCCTGCATCTCTATCTCTTTCAGGCTGCCGCGCCTCCTCATGCACCGCGTTGGTTCCTCCTCCTATCGTTCCTGCAGACACCGCAGGGCGCGCTATAAATACGGAGCCCCGTGCGCTTCAGAGAGCTGACGTCTGTTCTCCGTGGCGCAAGAGAAAGAAGAGGGCACTGGCGGCAGGAGCAGCACGCTCTTGGCTGGAGGCGGTCACCCCGGGAGGTGGAGCAGGCAGACCCCCCCTCCCCCTGCCCCCAACCCTCAAAGCCCTCTGTACTGCCAGGCAACGCAGGAGGTACAAATCAGATCCCCTGCCCAGAACCACCTACCCCCCCGCGTGCCCAGAGCCCAGCACCCCACTTGGCCTGGGTGCCGGCGGGTGAAGCCTAACGGGCGTCTCCTTCACCCCGTCGGCGCGGGGGATGAAGAAGCGGTGTCGTGGGGGCCTGTGGCAGCGGGACGAGGGCGATGCCGTTGCTCGTGGTAAGAGCCGGGTGCAAGCAGCGTCGGAGGAGCGTCGAGCCAGCGGAGCTGAAGGAGAGCCGGGAGCCAGGCGCCGGCGGTTACGACAGCCGGGAGTGTTTTAGGTGATTGGTTTCCAGTTTTTAGACTGGGCATGGCTTCTTCTGCAAGATTTTCTGCTTGGCGCCATGGCAGGGCGTGGAAATAACATACTGTGTTTCTTGCCGGTGACGCTTTCTCTTTGGACTGTACGTTGAATGTCTTTTTTTTTTTTTCCTAAGTAAACTCTGTTGTAATGACTGCATACTTTTTAATTGTGTGTGTGTGTGTGCGTGTATGTGTGTGTGTGCGTGTATGTGTGTGTGTGCGTGTATGTGTGTGTGTGCGTGTATGTGTGTGTGCGTATGTGTGTATATGTGTGTGTGTATGTGTGTGTGTATATGTGTGTGTGTGTGTGTGTGTGCGTGTATGTGTGTGTGTGTGCGTGTATGTGTGCGTGTATGTGTGTGTGTGTGTGTGAATGTGTGTGTGTGTGTGTGTGTGTGTGTGTGTGTGTGCGTGTGTGTGTGTGTGTGTGTGTGTGTGTGCGTGTATGTGTGTGTGTATATGTGTGTGTGGGGGGGGGGGGGGGGAGGGCTGAGGAAGGTGGGAAGGTTGCACCGGCCCTGGGAGAGTCCTGAGGTCGCCGGCCTTCCTCTGCCTGGCTTGGAGGGGCAGCAGTCTGAAGCGGTCACCGGGGCTCCACGCCCGTCCCTGCCTCCCCTGAATCCTGGGTGTGCTGCTTCCACATGAGCTGCTGTTTTGGGAAGGGGGACCTGGGGGGGAGGTGGTATCTGTAGAGATTTTCCTCTGGGCTGGTGCCCAAATCAAGGTTGGGTGTAGCTGTAGCGAATGCCACAAACCTTTTCCCGAGGCTGCTGAAAGGGATGCAGGAAGGGGGTCAGAAGTCCAGGTTACGGGCAAAGCGAGGAGGCTGGGGTCGGCAGAGGGGTCGGCAGCCCTCCAGGCCGGGTAACAAAAGCAGATGCAGCAGACACTTCTCTGGTTCCCCGGGCTCTTTCTGTCCTCGTACACATTATGAACTGAATATCGGTCCCTTCTGATACTTTATATTGGATCAACAGTGATTTTAGCACGTTCGGGAAGATTAAGGTTTTTTTTTTATATAAAATACCAGTGACTTAACGATATGTCATGTGCATATTTCAGTACATTTTGGAACGTCAAGAATTTAAAAACAAATGAACAAAAAAACACCAACTCATCCAGACTGAAGAATCATTTTAATTTTCTTAGCGTGCGAGGAGTTATTAGAAAATCTGGGTGACACTGATACGTGGCGAGTATTTAATTTTCTTAGCGTGCGAGGAGTTATTAGAAAGTCTGGGTGACGCTGATACGTGGCGAGTATTTAATTTTCTTAGCGTGCGAGGAGTTATTAGAAAGTCTGGGTGACGCTGATACGTGGCGAGTATTTAATTTTCTTAGCGTGCGAGGAGTTATTAGAAAGTCTGGGTGACGCTGATACGTGGCGAGTATTTAATTTTCTTAGCGTGCGAGGAGTTATTAGAAAGTCTGGGTGACGCTGATACGTGGCGAGTATTTAATTTTCTTAGCGTGCGAGGAGTTATTAGAAAGTCTGGGTGACGCTGATACGTGGCGAGTATTTAATTTTCTTAGCGTGCGAGGAGTTATTAGAAAGTCTGGGTGACGCTGATACGTGGCGAGTATTTAATTTTCTTAGCGTGCGAGGAGTTATTAGAAAGTCTGGGTGACGCTGATACGTGGCGAGTATTTAATTTTCTTAGCGTGCGAGGAATTATTAGAAAGTCTGGGTGACGCTGATACGTGGCGAGTATTTAATTTTCTTAGCGTGCGAGGAGTTATTAGAAAGTCTGGGTGACGCTGATGCGTGGCGAGTATTTAATTTTCTTAGCGTGCGAGGAGTTATTAGAAAGTCTGGGTGACGCTGATGCGTGGCGAGTATTTAATTTTCTTAGCGTGCGAGGAGTTATTAGAAAGTCTGGGTGACGCTGATGCGTGGCGAGTATTTAATTTTCTTAGCGTGCGAGGAGTTATTAGAAAGTCTGGGTGACGCTGATGCGTGGCGAGTATTTAATTTTCTTAGCGTGCGAGGAGTTATTAGAAAGTCTGGGTGACGCTGATACGTGGCGAGTATTTAATTTTCTTAGCGTGCGAGGAGTTATTAGAAAGTCTGGGTGACGCTGATACGTGGCGAGTATTTAATTTTCTTAGCGTGCGAGGAGTTATTAGAAAGTCTGGGTGACGCTGATACGTGGCGAGTATTTAATTTTCTTAGCGTGCGAGGAGGAGTTATTAGAAAGTCTAGGGTGACGCTGATAAGTGGCGAGTATTTAATTTTCTTAGCGTGCGAGGAGTTATTAGAAAGTCTGGGTGACACTGATACGTGGCGAGTATTTAATTTTCTTAGCGTGCGAGGAGGAGTTATTAGAAAGTCTGGGTGACACTGATACGTGGCGAGTATTTAATTTTCTTAGCGTGCGAGGAGGAGTTATTAGAAAGTCTGGGTGACACTGATACGTGGCGAGTATTTAATTTTCTTAGCGTGCGAGGAGGAGTTATTAGAAAGTCTGGGTGACGCTGATACGTGGCGAGTATTTAATTTTCTTAGCGTGTGAGGAGGAGTTATTAGAAAGTCTTGGTGACGCTGATACGTGGCGAGTATTTAATTTTCTTAGCGTGCGAGGAGGAGTTATTAGAAAGTCTTGGTGACGCTGATACGTGGCGAGTATTTAATTTTCTTAGCGTGCGAGGAGGAGTTATTAGAAAGTCTTGGTGACGCTGATACGTGGCGAGTATTTAATTTTCTTAGCGTGCGAGGAGTTATTAGAAAGTCTGGGTGACGCTGATACGTGGCGAGTATTTAATTTTCTTAGCGTGCGAGGAGTTATTAGAAAGTCTGGGTGACGCTGATACGTGGCGAGTATTTAATTTTCTTAGCGTGCGAGGAGTTATTAGAAAGTCTGGGTGACGCTGATACGTGGCGAGTATTTAATTTTCTTAGCGTGCGAGGAGGAGTTATTAGAAAGTCTGGGTGACGCTGATACGTGGCGAGTATTTAATTTTCTTAGCGTGCGAGGAGTTATTAGAAAGTCTGGGTGACACTGATACGTGGCGAGTATTTAATTTTCTTAGCGTGCGAGGAGGAGTTATTAGAAAGTCTGGGTGACGCTGATACGTGGCGAGTATTTAATTTTCTTAGCGTGCGAGGAGTTATTAGAAAGTCTGGGTGACGCTGATACGTGGCGAGTATTTAATTTTCTTAGCGTGCGAGGAGTTATTAGAAAGTCTGGGTGACGCTGATACGTGGCGAGTATTTAATTTTCTTAGCGTGCGAGGAGTTATTAGAAAGTCTGGGTGACGCTGATACGTGGCGAGTATTTAATTTTCTTAGCGTGCGAGGAGGAGTTATTAGAAAGTCTGGGTGACGCTGATAAGTGGCGAGTATTTAATTTTCTTAGCGTGTGAGGAGGAGTTATTAGAAAGTCTGGGTGACGCTGATACGTGGCGAGTATTTAATTTTCTTAGCGTGCGAGGAGTTATTAGAAAGTCTGGGTGATGCTGATATGTGGCGAGTATTTACGGGCGGGTTACAGGAACAGCCGTGTGCAGATGTGCAAGGACAAGCAGCAAAAACGTTTTCCCAGCTCCTCCAGGCCTTCACAATTCTCACCGTTGAAATTTGGCAAATCCTATCCTCCCCCCCCCCAACGTTTACCTTCTCTCGCTCATCCAGCTCCCTTTCCTCCATCTTTTCCCTGATCTCTCGTCCCCTGCTTTTGTTTTGCTCCCTTCTCTCTTCTTCCCACAGATCCCCTCTTTCCCTCATTTTACCATCCCCTTCCCTGTGCCTCTCTCTTTCCCCATTCCGCTCACTTCCATCTTTCCCCCCCTCTCATCTCTTTCCCAGTCTCTCCCCCTAGCTCTCTCCTCTCTCTATCCCCCATCCCTTCTCCGTCTTTCCTCATCTCTTCCCCTCCCTCTTCCTCTTATCCCCTTTTCCCATTCCAACCTTCTTTGGCCCTCTTATCTCTCTTCCCCTCCCCTGTCCGTTTCCCCCTCCCTTTCTCCCTCCTTCTCCATCCCTCTCTCTCGTCCTCCCCTCTCTCTCCTCCTCCCCTCTCTCTCCCTCTCTCCTCCTCCCCTCCCTTTCTCCCTCCTTCTCCATCCCTCTCTCTAGTCCTCCCCTCTCTCCCTCTCTCTCCTCCTCCCCTCCCTTTCTCCCTCCTTCTCCATCCCTCTCTCTCCTCCTCTCCCCTCTCTCCCTCTCTCGCCTCCTCCCCTCCCTTTCTCCCTCCTCCATCCCTCTCTCTCCTCCTCCCCTCTCTCCCTCTCTCTCTTCCTCCCCTCTCCACGTTCCCTCCCTCTTGCTCCCCGTGCCTTGCCTTCCCTTTAGCTGTGTCACCCTCTCATTCCTGACGAAGGCTGCGCAGTATCGCAGACGGGAAAGGCATGCACGTGCCCGCCAGATTGCCAGCACCCACGACCCCAGAGCTGCCGCCTTCTAGTGACGAGACGCCTCCAAGAGCGGCAGAGCCAGACTCTTAGCAACTCTTCCAGGGCGACCCAGGGAAAGGGGCAGTTACTCGTTTCCCAGGGACTCCATCTGGGGAGCTTTAAATTTGGCTCATGTGGTTTGAAGCTGGAGCTGGTACCTGCCCTGACAGGCCCAGAGCAGCTGCTTGGGCTGGGGCTGTCTCGGAAGAGACAGACCCCCCCCCCCCCCCCCATTTCTGTGACGAGAGGATGTAAAATCTCCGTGCTCTCTGCGAGGCTCTCGGACTGCTCCTCTGATCCCGCACGTGGGTTGCACGCGGCGCTCTGGGCTCCGGCTTTCCAGGACGTGGAGGGAAAAAAAAGAGAGAAATATTTGCCTCCGGGGAAGGGAATCAGAGCACAGGTCAGGCTCGGGCCTGTTTTATCAGCTTCTTAGTCTGGGCGTGCAGTAGTAAGGCTGCGCTGGGAATCTTATCACTTCCAGACCCGTCCTCGGGCCCCCATCCAGGGCCGGCTGCTGCATGTGGGAGGGATGCGGTTATTACTGGGGGGAGAGGTGCTTTCAACCCCAGGTCTATATCTCTCTCTCTCTCTCCACCTCCTGCCTGATCTTCTGCTAGACCTCCCCACTGCCGTTCTGACTGGGGCATCTCTGGTCACTTACGCCATAATCAAGAGCCCTCCTTCCTATGGATATGGTGTGATATACCCAGTCCTGCAGGCGTGGACAGGTGTTTTGCTCTATTTTGGTAGCTCCTAGAGGGTGAGGAGAGCCGCCTTATGTACACCTGGGGGGGAAATAAATCTCCATTAAAAGCACAGAGCGCGACTGCCGCCTTGCCTGGGTTTTCCCCAGTTACATGCATGGAGGTGCAGTTCCAGTCAGGGCAGTTTTAAGCCTCTGTGAGTCCCTGGGCAGAGCTCACTCGCATGGACCCCTCCCCACGCCTCACCTTATAAAGGTTTTGCCTAATTTACAAACCATGGACTCAGCCCATCTTTGTTAAGACCTAAAGAAGATAATCTTCTGAGTTTTGCCTTCTCTTCTTTTTTTTTTTAATTTTATTTATTTTTGTACCATTTTATTTATTTTTTTGGGGGGGGGAGGATCAAGCTGGGCCCCCTTCCAAGGCTTTGAGTCCCGGGTAAGTGCTCCATTTGCCCTATGGATTAAAAAAAAAAATGCCCCCGGTTCTGATTTTTCCCCAAGACAAACAGGAACCGCATCTCCCTGCATGCAGTGCGGGGGTGGGGGGGGGGGGGGGGAACCAGGACTGGATCAAGCGGCAAATCCAGAGAGGGCGTTCGGTTCTGAAGTGGCACAGCCAGCGATGCCAGGAGTCCCTGCAGACCCGCATTTTACGGCCGTTATCTCCTCCAGCCCAAGGCAAAGACACAGGCTGAGAGAGTTTCTCAGGACCCCCGTTTCTTTCCTTTCAATACGACATCTTCACCGTTTGCCTAGGGCGGGTGCCTCTCTTTTTCATGCCTTCTTGTGTCTGGCCTTATGAAACGACTCCATCCCTTTTGGGTTTTTTTTTTCCTGAAAGCCACCCGGAGACATAAGAAGAACGAGGTCAGGTACACCCGGGGAGAGCAGGGGCCTGGAAAAGACCAGCCGTGCTGTTCTCTGATGCGAGCTCCGTACCCTCCCCCAGCAAAGTTCACTCATTCTTCAGAGAGAGAGGCTCCCGCCTCAACCAAAACCTTTGCAGTTCTGAGCCTCAGCTTTGTGTAACCTCTTCCCCCCCCCAAAACACACATACACACCTACACCTGCGCCCTCATCGCCACCCCCGGGCCGGCTGTCCCCTACTCCCCGCACCTCCCCCCCTACCGTCCTGCAACACCTGCACCCTCACTCCCAGCCAAATCACCCAGCACAGGGAGGCATCTTCAGAGGGAACAGGAAGGGATGGGATGCACATGCACTTTAAACCTGATTATACCTTCTTGAAATGCCATTATTTGAAGCAGGATAATTGCTTCAGAACGCCTAATTTCATTCCCTGTCCTTGGCTGGGGCTCTCGGCTTTCTTTCTCCCCCTCCTCCCCCATCCACGCCTGCGAGATCACACACGTGCAGAAATGCAGGCACACGCAGAGGCACACAAACACGGACACTCCCATAGAAAAGGCAGATGCACATCCAGAGATACATACACAGACATATCAACCCACCGCAGGCTCTGAGTACGCTTCTTACGTGAATCTCTGTGGAGCTGAAACCTAGATACAGACTGAGGAAGCAAAGCAGAACCGGAGGACACAATATGATGTGATTAAACCGTAAAAGCACGGTCTCCTGTAAACAAGAGGCCAGAAGAGCATCTGAAGAGCTCAACAGCAGCGCTTTGTCTGCATGGAAGTAAAAAATATGCAGTGAGACTTTGAAAGGATTGTATTACCACATTCTGCTTTAGTACTGCCAATACTACAAGCACATAATACACCCCAAAGGGGGGATATCCAATAGTATTATATTACCACATTCTGCTTTAGTACTGCCAGTACCACAAGCACATAATACACCCCAAAGGGGGGATATCCAATAGTATTATATTACCACATTCTGCTTTAGTACTGCCAGTACCACAAGCACATAATACACCCCAAAGGGGCGATATCCAATAGTATTATATTACCACATTCTGCTTTAGTACTGCCAGTACCACAAGCACATAATACACCCCAAAGGGGGGATATCCAATAGTATTATATTACCACATTCTGCTTTAGTACTGCCAGTACCACAAGCACATAATACACCCCAAAGGGGGAATATCCAATAATATTATATTACCACATTCTGCTTTAGTACTGCCAGTACCACAAGCGCATAATACACCCCAAAGGGGGGATATCCAATAACATTATATTACCACATTCTGCTTTAGTACTGCCAGTACCACAAGCGCATAATACACCCCAAAGGGGGGATATCCAATAGTATTATATTACCACATTCTGCTTTAGTACTGCCAGTACCACAAGCGCATAATACACCCCAAAGGGGGGATATCCAATAGTATTATATTACCACATTCTGCTTTAGTACTGCCAGTACCACAAGCACATAATACACCCCAAAGGGGGAATATCCAATAGTATTATATTACCACATTCTGCTTTAGTACTGCCAGTACCACAAGCACATAATACACCCCAAAGGGGGGATATCCAATAGTATTATATTACCACATTCTGCTTTAGTACTGCCAGTACCACAAGCACATAATACACCCCAAAGGGGGGATATCCAATAGTATTATATTACCACATTCTGCTTTAGTACTGCCAGTACCACAAGCGCATAATACACCCCAAAGGGGGGATATCCAATAGTATTATATTACCACATTCTGCTTTAGTACTGCCAATACTACAAGCACATAATACACCCCAAAGGGGGGATATCCAATAGTATTATATTACCACATTCTGCTTTAGTACTGCCAGTACCACAAGCACATAATACACCCCAAAGGGGGGATATCCAATAGTATTATAATACCACATTCTGCTTTAGTACTGCCAGTACCACAAGCACATAATACACCCCAAAGGGGGAATATCCAATAATATTATATTACCACATTCTGCTTTAGTACTGCCAGTACCACAAGCACATAATACACCCCAAAGGGGGGATATCCAATAATATTATATTACCACATTCTGCTTTAGTACTGCCAGTACCACAAGCGCATAATACACCCCAAAGGGGGGATATCCAATAATATTATATTACCACATTCTGCTTTAGTACTGCCAGTACCACAAGCACATAATACACCCCAAAGGGGGAATATCCAATAGTATTATATTACCACATTCTGCTTTAGTACTGCCAGTACCACAAGCACATAATACACCCCAAAGGGGGGATATCCAATAGTATTATATTACCACATTCTGCTTTAGTACTGCCAGTACCACAAGCACATAATACACCCCAAAGGGGGGATATCCAATAGTATTATATTACCACATTCTGCTTTAGTACTGCCAGTACCACAAGCGCATAATACACCCCAAAGGGGGGATATCCAATAGTATTATATTACCACATTCTGCTTTAGTACTGCCAATACTACAAGCGCATAATACACCCCAAAGGGGGGATATCCAATAGTATTATATTACCACATTCTGCTTTAGTACTGCCAGTACCACAAGCACATAATACACCCCAAAGGGGGGATATCCAATAGTATTATAATACCACATTCTGCTTTAGTACTGCCAGTACCACAAGCACATAATACACCCCAAAGGGGGAATATCCAATAATATTATATTACCACATTCTGCTTTAGTACTGCCAGTACCACAAGCACATAATACACCCCAAAGGGGGGATATCCAATAGTATTATATTACCACATTCTGCTTTAATACTGCCAATACCACAAGCACATAATACACCCCAAAGGGGGGATATCCAATAGTATTATATTACCACATTCTGCTTTAGTACTGCCAGTACCACAAGCACATAATACACCCCAAAGGGGGGATATCCAATAGTATTATATTACCACATTCTGCTTTAGTACTGCCAATACTACAAGCACATAATACACCCCAAAGGGGGGATATCCAATAGTATTATATTACCACATTCTGCTTTAGTACTGCCAGTACCACAAGCGCATAATACACCCCAAAGGGGGGATATCCAATAGTATTATAATACCACATTCTGCTTTAGTACTGCCAGTACCACAAGCGCATAATACACCCCAAAGGGGGGATATCCAATAGTATTATAATACCACATTCTGCTTTAGTACTGCCAGTACCACAAGCGCATAATACACCCCAAAGGGGGAATATCCAATAATATTATATTACCACATTCTGCTTTAGTACTGCCAGTACCACAAGCGCATAATACACCCCAAAGGGGGGATATCCAATAATATTATATTACCACATTCTGCTTTAGTACTGCCAGTACCACAAGCGCATAATACACCCCAAAGGGGGGATATCCAATAGTATTATATTACCACATTCTGCTTTAGTACTGCCAATACTACAAGCACATAATACACCCCAAAGGGGGGATATCCAATAGTATTATATTACCACATTCTGCTTTAGTACTGCCAGTACCACAAGCACATAATACACCCCAAAGGGGGGATATCCAATAGTATTATAATACCACATTCTGCTTTAGTACTGCCAGTACCACAAGCACATAATACACCCCAAAGGGGGAATATCCAATAATATTATATTACCACATTCTGCTTTAGTACTGCCAGTACCACAAGCACATAATACACCCCAAAGGGGGGATATCCAATAATATTATATTACCACATTCTGCTTTAGTACTGCCAGTACCACAAGCGCATAATACACCCCAAAGGGGGGATATCCAATAGTATTATATTACCACATTCTGCTTTAGTACTGCCAGTACCACAAGCACATAATACACCCCAAAGGGGGGATATCCAATAATATTATATTACCACATTCTGCTTTAGTACTGCCAATACCACAAGCACATAATACACCCCAAAGGGGGGATATCCAATAGTATTGTATTACCACATTCTGCTTTAGTACTGCCAGTACCACAAGCACATAATACACCCCAAAGTGGGGATATCCAATAGTATTATATTACCACATTCTGCTTTAGTACTGCCAGTACCACAAGCACATAATACACCCCAAAGGGGGGATATCCAATAATATTATATTACCACATTCTGCTTTAGTACTGCCAGTACCACAAGCACATAATACACCCCAAAGGGGGGATATCCAATAGTATTATATTACCACATTCTGCTTTAGTACTGCCAGTACCACAAGCACATAATACACCCCAAAGGGGGAATATCCAATAATATTATATTACCACATTCTGCTTTAGTACTGCCAGTACCACAAGCGCATAATACACCCCAAAGGGGGGATATCCAATAATATTATATTACCACATTCTGCTTTAGTACTGCCAGTACCACAAGTGCATAATACACCCCAAAGGGGGGATATCCAATAGTATTATATTACATTCTGCTTTAGTACTGCCAGTACCACAAGCACATAATACACCCCAAAGGGGGGATATCCAATAGTATTGTGTTACCACATTCTGCTTTAGTACTGCCAGTACCACAAGCACATAATACACCCCAAAGGGGGGATATCCAATAGTATTATATTACCACATTCTGCTTTAGTACTGCCAGTACCACAAGCACATAATACACCCCAAAGGGGGGATATCCAATAATATTATCTTACCACATTCTGCTTTAGTACTGCCAATACCACAAGCACATAATACACCCCAAAGGGGGGATATCCAATAGTATTGTATTACCACATTCTGCTTTAGTACTGCCAGTACCACAAGCGCATAATACACCCCAAAGTGGGGATATCCAATAGTATTATATTACCACATTCTGCTTTAGTACTGCCAATACCACAAGCACATAATACTCACCAAAGGGGGGATATCCAATAATATTATATTACCACATTCTGCTTTAGTACTGCCAGTACCACAAGCACATAATACTCACCAAAGGGGGGATATCCAATAATATTATATTACCACATTCTGCTTTAGTACTGCCAGTACCACAAGCACATAATACTCAACAAAGGGGGGATATCCAGTAATATTATATTACCACATTCTGCTTTAGTACTGCCAGTACCACAAGCACATAATACTCACCAAAGGAGGGATATCCAGTAATATTATATTACCACATTCTGCTTTAGTACTGCCAGTACCACAAGCACATAATACTCACCAAAGGGGGGATATCCAGTAATATTATATTACCACATTCTGCTTTAGTACTGCCAGTCCCACAAGCACATAACACACCCCAAAGGGGGGATATCCAATAATATTATATTACCACATTCTGCTTTAGTACTGCCAGTACCACAAGCACATAATACACCCCAAAGGGGGGATATCCAATAATATTATATTACCACATTCTGCTTTAGTACTGCCAGTACCACAAGCACATAATACTCACCAAAGGAGGGATATCCAATAATATTATATTACCACATTCTGCTTTAGTACTGCCAGTACCACAAGCACATAATACACCCCAAAGGGGGGATATCCAGTAATATTATATTACCACATTCTGCTTTAGTACTGCCAGTACCACAAGCACATAATACACCCCAAAGGGGGGATATCCAATAATATTATATTACCACATTTTGCTTTAGTACTGCCAGTACCACAAGCAGATAACACACCCCAAAGGGGGGATATCCAATAATATTATATTACCACATTCTGCTTTAGTACTGCCAGTACCACAAGCACATAATACTCACCAAAGGAGGGATATCCAATAATATTATATTACCACATTCTGCTTTAGTACTGCCAGTACCACAAGCACATAATACTCACCAAAGGGGGGATATCCAGTAATATTATATTACCACATTCTGCTTTAGTACTGCCAGTACCACAAGCACATAACACACCCCAAAGGGGGGATATCCAATAATATTATATTACCACATTCTGCTTTAGTACTGCCAGTACCACAAGCACATAATACACCCCAAAGGGGGGATATCCAATAATATTATATTACCACATTCTGCTTTAGTACTGCCAGTACCACAAGCACATAATATACCCCAAAGGGGGGATAACCACATTCTGCTTTAGTACTGCCAGAACCACAAGCACATAATACACCCCAAAGGGAGGATATCCAATAGTATTATATTACCACATTCTGCTTTAGTACTGCCAGTACCACAAGCACATAATACACCCCAAGGGGAGGATATCCAATAGTATTATATTACCACATTCTGCTTTAGTACTGCCAATACCACAAGCACATAATACACCCCAAAGGGAGGATATCCAATAGTATTATATTACCACATTCTGCTTTAGTACTGCCAATACCACAAGCACATAATACACCCCAAAGGGAGGATATCCAATAGTATTATATTACCACATTCTGCTTTAGTACTGCCAGTACCACAAGCACATAACACACCCCAAAGGGAGGATATCCAATAGTATTGTGTTACCACATTCTGCTTTAGTACTGCCAATACCACAAGCACATAACACACCCCAAAGGGGGGATATCCAATAGTATTGTGTTACCACATTCTGCTTTAGTACTGCCAATACCACAAGCACATAATACACCCCAAAGGGAGGATATCCAATAGTATTATATTACCACATTCTGCTTTAGTACTGCCAGTACCACAAGCACATAATACACCCCAAAGGGGGGATATCCAATAGTATTGTGTTACCACATTCTGCTTTAGTACTGCCAGTACCACAAGCACATAATACACCCCAAAGGGGGGATATCCAATAGTATTGTATTACCACATTTTGTAAGCCACTTTTATATTTTGGAATAAAACAATAATACTTCAGTTCTCATACGTGATTATTAATACCAGACTTTGCTTCAGTACTCCTGGTTCCACAGTAACAAGAATATAATATAGCCCATAGGTAGTTCTCGCCCCTCGCCCCATCGCCGTACACCCCCCTCTTCCTTCAGCACAGATGTCTCTCCTCAGCTCTTTCTCAGTCTTTGCCACCTGCTCCCTCTCGTTCTCACTCCTCCTCGCAGTGTGCCGGGCCTTCCCTTCTCTCTGTTTTCAGGTCCTGCTTGAAGGCCCGTTGTTGGCAAGAGTATCCCACTGCCCTCCGTAAAAGCTCACCGCCCTCTCTGAACTCCCTGCTCGCCATGTCTGCGTCTTCCCTCTGCCTTGTATCTCATGACTGCAAAATCTTTGGGCTAGGGAACTCCCCTCATCTATTGTACCAGCACGACTCGTCTCGCCCATTCTAGCATCTCCTTACCTTGACATCCGAGTGTCTACTTGCACGCCTCCACGCGCACTGCCAGCGCTGCAGCCGGTGCAGTTAATAACGGGATCCCGCTCGCTGTTCGACAGCGAGGGACAGTGCTGGGACGTGACCCGCCTTTCCCGCCCCCCCCTTTCATCGGAGTGCCCGCTTCTTCTGGTGACATCCGCTGTTTCCTCTCCGTAGATTATCGCACCGGCCCCTGCTTCACCCAGGTGAGCAATCAGATGTGCCAGGGCCAGCTGAGCGGCATCGTGTGCACCAAGACCCTGTGCTGCGCCACCATCGGCCGTGCCTGGGGGCACCCCTGCGAGATGTGCCCCGCCCAGCCTCACCCTTGCCGCCGTGGGTTCATTCCTAACGTCCGCACGGGAGCCTGCCAAGGTAAGGAACGGGGGTCTTGGGGGGGGGGGTTCCTGGGGAACTCGGTAGCAAAATGTTGCATCGGTTCTGCTGACAGTACCTGAGCGTAACCCGCTTTGAAGTGCCTGAACGGCGGAATGTACATTTAAAAAAAAAATATGAATGATGTCCCCTCAGGCCCACTCCCTACATTTGGCGTAACCCAGAGACCACTTATATTTACTGTGGTTTGTCCTTTTATTATGGAGCAATCCTCTTGAGAGGCTGAGATGAACCTTTCGAGCAGAAGCTGGACGCTTGTTTATTTAGGCAAGCTTATCAATGAATTGCTGTATTTCCGCTTTATTTATTTATTTTTTTTAACTTTTATATACCGACATTCTTGCATTAAATGCAAATCATGCCGGTTTACAGTGAAACAGAAAAAGCAGGAAAAAATTCCTTAGTCGAATACAATGAATCAGCTTAGTTAACAAAGGAAACATTAATATAAATTTTTACATATACACATACATATGTTATTTCTGTGTTTAGCCCCCTGATTTTAGGTTTATTTATTTGTCAGTGTATGTCTGTTTTTTGTTTTTTTTAACTATGGATCGCTTGACTGGAAGTTGGCCAGAACTATGGACCCAGAGCGGCCTGGAAATGCTTTAATAAGTAAATAATCTGTCAAGAGCCCAGGGGTAGTAAATCCCTGGCCGTCCTGCTTTTGCCTTCCGTTCTGAGGAGGCAGAATGAGTCCCAGAATGCTGAGCTGTACATTAAAGTGCATTAAAGCGTTATTTTGCCATATTGATAGCAGAAAGGAGAGGTTGGGATATCTTTTATTGGGCCAGCTGAAAGAAATTCTACCCATGTAACCCAGATCAGCTCTTCCTCTTCCGCTCCCTGCCCGGCTGATGGCATTGGCCTTTTTCAGCCTCTCGATGTTCCTTCTGTGCGTTTGGTTCTCGTATGCAAAGACTCGTGACAGATTATTTTCAGTCACGGACCTGCTTTTGTGGAACTGATGGCCTGAGACTTGAACAATCTTTGCAGATACTTAGGAAAAAACCAAAAAGTCTACGTTTTAGTGATCTGTAGAGCGGTTTAATTCCATCTCTGATGCCAGCTGTCTTGCTGTGAGTATGGTGACCCCCTCAGCAGCTCGGAGTAAATGTTATTGCTTGGTGTGTATCATGTATATGATTTTGTTTTATTATGAATGCACAGATAGGCAGAGTTTAATGGGACAAAGCCAACATGGATTTAACCAAGGGAAGTCTTGCCTCACAAATTTGCTACATATTTTGAAGGCATAAATAAGCCTGTGGATAAAGGTGAGCCAGTTGATGAAGTCTATCTGGATTTCCAGAATGTATTTGACAAAGTCCCTCAGGAAATTAGAAAGTCACGGGATAAGGGAGCAGTGTCCTATTGTGGATTGCCAACTGGTTGAAAGATAGAAAACAGAGAATAGGGCTAAATGGTACATTTTCCCAGTGGAAAAAGGTGAATAGTGGAGATCCCCAGGGATCTATTCTGGGACCACTGCTTTTTAATATATTTATAAATGAACTGGAAAGGGGAACAACAAGGGAGGTGATCGGATTTGCTGATGACACAAAATTATTCAAAGTTGTCAAATCTCAAGAGGACTGTGAGAAATTGCAGGAGGACCTTGCAAAACTGGGAGACTGGGCATGCAAATGGAAAATGGAATTTAATGTGGACGAGTGCAAAGTGATGCACTTAGGGAAGAGTAACCCAAATTATAGCTCCAAAATGCAAGGTTTCACATTAGAAGTCACCACACAGGAAAGGATGTAGGTGTCATCGTTGATAAAAGATTGAAATCTTCTGCTCAGTGTGCAGCACCAGCCAAGAAAGCAAACTGAATGCTCAGGATTATTAAGAAAGGAATGGAGAATAAAACAGAGAATATCACACTGCCTCTATATCACTTCATGGTGCGACCTCATCTTGAGTATTCTGTGCGGTTCTGGTCCCTACATCTCAAGGAAGACATAGCAGAATTAGAAAAGGTACAGAGAAGGGCAACGGAGATGATAAAGGGGATGGAACAATTCCCCTATGAAGAAAGGCTAAAGAGGTTAGGACTTTTCAGTTTGGAGAGGAGATGGCTGAGGGGAGATAGGATAGAAGTCTATAAAATAATGAGTGGAATAGAATGAGTAAACATTAATCAGTTGTTTACTCTTTCAAGAAGTACAAAGACCAGGGGGCACACAATGAAGTTACTGGGTAATATTTTAAAACTAATAAGAGAAAATATTTTTTTACTCAATTGCATAATTAAGCTCTGTAATTCATTACCAGAGGATGTGGTGAAAGCTGTTAGTGCAGCTGTGTTTAAATAAGGTTTGGACAAGTTCTTATTTATTTCCTCCAGTTCTTGGAGGAAAAGTCCATTAAGCATCATTAAGGGAAAGTTGTGGAAATCCACCACTTTTTCTTGGGATAAGCAGCTTGGAATCTCTCTACCCCTTGGGATCCTGCCAGGTTCTTGTGACTTGGATTGGCCACTGCTGGATACAGGATGCTGGGCTTGATGGACCCTTGGTCTGACCCAGCATGGCAAGTTCCTATGTTCTTATGTAGTTTAGCTGCCTAGGATTGTGGATACGCAGACTGTTCATTCATTCATTAAATAAATAAAGGGGAGTGCCTGGCACCTGGCGTCTTCTCAGTTGGATGAGAAAGTAAGACTTCTCACAAAGATGGTTCCTGATTACATAAGAACATAATGTATGCTATGCTGAGTCAGACCAAAGGTCCGTCCAGCTCACTGTCCAGTCTCAGATAGTGGCCAATCCGGGTCACAAGTACCCGGCAGATCCCAAAGAGGAGAATCATTTCCTTCTTGCTCACTCCCAGGGGTAAGCAGTGGCTTTCCCAAGTGTTCTTGTCTAATCATTGTTTATGGACTTTTCCTCAAGGAACTTGAACAAATCTTTTTTAAACCTGCTATGCTGGTTGTCTTCACCACATCCTCCAGCAACAAATTGATACTCTCTCTGTTTTATTCTCCATCCCTTTCCAAACCATTGCTTGCAATTCTGTGTTTGCTTTTTTGCCTACTGCTGCACACTGAGCTGAGGATTTCAGCCTTCTCTCCACAGTGATTGCAAGCTCCTTTTCCTAGATGGTGACTCTGATTCAGAACCCAGAATTGTGTGCCTGCAGTTAAGACTTATTTTTCCCCTACGTGCATCACTTTTGCACTTTGTCCAGATATAATTTCATCTCCCATTTAGATGTCCAGGCCCTCAGTTCGCGAGATCCTTCTGCAGTTCCTCACAGTCTGCTCGTGTTTTTGACTTCTTTGAATATTTCCGAATCACCTGTCGTTTGCTCACCTCCCTCATGGCTCCCTTTTCCAGACCGTTTATGAATATGTTAAATGGCATCGGTCCCAGGACAGGTCCCTGGGGCACAGGACGACCTACCTTTCTCTGTTGAGAACGCTGACCATTTAGTCCAGCTCTCTGTTAAAGAGAGATGGTGTCCCGGTATATGCCCCTGTCCAGTAAGACTGTGCACAAAGACGTGTGGCACTAAATTCTCCTGGGAGTAAAATGATCGCACTCAGGCAAGCGTGAGAAGTAGAAGAATTGCAAGGCAAGCAACGGTAAGAGAGTCACAGGCAGATCCGCAGTGATGAACCGGCTCAGTTCCCTGCCCCCTCCCTGGGGTACCTGCACTGTCCCTGTACCATGCTCTCTTCTTAAAAGTGTAATCATGCAGCCAGCTGGATGTGATGGAGATTGGGCTCCTAACCTATCCTTAGGACGACAGCTGTGTCCTACTTTAGGGTAGGTTAGGAGGTACAGAGTGGCAGATCCTAGCCTGGTACAGAGTGGCAGATACTAGCCTGGTACAGAGGGGCAGATACTAGCCTGGTACAGAGGGGCAGATCCTAGCCTGGTACAGAGGGGCAGATCCTAGCCTGGTACAGAGTGGCAGATCCTAGCCTGGTACAGAGTGGCAGATCCTAGCCTGGTTCAGAGTGGCAGATTCTAGCCTGGAATTTAAAGGCCTGGGAAAGGGCTGGACCGTACCGAAAGATTTTTTTAGCTCTGCTTCAACCAATCCTCAGCTAACTGGGTAAAAAAAACCAAAACAAGGTCAGCTGCAGTTTTCAGGGTGAATCAAGCCTTGGAAAACCAGCACTTCTTGACCTGTGCCTTGGAACTGGGGTTGCGAAGGCCCCTTCCTGCCCCTCCCCCCCCCCCCCCCAGCTGTGTCTCAGGCAGGGCTGGGTTAAGACCTTCTGAGGTCCTAAACTATGTCAAGTTTAAGAGGGCCCCATAGCGTTACCAAAAATAAATAAATAAAACCTTGAAATGTAGCCATGTTTTGATATCTAGAGGCTGTAGCTTGTGCCTGCATCTGGAACTGTTCTCAGGAGGCTCCTGTCAGGAAGATCCAGAAGGAGAATCAAATAGGGCTCCTTGTACACCATGTGGGGATGCCAGCCTGGCTGTGCGGGATATGAGGGAACTCGGCAGCAAACAGCAAGATGCACCGGGGCTGTCATCCTTTCCCCGCTTCCGTGGTGGCAGAACCGGGATTGAGACCCTCACAGCAAGGTTCTCTGAGCTTTGCACACGCAAGCTGGAAAAAAAATGTAAAAAAAAAATCTATCGCCTGAGCCCGTGCCGTGGCCCTTTCGTGTCCACTCCCAGCCCCAGGGAGGTCGGAGCTCAGATGTGGTTCAGTTTTTCCAGCGGACGGATCTTCTTTGCGAGTTTAGGGCCTTTCCTCGGTGCTCCAGCGTGGAAATTCAGTAAAGATGGCGAGGTCGGAAGAGCAGAGACAGGGGTCAGGTTGAGCTGCTGTCAGCCGTGCTGTGAAATGTTGCAGGCTTTAAAAGGTTTCTTGTACAGGAGCCAGCAGCGCCTGGAGGTGTAGAATTCCTTATTGCATGGTGTGGCAAGCAGGTAGGTATCTGGGTAGCCTGAGCTGGGATATTCAGTGGGACTTAGGACTGTTATTTATTTACCTGACAGACTTACCTGCCTAAATTTACCCAATAAGTGCTGAATATCGGCGCTACAGGATTACATTTAGGATGTGCCCCTGGGAACACGCAATCCTCCTGTCTCTTGTCATTGGCTAAAGTTACCCGGTTGATATTTTGCCAGTCGGTGGGGGCGGAAAATTTAAATCTCGAGGATTGTCTGGGAAACTACCAAGAAAATCCCTTTTCAATATCCACCTCAAATCAGCGTAAAATGCTGGTTCTGCGCATCTGATGTCAGGCAGAGGTGTATAGGGCTATGCATATTTTCGTGTTTAATTTGTATTTATCAGTGGGTAAATGAGGAAACACACGACCTGCTCTGCCTCCTTCGTGTCAGAAATCGTTTGGTTCGCGTCTGTGATGACACTTAACCCCTGCCCAACTCCTTCTCTCCGCCGCTTCTAGATGTCGATGAATGCCAGGCCATCCCCGGTCTGTGCCAGGGGGGCAACTGCATCAACACCGTGGGGTCCTACGAGTGCAGATGTCCTGCCGGCCACAAGCAGAGTGAGACCACCCAGAAATGTGAAGGTAAAAACCTCAGACTCTAGAAACCCCTCTCCTCACTGGCCAGTAAAACTCCCATGTCCGTTCCCCTGTGCGCCATCTTGGTTTTGTGCCGGTCCCGATGAAGCATTGAGAGGGATTAAAAATATGAATAGAGTGGGGGAATGGAGGTGAGGTAATGACCGCTCTTTGGAGCCAGGAAATGTGCACTGCGTTCTCACCGTGCCCGGGGAAGTGTTTGGAGAGGCCGGTGTAGTAGTTCCTGGGGGGGGGGGGGGGGGGGGGGCTGTTTCTCTCCGAGTGCCTTGCCGGACAGGCTGAGCCCCTGGTGCGCGCTCAGCACGAGAAAGCCACCTGCCATGAACTCTGTGCCAGAGCAGTCATGGGTTACGTCGGATACCAACAAATTTAAGAACTTCTGAAAAAACCTGGCTGTATAAGCAGGGATTCCAAGAATAAACAGGAAATAGAGATGTCGGGGGTAGATGTTCAAAAGCCTTTTAGACAGAGAACTGAAAGGTTATCGATGTAAATGGCCAAACAGCGATTTTACAGTAACTCTGATCATGCTGTGGGGGGGGCTGCCCTAAAGTTAGCCGGATATATTTAGCGGTGCGGCTGTGCTGCTAAATATCCCGGTTAAGTTAGCCAGTTAGATATGTCCAAGGCTGAATTTGGACCCCCTTTGTTTTTAAATGTTTTTCTGTTTTGTGAAATTAACTTTTATTATGTATGCTACGTTGTGAACCCCACCACGATTTTTTGGAGTTAGCAGTATAGAAATATTGTTAAATAAATAAAATAAAATTCTTCTGGAGACAGCAGTCCAGCATTTAGGGGGCAATCCTAGATTAGTTATTGTTGTAAAATAAGGGGGGGTTAGGATTCTTTTTTTTTACTTGCATATAGTAACATAGTAGATGATGGCAGATAGAGATCATATCTGCTCATTTATTGCTGTCCAAGCTGTCAACCAGCTAAGCTATCGCTCCTTATCTAAGTCAGCTTTTGTGGTCATGCTCTTTGCTTCTCTGTTATATCCTGGGTAGATTAACATACAAAATTCCCATACTTAATCTAACTTCCAGCAGCTCCGCCTGTGTTTTACCCCTAATTTTGTGATCACTATCAAAACTGGAGATCTAGGACACTGAACTTGCAGGGTCCTAGGACTCTGTGGCCATGCTGAGCGGCACCCAGCCACCACCATCCTGGTTCCTGGGAAGCTGTAGCCTGTTGGTTTCAACCTAGCTCTACCCTGTGGCCTGTGAAATGAATTTTCGTAGGTCCAGGTATGTCACTGTGCTTCTCAAGCCAAAATGCCTTTCCAGATAATGTTTTTCTGCCTCATGTTACAACACCAGGCTAGTACTTTGCAGAGCTTGAGGAGTCTTTGATCCATGCAAAGCCTAAGGATAAAGAGCTCTGGGAAGTGCTGGGCATCACTCAGACTAGGATGGCCAACTTTCTGTGGCTATTCAAGGAAATTTTGAATCTCATAGACACATGAAACTTCATTCAAGTGTCTAGAGCAGATTGTTTTCCTTAGTAGGAAAAGAGGAAGGAAGGATGGGTCAGTTTAATGTCCTCATTAGCTGTAGGGGAAAATGTTGCTTGATGGACTTTGTCTGATTTCCATGATTGAGGGTAGAGAAGGAACTTTTCTTATTGGTGCAGAACTGTCCAGAAAGGCTCAGCCTGTCCAGAAAGGCCTTCGTGACAGAGGCTCCGAGTGTCCCTATAAGCACAAGCCAAGGCTTTGCCACCGACCATTGCTTCTATGCTACAGCTAGGGCACTCGGAGCCTCTGTCACGAAGGCCTTTCTCCCATTCTTTGTCTGTGGGCAAAGACCTTGATGGATCAGTCTGCAAGATGATTTAACTACTGGAAAATTGAAGATTATATTTTAAATTTACATTTCCTAGCGTGTAGCCAGATGGACTCAGGACCAATGGGTATTGTGCTCTTCTGCTAGCAGATGGGAGACGGAGTCAGATTTCAAAGCTGACATCGCTCTAGATATACCCCTGTAGTAACCTCAGCTCTTCAGTATCTCTCAGTCTTTTAAGCAGAAGCGGACACTATCCCACACACTAGAATAGTGTTAAGAATTACAGCCAAGAATAAACAAAATTTACCTTAAGGAAGATCAAGCCCCGCTCTTCTGCGGTGAAACCTAAGGGTCCCTCCCCCAGTCGAGAATTCCTGAGGTGATTTCTGAGATCCCTCAGAGGTATGCCTTGGTCCGGTAGCCGGTTCCCGGTGTGGACTTAGCCCCCAGTTTGGCTGAAAGGCAGCGGGTGCAGAAATGAGCGTGGTGGTGAAGGTGATTCCCTCTCCCCCCCCGCAGATGGAGACCGTCCGGCACACGATCGTTAAGCGCCAAAACCAGGTAAGAGAAAATCTTTAAATTCAGGTCTCCGGTCTCCAGGGCTCAGATTGCCTTACCGAATCCGTTCCTGGCGAGGTTAGAAGGGAGCACCAATTGAGTTGAGCAGTCTTGGTTGGGCTAGGCCCCGATCCGGTGCAAGGGTCCACACACGTGGAGACCCTCGGGGGCACCATCTTACACGCGGGGGTCGTTGGCGCCATCTTCCCTTCTTGCTGGTGGTACGCATAGGGCAGCCGAGGCGCCTAATTTGCGCACGTCCAATATAGATGCACGCACAGCTGCGCGCACAGCGGCGCACACAACTGAGTGCACCCGTGCACATAACTTCACGCACAGCCGGGTTTTCAACTACATGCTTGCAAACACATTAGGACAATGGCACCGGCACCCAAGAAGGCCAAAACATAAGAACATAAGAAAATGCCATACTGGGTCAGACCAAGGGTCCATCAAGCCCAGCATCCTGTTTCCAACAGTGGCCAATCCAGGTCATAAGAACCTGGCAAGTACCCAAAAACTAAGTCTATTCCATGTTACCATTGCTAATGGCAGTGGCTATTCTCTAAGTGAACTTAATAGCAGGTAATGGACTTCTCCTCCAAGAACTTATCCAATCCTTTTTTAAACACAGCTATACTAACTGCACTAACCACATCCTCTGGCAACAAATTCCAGAGTTTAATTGTGCGTTGAGTAAAAAAGAACTTTCTCCGATTAGTTTTAAACGCGCCCCATGCTAACTTCATGGAGTGTCCCCTAGTCTTTCCACTATCCGAAAGAGTAAATAACCGATTCACACTCTTCGCACAGCCTGCCATATAAGAGCTGCGCAGCCTGAATTGGAGTCCTGCCTCTGTCAACATTGTGAAGAAGCCCAGAGGGAACCAAAGCCTGGTCCCTTTCTGTCGGGAGATGGTACCGGAACTACTTACGATAGCTCCCCGGACCTATGCATCTCCGAGAGGGCACCTCTGGGACCCCTGCTCTGACTCCACCTGGGATTAACATGGATCCAGGGACCTTCTCCTGGTTGGAATTCTTCCAAGGGCTCAAGCGTTCGTTCAGGCGCAATCAGCCCTGGCTGCACCCCAGGCTCTCACCTCTGCTGGAAGCAGAGGTGAGAGCCTGGGGTGCAGCCTGGGGTGCAGCCAGATCCTCCTGGCTCGGCTCGGATGCCTCGAGACATGCCTCACCTAATCAAGAACTTCCCTGACAGGGACCCAGACACCTCAGAGGATGAGGGTGAAACCTGGAAGAAGGAGAAATCCCTCCAGGAATGGAACCATACTGAACCATGCTTCGCTTCTTCCACAAGGACAAATTACCAGCCCTTGTTTCCCAGATGCTGAAGACGCTGGGTATTCCAGGCACGGACCCTATGGCGGAACCAAAGAAGAACACCATCTTGGTGTCCCTTCGTAAGGCCTCATGCTACTTTCCAATGATGGAAGCCATCCAGGAACTGATTGACCTGGAATGGTATGCCCTGGAGGCCAGCTTCAAAAGGGGGTTGGGCCCTGGAAGCCCTATACCCTCTAGAACCAGCAACTAAGGAATGCCTGCATTTCCCGAAAGTGGACGCTATGGCCTGTGCCGTCTCAAAGCGAACAACGATTCCTGTTGAGGGAGGAGTGCATTGAAGGACAATCAGGACAGACGATTAGAATCCATCCTTAAGCAGGCCTTCGACGCAACAGCAATGACACTGCAGATTGCTTTCTGCTGTGCACTGGTGGCACGTTCCTGCTTGCTCCTCTCGAGAGAAGCAAATAACTCCGAAACGTATACCAGCGAGACGATGGAACCGCAGCAGCCTTCCTCAAAGATGCAAGTTCAGATTTGGTGTGCACCTCAGCCAGGGGCGTTGCCTTCATAGTGGCAGCCAGAAGACAACTATGGCTACGGAATTGGTCTGCAGACGCGACATCTAAAGTGAATCTCACAAGAATGCCCTTTAAAGGATCTTTCTTGTTTGGAAGCAAATTGGAGAAGTTAGCCAGCAAATGGGGCAAATCCCCAGTGCCTCGGCTACCGGAAGATAGGAGTAAAAGATCTCAGCGTCCCTCCCCCAGAAGAACCAAGGGCAGAGGATCGCAGTGCTTCAGACCCTACAGGAACTCGCATTTTCAGGCACCTTGTTCCTCCAGAAGGTTCCAGCCCTTTCGGAACAGACAGACCAAGAGGGGAGCAGGCCCGGAGGTAGGCTCCTGCCATGCTCCGCAATGAGAATGGGTCGACCCATCCACAGGAAGAGGATATAGGGGGTCTGCTTACCCTCTTCTACCAAAGATGGGTCGAGATAATGTTGGACAAATGGGTTCTAAACATCATTCGAGAAGGTTACTCTCTGGAGTTCTGCAGCAGCCCTCGAGACAAATTTATGATGTCACCCTGCCACTCCCACTCCAAGAAATTGGCAGTAGAAACCACTCTAACAAGACTACTCAGTCTGACGGCAATAACTCCAGTCACCATGCCCCAACAAAATACGGGGCGCTATTCCATCTATTTTATCGTTCCCAAAAAGAAAGGATCATTCCAGCCCATCTTGGATCTCAAGAACGTCGACTACACTTCCGCATGGAAACTCTTTGCTCCTTAATAATGGCAGTACAACCGGGAGAGTTCCTAACCTCCCTGGACCTTTCCGAAGCCTACCTTCACATCTCAGTCCATCAGGATCACCAGCGCTTCCTACCGACCACCCCTAAAGTGGCCGGTGCCTCTATGGAATCTTAATCTAGTATTAGACTTCCTAGTTGGGACTTCTTTCAAACCATCACGTGGTCTGTCGCTATGCCTCTTAACATTGAAGACTGCATTCCTGGTGGCAATATGTTCAGCTTGTTGCATTTCTGAACTACAGGCACTATCCTGTCAGGAACCGTTCCTTAGGTTCACGCCTGGAACCATACAGCTGCGCACAGTCCCCTCCTTCCTACCGAAAGTGGTCTCCGAGTTTCACTTAAACCAAACCATCTCACTATCATCTCCGGATGAACATAAGGACTCAAAAGACTCACACCTTCTTCACCATCTAAATGTTGGCAGACTCCTAGTGCGGTACCTGGAAAGGTCAAAACCGGTGCACAAAACAGACCGCTTGTTCATTCTTCACAGCGGGAAGAAACAAGGAGAAACTGCCTTGCGGGCAACCATAGCCCGCTGGATGAAAGAAGTAATCAAGGCAGCCTACATAGAGGCAGGAAAGCCCTTACAACTACAGGTTAAGGCTCATTCTACGAGGGCCCAGGCAGTCTCTTGGGCAGAAACCAAGCTGCTGTCACCCGCTGAGATCTGTTGGGCGGCGACATGGTCCTCCATACACATCTTCTCCAGGTTCTATCGTCTGGATGTTCAAGCCCAAGAAGATGCAGCCTTCGCAAGGGCAGTACTAAGTGGGCCACGGGCAGCCTCCCGCCCTGTCCAGGAGTAGCTTTTGTACATCCCATTGGTCCTTAGTCCATCTGGCTACACGCTAGGAAATGGAGAAATTACTTACCTGATAATGTTGTTTTCCTTAGTGTAGACAGATGGACTCAGCATCCCGCCCACGGCTGCCCCAGAGAAGGAGAACCTCGGATAGCAAACCTCAAGACTAAGCAAATACGGGTAAGCCGCGGCCTACCCCTAGATCAAGGCACCCACAGTTTGTCCAGTGTCTGCGTTAATTGGTTGAGTGCACTAGCGGTCTTCAGTTTGGAAATTAGTTGAACCAGTTCAAGTTTAATCAAGTTATTTAAGCAAGATATATCCACAATGGCTTTTCGAAGAGAATACTGAAGAGCTGAGGTTACTGCAGGGGTATATCTAGAGCGACTCTGTCTCCCATCCGCTAGCAGAAGAGCACAATACCCATTGGTCCTGAGTCAATCTGTCTACACTAAGGAAAACAAAATTATCAGGTAAGTAATTTCTCCATTTTTTTCTGCTCTTCATTCCAGCATCTCACTGCATCCTGTGTCCTATCTGTATAATTGGAAAACTCTCTAGGATTCATTTACCTAGGAAACATTGTATAATATGATATTGCAATTTTTATTTATTTCTTATATACAAAGAATGATTTTGCATAGAAATATATGGGGGAAAATATCAATGTTAATATTAATAAAGAAATAATACACAATAGCAAAATATATATCATATCTTAATCTATAAATACAAATATCAATAATGGGAGAGGAGTCAAAAAAATAAGGAAAATATACAATAGAAAATACAGAGAAACTAGCATAGCATGTTCACTGACTGTGAATTTCTCTATACCCAAAATTCTCTTAAGTTGACACTGGAGAAGAGGTCAGAGGTCTCTTGGAATCCAAAATATGCCCTTAATTGCTCTGGAACAAAAAAAAAAACCAGTCATTGTTATACTTAAAGCATTTACAAGGGCAATAAAGGGAGAAGGAACATCTTAATGAAATAACCTCTTGTCTAAATACAAGAAAACCCTTGCTTTCTTGAGTTACAAGATCAGGGAATACTCAAATAGATTGGCCATAAAATATGGCAAATACATTCCTAAATATTTACGTATAACATTACTCACGTCAAGTGATGATACAAAAGAAACGAATAAAGTGGAACAGTGAAGAATTTCAGATGAGCTCTCAAGGAAATTGGTCATTAGGAAGAACAGCAGATTGAATGTTTGTATTTCCAGAGGAAACCTAAGGAAGAAAAACAAAACAGTTTATTGATAGATGGCATTTGATCTGACTGAATTTAGTACTGCCAAGAAGTACCTTTTTAAGGTAATATCAGCAATTTCCCCTAGAACCTTGGGCAATGTTTAGGAAACGTAAGTTCAAATGTCTGGTATGATTCTCGGGTTCCTTGCTCCTTCTAGCATTGTGTTACGATCCTTCGGCGGTACAGACTGAAAAACTTGCATTTCCTTTTTGTCATCTTTGATTTTTTTTCAACTTTCATGAAGGGGGGGGGGGGCCTGTAACTGACTGTCCCGGTTTAAGGGGGCCACCTGTGGAACTGTATCTTAGTCTGACTTCCCCTTCCTGGGCAGAAGCAGTGAGATGAGAGAAGAGCTCTACCCTCATGGGTTCTGTTCTCCATCAGCTTCTTGCTAATGAACTCAAGATAAAGTTGATAGCAGAAATGTAATGGAGATACCCAAAAAGATCTGCATCTAAATATATCTATTGGTACTGGAGAAGGCGGCATATCTTTAATTTTTTTATTTTTTTTTACAAATTTTTTTTTCCCATTTCAGATGCTCTTAAGAATATCTTCTACTTTCCTTAGGAAAGTTCAGAACAGTCTGTGCTGCTGGCAGGCCCACTTTAAGGGTCTTTTAATCCACACTAAATGAAACTAAGCACAAGAAATAAACACTGCTCCTATTAACAGCATCCCCCTTATACACCTGTCCCTATAAACTATCTCCTGCTACCCACACCACTTATAAATAAAAGATCTCAGAGTGGCACTGTTATCAGATCCAGTAACTTCATGCTTATAAAAACCATTGCAGTTGTATTCCGTAGGCATCACCAGCTAAGACCTAGATCTAGAATACAGAACCAAAGCACAGCAAAGTATGGGAAGCAGTGAGCAGCAGTAAAGCCAAAACCAATCCCTCTTGCTGATTGCCAACATTCTGATGAAAAGATTCAATCGTATTAATAAAATGTCTCCTGCTATTTTCCCACCAGGTCCTGGCTACTCAGGCCCTTTGATTAATCCTTCCTTGTCCCATGGCAGGTTTATGATGTAGGACACGGCCACAGAAAGGATGTGGAACGGCGAGCAAACACACTGTAAAATTAATCAATACACCAGGTGTGTTGCGAGAACGTTTTCAAATGGTCCATGACAAAGGAAACTCAAACCGAACAAAATAACGAGAGAAGTCTTGTAATGACGATGTACCACCACATTTATTACACACGTCAGTCCCCTGACATGGAACCGTGTTTCGCTAGAGCTGCATCGGGAGGGACGAGTCACATGTGAAGCAATGTAATTGAGAGAGACTGTTGAAAAAGGATCTGTACAAAAGACAAAAAGTTTTTCATTAAGGTTAGGACCATGAATAACGTGGCAAGGTAAGCAGAGGAGAGGGAAAAAAAGCATGCCTACCCCATTCAATTGTGTTAACACATGCACACCCAAGCTATCAAGGCTAACAATAGGATATCTATAAAGTAGTATATAACCGTTAAATAGATAATGTAATCAAATTAAGCCACTTGCCCTATATATAGAAAACTAAAAGTGTCAAGGATTAGAAGTCACTTAAATACAAGAGAAACGGGCCGAGTTAGTGATAGGGACCAAGATTTGGAGGCAAAGAATAATCATATATGGGGGTCCATATACTTACATGTAAAAAGAGCTCAAACAATTCCAAAAAGATATGACCCAGGGGTGTTCCCAACTGACCGAAAAATATATCACCGGAGCTTTCTTCCGCCTTCAGGGTGCCTTAGGGTGCTGATGCCACTACCGATGCCACTTTGCTTCTCGGATGCCAACAAGTGTTCATGTCCCTATTGCTGATGTACTCTTTTTTTTTTCCACCTTGGCATGTTCTTCCTCCTCTTGCTGCTTCTTTGCTCCTCTCACGGTATTTTGGAGAACCTCTGCCAATGCCGGAAGGAGCCTGTTATCCATTTGCCCCTTGCAGAGCCTTAAGCTGCTTTATGTCACTTTGTGACGCCACGTTGCCACATCCTAAGTGCCCTGCAGCTCTTTCCCCCTTCTGATGATTTCTTCTTACATGTTTCATTAGAATTAATAAGAAAATCACTATTCTGGAGCCCAGAGTAGACTGCAGTGCGTCCCCCAAAGCTTTTAATGGCAAATGAACAAACAGTTTTTATTTTTTGTATTGAAACTAATGAAATGAATTTGGGCCCCAACGAAATGAATGAACGAACTGACATGAATTTTTGTTTCTTCTGCACATCCTATAAGCCGCTGTCCCTATTAACCATCGCCTCACTGAGTTGGTCTTGAATGACAGGAGGTAGGGCGAGATGCTGTTTGTAACCATGGTATGCTGATCTGTTCCCCCTTCTCTCCTCAGATGTGGATGAGTGTAGCACAATTCCCGGAGTGTGCGACGGAGGCCAGTGCACGAATACCATCGGAAGCTATGTCTGTGCATGTCCCCATGGTTTTGCTGCCAGTCTGGATGGCTCGCGCTGCCTGGGTAAGACAGGAAGAGCTGCTTTTGTGGGTTTTTTCCCTGCATCTAATTACTGGATATACACTTGGGTCTGCATTCGTCTCCCCCACAGCACTCTGCTAATGTTTTGCTAAAGGCCAGTGTGAAAGCAGTGAGGACAGAGAGGGGCAGCCAGTGGATAGAGAGAGAGGTCTATAGCCACATCGGTCCCCAAAGACCGTTTTGTTAACACTGCTGAAGAGACTTGCCTCTATCCTGTCATGGGGTGACCTTTCAATTGGAAAGACGTCTCATAGTTCAATGGGATGGGGGCCGTTCAGTTCATCTAATCTCCAGTGCCCAGTTGTAAACAAGTCTTTTTTCCAGAAGCCAGTAGTCAGGAAGCATTAAAAAATGAATCAATTATAACCAAAAATCTGTCTGGGGCCAGCCCCCACTGACTCTGTGGCAAGTGCTGCACGCTGCCATGCAGAAGGTTCCCGACTCAATCCTTGAGTCAGTTTTGGTTTAGTTTAGTTTATTAGCATTTCTCTACTGTTACATCAGACATGCCTTCCCAACGGTTTACAAGTTAAAAACACAAGAAATACATTGTTTTGTTAAGATAGTAACAGCTAAAAACTACATAAAAAAGGAAAATTAAATAAATTAGCTGTTAGAGTAAAAGATAAAATCAAATAAAAATAAATCTAAAACAAAATATCAAATTGCATAAATATGAATAGCAATAATGGGGCAATAAACATAATTACTATAAACATAAAATAAGAATAAAAACAGAATTCATAGAGGTTAAGCACCCCAGGTTGACTGGGTCTGAGGATGCTGTGCAGGCAGAGTGATGTCCCCTCCATGTCGGATCCTCAGAGTTGCTTTTCAACCGGCAATAACGGCTGACATCTTTTCTTCTTCCCCAATTCAAGCACATCATCTCCAACTCCATTTTGCATTGCTGGGGTTGGGGGAGGTTGGCGTATGGAAGAGAAAATGTTATGATTGCTGCTCTGCAGTGCCCCACCACACCCGCTCCACCTCACAGGTGGAAATGGTTTCTCAGCCTCCAGATGCAGTAAAGAATTCTACTTGCTGTATTAGTCATAAGAACATAGGAGAGTGCCGTACTGGGTCAACAAGTCCAGCATCCTGTTTCTAACCGTGCCCAATCTGGGTCATCTGGAAGTACCCCAACAAATCTTGGTGGGAAAGTTCATTCCATGTTGCTCACTCTCAGAAATAAGAGGTAGAGATACCCAAGTTGTATCTGGCTAATAATCGTTGATAGACCCGGTCTCCAGGAGTTAGTCCAAACCTTTTTTAAACTCAGCTATACTACTAGTCTTGACCACGGTCCCTGGCAGCAAATTCCATACCTTAATTGTACATTGACTGAAATAAACCTGGAGAAAACCAGATTTTTTGCAGGCTATGGGAGATAGTATTTTTTTAATGGTTTGATCCCTTTCCTACCTCCCAGTAACCAACAATAGCAATGTATAAGCCTAGGTACATCAGAGATAGCAGGGCCATACTGGAATGACAGCCCCTTGCCATATGAAGCTAACAGCTACTGTCCTCTTATTTTAGCAATGATATTCAAGATGTTGAGGTTTCCCCACTAGCCTGTCCAAGAAAGAGCACTTCCATGTTATGTCTGGCCTCGGCCTTCCAATTTTTGATCCAGCTCCTCCCATACCCCAGTTCCGTTTCCAAGTTTTAATTGGCCACCATTAGGGCTGTGGGCTCCAGTGAGGTGACCGACTGTTCTCATTCGGCAAATGCTGACTTACCTCTCGCTGTCCTTCTCCCCGTTGCACAGATCAGCGCCTTGGCACCTGCTTCTCGGCCCTGATCGGTGGGCGCTGTGCTGCAGAGCTGCCAGGACACTTCTCCAGGATGCACTGCTGCTGCGACTCAGGGAGGTGCTGGGCCTCAGGACAGACGCCAGAAATGTGCCCCGTCAGAGGATCAGGTGAGTTTCTGGAGATAGAGAAGATGTGCTTGGAATTTGTATGCAGGAAACTATGAGGGGTTTCTGTGATGGTTCAATGAAGTTTTGCAAAGTAATGCCATTTGAGAGTTTTCAGTAATTTGGGCATTTTGCTGTGATGTCTTCTTTGGTATTTCTACAGCTGAGAGAAGTCAGCCAGTTGATTGTCCTTCCAGAGCTGGGATGGTTCCAATCTGTGACATTTTGTATATAAGTGTATATCTGCCAAGGCCTGTGTGTGAACTGGATCAGAAAAGGGCCGAGTCCTACATGTGGGACTCTAGAAGAGCAGTATATTTGATGGAGAAGGTGGTGGGTGCGGGAGCTACTGATGTGCAGCGGACAGGTGGTAGTTCATGGGAGCAGCCTGCATACCGCCAATCGTAAGAGCAAGACAGGCCTTTGTAGGTCTTTGTTCTTTGCTTGCTTCGATTTTGAACTACAGTATCACCCAGCAATCAAGAACCAATGAGCAGATGCCCTCTCTTGCTCCTTCTAGATCAAGGATGTTCCAGAACTTCCCAGGCACATCATTGATCCCGTTAAGATACTTCTGGCCATTATGGTACCTGTCCCAGCAGGGAAGATGGTCGAACCTTCTAGATTGCATGAGAAAGTTTTAAAATGGGCCCATGACTCCCATGTCGCAAGTCACCCTGGACCAGCATGAGCTCTTGAATTGCTTCAGTGACACTACTGGTGGCCCCAAATGAAACAAGCCATCAAGGTCTGAGTTGACTCGTGTCTCACTTGCGCACAGCAAAATCCCCTGCATTGCTGATCCTAAGGACTGTTACAGCCATTGCCGACCCCTGGACCCACTTGTCCATGGACTTTATCGTGGACCTTAAGAACATAAGAATATAAGAAATTGCCATGCTGGGTCAGACCAAGGGTCTATCAAGCCCAGCATCCTGTTTCCAACAGTGGCCAAACCAGGCCACAAGAACCTGGCAATTATCCAAACACTAAGAAGATCCCATGCTACTGATGCAATTAATAGCAGTGGCTATTCCCTAAGTAAACTTGATTAATAGCCATTAATGGACTTCTCCTCCAAGAACTTATCCAAACCTTTTTTGAACCCAGCTACACTAACTGCACTAACCCCATCCTCTGGCAACAAATTCCAGAGCTTTATTGTGCGTTGAGTGAAAAAGAATTTTCTCCGATTAGTCTTAAATGTGCTACTTGCTAACTTCATGGAATGCCCCCTAGTCCTTATATTATTCAAAAGTGTAAATAACCGAGTCACATCTACTCATTCAAGACCTCTCATGATCTTAACGACTTCTATCATATCCCCCCTCAGCCGTCTCTTCTCCAAGCTGAACAGCCCTAACCTCTTCAGCCTTTCCTCATAGGGGAGCTGTTCCATCCCTTTTATCATGTTGGTTGCCCTTCTCTGTACCTTCTCCATCGCAACTATATCTTTTTTGAGATGTGGCGACCAGAATTGTACACAGTATTCAAGGTGCGGTCTCACCATGGAGCGATACAGAGGCATTATGACATTTTCTGTTTTATTAACCATTCCCTTCCTAATAATTCCTAACATTCTGCATGTTGCGGGCGCTATTAGTTTCGGGGGGGTTGGACATGCATTTTCCACACACTATTACCCCTTACTGTATAAGGGGTAAAAATAGCGCATCGAAAATGCGCATCCAACCGGGGGCTAACAGTGCGCTCCGCCTGAGTGCACTTTACTGCATCAGCCCGATTACTAGAGTTACTGTTTGCGAAGCGCTAGAGGAGGACCCTTGGCCTGGTGCAGGATTGGTACAGCCCTCTGGGGGGACCCAGAAGGTGCCTGCCACCAGGAGGCGGAGCACATAAGGAGACAGAGGCAAGCTGGAGCTTCGCCAATAATGGCCCGGAGGCTCTGCGGGTTGAGCCCTTGAATTCCCGGACTGCCTGGGCTTAGGTGGGCCTGTGGGGGTCTCCCGGAGAGATGGTGTGTCCACGAAGAGAAGAGGTGCACGGTTGATAGTGAACAGATGAGCTAGACCGGAACAGAGAGCATCGGCGACCACGGGTACAAGGCAGGAACTGAAGGCTCTCCGGGCAGAGTAGGCAGTGCCTAGTGGTCTAGCTCGAGGAAGGCCGCGGGCAGCATCAAGGCAGGCGGACCTGGTGGTCACAGGAGAAGCGAAGAGAGTGTCCGAATGGAGAGCAAGGGTCAAAGCCAGGGTATCCGTCCAAGGATGGTCAGCCAAAGGAAGGGTCAGTTCCCGGTATCAATCCAAGCGTGGTCAGGGACAAGCAGAGGTCAGTTCCGGGTATCAGTCCAAGCGTGGTCAGGGACAAGCAGAGGTCAGTTCCGGGTATCAGTCCAAGCGTGGTCAGGGACAAGCAGAGGTCAGTTCCGGGTATCAGACCAAGCGTGGTCAGGGACAAGCAGAGGTCAGTTCCAGGTATCAGACCAAGCGTGGTCAGGGACAAGCAGAGGTCAGTTCCGGGTATCAGTCCAAGCGTGGTCAGGGACAAGCAGAGGTCAGTTCCGGGTATCAGACCAAGCGTGGTCAGGGACAAGCAGAGGTCAGTTCCGGGTATCAGTCCAAGCGAGGTCAGGGACAAGCAGAGGTCAGTTCCAGGTATCAGTCCAAGCGAGGTCAGGGACAAGCAGAGGTCAGTTCCAGGTATCAGACCAAGCGTGGTCAGGGACAAGCAGAGGTCAGTTCCGGGTATCAGTCCAAGCGTGGTCAGGGACAAGCAGAGGTCAGTTCCAGGTATCAGACCAAGCGTGGTCAGGGACAAGCAGAGGTCAGTTCCAGGTATCAGACCAAGCGTGGTCAGGGACA
Organism: Rhinatrema bivittatum; assembly: GCF_901001135.1. Taxonomy (NCBI): domain Eukaryota; kingdom Metazoa; phylum Chordata; class Amphibia; order Gymnophiona; family Rhinatrematidae; genus Rhinatrema; species Rhinatrema bivittatum. The sequence goes on from NC_042622.1 coordinate 268,893,924, forward strand.
AGCAGAGGTCAGTTCCGGGTATCAGTCCAAGCGTGGTCAGGGACAAGCAGAGGTCAGTTCCCGGTATCAGTCCAAGCGAGGTCAGGGACAAGCAGAGGTCAGTTCCAGGTATCAGTCCAAGCGTGGTCAGGGACAAGCAGAGGTCAGTTCCAGGTATCAGACCAAGCGTGGTCAGGGACAAGCAGAGGTCAGTTCCCGGTATCAGTCCAAGCGAGGTCAGGGACAAGCAGAGGTCAGTTCCAGGTATCAGTCCAAGCGAGGTCAGGGACAAGCAGAGGTCAGTTCCGGGTATCAGTCCAAGCATAGTTAGAGGCAAGCCGAGGTCAGTCCAAGAAGGTACAACCTGGTTGCGGAACGTGGAACTAGACTCAGGAACACAGGAACAGGCGGTGGAACACAGGAACGAGAACAGGATCACAGGAGCCAGACGCAGGAACACTGGAACAAGCACAGGAACGCAGGAACGAGGACGGCAAGTAGCTCACACAATGGTGATGACCCTTTTGCCAAGGCGAGGAACTGGGGAAAGGGCCTCGCCTTAAGTAATCGATTCAGGTGACATCATCCCCGCGTGCCGCGGAGTGAGTTCCCGCCGCGGACCCTTTAAAGGGCCGCGGGATCCGCGCGCGCGTGTCTAGGGGCGTGGTCCTGACGAGGGAGGACGCTGAGGGCCTGCAAGGCGCTTGCAGGGTGGCCTGGGAGGTTGAGGGCCCGGATGGAGCAGGAGACGCCGGCGGGGAGCACCGGGGACGGACGCGGCTGGCTGCGGCTGCGGGAGAAGCTGAACCAGGGCCTGTTGGAGCGCGAGCGAGGTGAGCAGGGCCCTGCGAGGTGGGACCGCGGACGGAGCGCGCAACAGTTTTGTCTGTAGACCTGTGCCAGCATGGTCCCAGATCTGGGATTTTAGCCTCCGTGGTCCAGACCGCACCGAAGCGCAGCCCCATAGACTAACACCAGCCCCAGAAATATGAATTCACTTTATTTCATCTCTCAGCAGTAGTTAAATTACTAGCACTGCAAACACTTGAGTGTTAAGTCTTCAGAGCTTAGGTGCACTTTCCTGTATTGGGGAGTAATAGCTAATGCCTTCAATACATGGGATATGGAGGTGCACTAGTATGTGCACACATTTTTTGTATGCAGGGCTCCTTGTTAAATTGGAAGTAAAGTTGTATGCACAAAAATGTACGCAAAATTGCACGTGCAAGTCCACTTTAAAACCGGGGCTGAACTGTGCATGTCCTTTCTACAAATACATTTTAGCCCTATGTGGGCTGTTATAACATAACCCTGTAAAATGCAAGTCAGGCAAAACCTTTGGTCTTCAGAATCTGTGACTCATTCCTGTAGGTCCTTTTTGCAGTGGGTTAATTAATGTTGTTCTATTGCAAAGTGTAGCGTTGCATTGCCTGAAGACTACTTAAATGAGTGAGCCTGGTTTATGTATGTGTTGTGACGTGTCCATGAGCTGCCTGGAATTATTGACACACATGCTTGGGTCTGTGCTGTCCTGGTTTGTCTAGCATTGATTTCCCCTGTCTCTATCACATGCCTTCCTTCAATATTAAGCCACGGTGAGCTGTGGACCAGAAGAGGTTGGGTTTGGAGAAGCAGAGCTGCAAGGAGCCGTTCCTGATGTGCTGCGGACGCAAATACTGTACTTTCATGATGCTTTCCTGAAATAGGAATTTGCTGCTATATAGCTTTTTTAGCCACTAGCTACTGCTTGTATTTTATTTTATTTTGATTCATTTTTTTTTTTGTGCGAGTTGTGTTTTACATTTGTTTTATATATCATTGTAATCTGCTTAGATTGATAAATTTCACTATATGCAGAGTATAAGAACTTTAAAATAAATAAATAAATAAGCTGATGGACTTCAGGCATTGTTCCCTGATTCTAATGAAAGACCGTGTCTGTGTCTTCGGAGTACCTGTGATGGTTCTCAGAGATGACGACGAGACCTGGGCTGGTGTGTGGCTGTGATGCTTCTCCAAGATGGTGATGAGGCCTGTGCTAGTACAGGGCTGTGTCTGTATCCTGAGGGCAGCTGTGATGTTTTTCAAGGGTTGTGATGAAGCATGTGCTGTATCGAGGTAGCTGTAGGGCCAGACTTAAGATTTTGGCATCTGCAGATAGAACTGGAGAATGAGGGCAGGGGTTCTTCTTATGTTCTTATGTGTTCTTATGTTCTCTTATGTTCTCTTATGTTCTTATGTTCTTATGTTCTCCCTTGGAGCTCAGAGACTGGGAGATTCACTCGTGGAGGAGAGATTGCTGGGTCAGAGTGCTATAGTGGTGCCTTTTTGAAGTAATACCAGTGCACGGCCCTAAAGCATAAGGAGCAATCTTCTTTTCAGCCCATGTATTTAATGCCTTCAAAATTTGGCACGCTAGGCAGTTGTCTGTTGCCTATGGCTAAATCCAGGCCTAGGTAGCTGTGATAGTTTTAGTTAAGGCCTTCTGCTGCCTCAGGGCAGCTGTGTTGCTTTTCATGCTTCCTGTTCATATGCTGGATCAGTTCAGACAAGTGGGTTTTGCATCCCTACCAGCAGATGGACTCAGAGCATAAAAACTTTTCAGGCACTGCTACGTAGCCGAGAGCGCCACCTGCAGTCCCTCAGAACTTCTCTGTCTCCAGCAGATGGTAGAGGTGCAAAATTTGCAGTCAGAGATAAAAAGAAAAATTAGGTTAGAATTAGAGCAGGAGAGAAGCAGGGCTGTGTGTGTTCATGGATGGTGATGAGGCCTGTGCTGCTGCATGGTTGTGTCTGTGTTCCCGGTTCTGTAATGGTTCCTGAAGCATGGCGATGAGGCCCCTACTAACACTGGAAACTTTTTCTTTCAGATGAGCACCGCCGGATGTGCATTGAGGGGCTTCCCTTGGGTCCCGGCTTCCCTGGTACCTATCCTGGTTATGTGCCGGGGGGTGGCATTGGACCTGGCGGTGGTATCGGACCTGGTGGTGTTTTCCCTGGAGGCATTGGACCTAATGGAGGAAACGGACAAGGAGGGTTTTCTGGTCTCCCAGGAATGGGGCCTGGAAGTTCCAGTATCGGTGAGAATGTGTCTTGCTTTCTTTACGTGTGAGAGTGACTCTGGGAAGTAGGGAATGTGGGAACAACTCTTTCTCCATACGTGGAAATGACACACTTTCTCTCTTCGCACATGGGAATGACTCTGCCTTTCTCTCTTCGTGCACGGGAATGATGCACACTTTCTCTCTTCGTGCACGGGAATGATGCACACTTTCTCTCTTCGTGCACGGGAATGATGCACACTTTCTCTCTTCATGCACGGGAATGATGCACACTTTCTCTCTTCGAGCATGGGAATGACTCTTTCACTCTCCACGTGTGGGAATTATGCACTCTTTATCTTCGTGCATGAATCAATTCTCTCTCCATGCATGGGAATAATGTACTCTTTCTCTCTTTGTGCATGGGTCTGACTCTTTCGTTCTCCATGGCCACATGTGGGAATGATGCACTCTTTTTCTCTTCGCTCATAGAACAATTCTCTCTCCTCACATGAGAATGATTCACTCTTTCTCTCTTCGCACATGGGAATGACCCTTTCGGTCTTCACATGTGGGAATGACCCTTTCGGTCTTCACATGTGGGAATGACCCTTTCGGTCTTCACATGTGGGAATGATGCATTCTTTTTCTCTCTCCATGCACGGGACAATTCCCTCTCCACATGGCACATTTCTCTCTCCACGCATGGGAATGATGGTCCTCAGTCTGCTTTGAAGGTCCTCAGTCTGCTTTGAACTTCAAGGAGACAGCTCTAACTACAGATTCTTGGGGAGAGCTAAGGAATAAGTTTAATTTTTCCTCATTTTAGAGGGCTTCTTTGTTATATTTTTCTGTTTTTTTTGTGTAGTGCTAGCCTTATCTCTGTATTTTTCTAGATATTGATATTGCTGCATTAAATTGCTGTATGTTTAAGCAAAAAAAAACAAACAAAAAAAAACAACCAGGAAAGTGAATGGGCTATTTAGCTTTGGGCAGGTGACTCATAGTGCACTGCAGGGGGCAATCAAGTCCTCAATCTGCTTTGAACTTCAAGGAGACAGCTGTAACTACAGATTCTTGGGGAGAGAGAAGGAAAAAGCTTAACTTGGCTAGCCCAATCTGGGGGAGGGTGTTATGAATGTGAGCCCTTGATCCGGTTGAGGGATCTATGGAACTACTAAGGAATTGATCCTTAGAATCACCTACAACCGGGAGGTGGACTATACTTATAGACCAGGCGATAACTTCACCTTACTAGCCCACGTTCCCCGCAGGTATCAGAGCTAGCAGGACTTACCAGAAAGTCTTTTAGCAGAGAAAGAGTCCAGCAAAGATCTGAGTCAAGTTGATGGCGATTAGGTAACCAGAATAGTCTGAAGATCCAGGCAGATGTCTCAAGCATTAAACCAATAAGGCAAATTATGACTCCAGATGAAATACCATTGAAGAAACACTTTAATTTAAATCCCTACTAGCATATAAGGTCCAGAGATGTTCAAGATAATAGTATCCACAGGCAGAGAACTGAGGAAGACACAACAGTAAGAGAAACAAGCAAGAAAAACAAAAAAAAAAAACAAAACAAAACTAGGAGCTTAACCCTCCGCAGTGTTTCCCTTAACACTGACTCGTTGCCAAGGCAACGAGAGACGCTGGCAACGGCCCCTCGCAGACCTCATCGACGACATCATCCGGACTGCTTGCGCCAACGACATTCCACGTCCCCGAGGCACGCCCGTGCGTCCCAAGAGAAGAAAACTTAACCAGCGAAATCAACAGCGTCTTCCCCCCGCGGGGAGAACGCTGCAAGCCCGATCTGCCTCAGCCCTCTGTCCAGAGACGCCGCAGCCACCCGCCCGCCGACCCGAGACGCAGCAGACGCTCGCCGGCGCCCCCTCCATGGAGCGCGAGCCCTGCGACGACTCGAGCCTCCCAATTCGGAGCTTGTCAGCGTTTTCCCTATGAAACTGATGAGGAGAGTCTTATCGAATATGTTAAACGCTTGTTCCCAAGAGTTTTCCTCTGGACCAAAACCTTGCCCAGGAGATTAAATATTCCCAACGTCTGCGGTAGAACCGAATGTCTATATCTTGAACTTGATAAATAGCCATCATTTTGTTGTTAATTTACAAACGATCGTAGATAGGTTTTAAGCGTTCGATTGGTACGTTCAGCTTGCCCATGTCCTTGCCGTTGGAATGCTGAGGTAAAGTGTAATTTAACTCCGAATTTTTTACAGAGAGCTTGCCAGTATTTAGCAGTAAATTGTGAGCCCCAATCTGATGCAATATGTCGAGGTAATGCATGCAATACAGACTTTCAGATACTTGAAAGGTTCTAATGATCCACAGTCAACAGCAAACCTTTTCTGTTGGAAAAAAATCAGTAGAACTAGGGGTCCCAATTTGAAACTCCAGGGAGGAAGACTCGGAAGCAATGTCAGGAAGTATTTCTTCACGGAGAGGGTGGTGAATGCCTGGAATGCCCTTCCGGAGGAAGTGGTGAAGACTAAAACTGTGAAGGATTTCAAAGGGGCATGGATAAACACTGTGGATCCATAAAGGCTAAAAGATGGGAATGAAGAGAAGAGCCATAGGGGTGGCTTGCTGGAATGGATGCTACTATCTCCATATGTGAGAACGAGTCTCTTTCTTTGTCCAAGGATGATAGTGCCACTCTCCTTTGCTCTCCATGTGTGAGGATGACACTTTCTTTCTTTCTGTATGCATGGGAATAACTCTCGCTGCTGCTCTTCACATGTGCAAGAACAGCTCTCACTGTCCCTCACTACATGTCCAGGAATGGCTCCTGCTGCCTCTCTTCACATTTCAGATGGGATAGTGGTTTAATTTATACAAGTTTGAAACTTATGATCCCAATCATACATCTCATATCATTCTTTTCTCCTTCCATTTAAATTTCTTTTTTAGATTAATATTATATAATAGCAATAATTATTCTACTATTTATACAGCACAATCACTGGTAATGGCACTGTATAGTCACAGTACAGGTATTATTATGAAGCTCTGTCAGCGTTTTCTTCAGTTTGCAGCGCTATTGCCTGACTTAGTTCTTCCCTCTGATCACTGAATTTAGGAACAGCCACTTTGAATCAGACTGGAGATATCTGCAAGCTGTTTACCAATCTCTGCCAGAATGGGCGCTGCATCCCCACGCCCAGCAGCTATCGATGCGAATGTAACATGGGTTACAAACAGGACAGTCGCCTGGAGTGCATTGGTGAGTTACACTTCACAGAGTGTGTAACACAGATTACAAGCAGTACAGTCGCCTGGAGTGCATTGGTGAGTTACACTTCACAGAGTGTGTAACACAGATTACAAGCAGTACAGTCGCCTGGAGTGCATTGGTGAGTTACACTTCACAGAGTGTGTAACACAGATTACAAGCAGTACAGTCGCCTGGAGTGCATTGGTGAGTTACACTTCACAGAGTGTGTAACACAGATTGCAAGCAGTACAGTCACCTGGAGTGCATTGGTGAGATACACTTCACAGAGTGTGTAACACAGATTACAAGCAGTACAGTCACCTGGAGTGCATTGGTGAGATACACTTCACAGAGTGTGTAACACAGATTACAAGCAGTACAGTCACCTGGAGTGCATTGGTGAGATACACTTCACAGAGTGTGTAACACAGATTGCAAGCAGTACAGTCACCTGGAGTGCATTGGTGAGTTACACTTCACAGAGTGTGTAACACAGATTGCAAGCAGTACAGTCACCTGGAGTGCATTGGTGAGATACACTTCACAGAGTGTGTAACACAGATTACAAGCAGTACAGTCACCTGGAGTGCATTGGTGAGTTACACTTCACAGAGCGTGTAACACAGATTACAAGCAGTACAGTCGCCTGGCGTGCATCAGAAGTACCGGGTTGCAAACAGGACAGCTGGCTGGCGTGCACTGGTAAATAACCCTGCACAGTGTGTGCAGTACAAGTTGCAAATAGGACAACTGCCTGGGGTGGTGCATTGGTAAGTACATCTGCATAGCAGGTGATATGAGGGATACAAACAGGGCATCAGCCAGTAGCCCAGTGGGAGGGATTAGGCCATTATTATTGGACTGAAAGCCATCAGGTATATTCTTATCACGACAGTGGTTTACTGTGGCCCGTATATTTATTTATTTTATTTAGTGGCTTTTTTTATACCGTCATTTAGAACAATTCCTTCACAACGGTTTACAGAAGGCACACAATGTAAAACAATATAAAACAATAAAATTAAGTCAAGTGCCAAACATGTCATTTAAAATACAGTTGAACATAAAACCATCAAAAATATTCAATTAAAATTTAAAAAATTATAATCATTATCCCTTACAAAATAAAACCAATAAAACCAAACCCCTCTATAATTCACTGGTCTTCGCAGCAAATACCTGTGTGAACAGCCAGGTTTTAAGCTCTGACTTAAAATGTTTGTGCTCGGTATGTAGCCTTAGATCTTGTGGCGTCGAGTTCCATAGTGCCGAGCCCGCAAGTGATATGGCTCTTTCTCGTACTTGAGTGAGGCGGGCAGATCTTAACGACGGGATTGGTAAAAGTGCTTTCTTTGCAGAACGCAAATTTCTTTGCTGATCATGTAATCTGAGTTTTGTGTTCAGCCAGTCAGTGTCTTCACCGTACAGGATTTTATGTATTGTGTCGGATACCTGTACGTAGCAGAATGGGCCGTTCATGGACCACACGATTGTTACCATGGTAAATTACCGTATTGCAGTTTTTGAGGCATGTCAGCAGCTGTGTGTGTGTGATGCTCACTACAGTCTTCAACATGTGCTCTGGGATTGGGATCTTCGCCATTCCTATGAGGCGTGTTCCTGGCTGTACGCATTTATTTATTTAGAATTATTTATAGAGCGCACCCTCCAAACTGTCCAGGGCGGGTTACAAGTCCACACGCACAATAATACCATTAAAACAATAAAAATGATAAAAGCAACAAATCAGACAAAACAATAAATGATACCTAAATGAAAAAGGTAACAAATGTTCTGTGCATTCAGAGCACGCTGAAGGGTACAGGGTGCCAGCTGTGCTCCTTGCCAAAATTGGAGGCAGAACCCTCTGATTCTTCTCTCTGCCCTGCAGATGTGGACGAGTGCTCCAGCAGCCCCTGTGTGAATGGAGACTGCGTGAACACCCCGGGGTCCTATCACTGCCGCTGCCACGATGGCTACCAGAGCAACCCTACTAAGCAGGCTTGCATAGGTAACGTCTCTTCCATCTCTGTGTACTGTAAGACGTTTTATCGGGAGGGGGTTTCAGTTCATCGCTGTCCCTTTGGGAGGGAATTATGAAGGAGGTGGGGTTCAGCCCTGCCGTAGGCACATCTCCTCCATCACTGTCTTATGGCAGGGCATCATTGGTGGGGGGGGGGGGGGGAAGGGGTTTAGTTCAGCCCTACATCATCACTTTCTTGTGGAGGGTTAGGCCTACATCTGTTTGTGTCTTCCCTTACTGTGAAAGAGCACAGGGTGGAAAGGGGGGGAGGGGGGGGGTAGGAGGTGCGTGGCAAGGGGGGGCAAGTGCTGTGAGGGTAACAGGTGAGAGGAAGCTTCTGCCAGGGCTGACTTAGGAACAGCGGAGAGGCACAAGTGAGGAGAAGGGGGAAACGGGGAGAAAAGATAACAAAAGGGACAGGGAAAGATGTGAAGCGGCGAGAGACAGCAAAGGAAGAGGGGAAAAAAAAAAAAGCAGATGAGAAGATTTACAGAGCAGACGACGGATGGTAAAATCATGATTCACTAGTTTTCATGCTTGCAATTGGAGATGAGAAACCCCAGAGCAGTGTGAGATGGAGTCCTGTCTCTCTGAGTGACGTCACATCTCTCTGCCTTGGCTCTCCCTGCCAGACTTGGACGAGTGCATCATGAATGGCGTGATGTGCCGGAACGGGCGCTGCGTCAACACCGACGGCAGCTTCCAGTGCATCTGCAACGCAGGCTTTGAGACCACCCCCGATGGCAAGAACTGCATAGGTAAGTTGTCCGGGCAGCGCCACTCATTCCTGCCACCGGAGCGTTCCCCGTGCACCATCCCAGAGCCTGGGGAAGAGGAAGGGCCACGTGAGATCGCGTCCCATTCTCAGTCAGGGGGCCGCCGACCCCCCCCCCCCCCGTGTCCCCTCTGTCCCTCTACCTTGCTTGTATTCAGAAGGAGGTGGGGAGGGTGATGGGGAGGTAGCTGCTGAGACGCTGGTAGACGAGCACGGCCGTTTCCTGCAAACCTCCGCAGTGCTGCTGCAATAAATGTCTGCCTGTATCTGCAGCCCGCAGAGTCGTAGGGAGAGACCTGGACCTGAGGTAACATTATAGCGATTATGGCGGCAGGTAAAGGACCGTGAGCTCCAGCCAGATCCACCCCAGTTTCATTCCTGCTGTGCTAACAGACCTCAGTCGATCTCTGGCCTTTCTGTTATCCCTTTGCAACTAGGGATCCCCTGAAAGTAATCCATTGTGCCACGGGAAAAGAAACAGTAAACAGCTATTTCTGGGGGTAGAACACTGCTTTACCCATGCAAAGGGGCTGTTTGATTATTGCCCACCCTCTAAGCTTTACTTTTAGGTGATCTCGGGGCAGCGATAGGTCAGGGGAGACAACTACAGGAGTAGTAATGGATATTCAAAACTAAGTGCATTATTTTTGTCCTAGAGTGGTATCCACAACGAGCAGCTGCAAATTTGTGTGTGGTTTTGATTACTGCAGAAAACCCCACAGGAAAAAAAAAAAACTTGGTGGTGGGGGTTTGATTATCTAACTCTTAGAGACTGTGAAAAGCCGTTGGTTTCTGGATGTGGTCTGCTGACCTTCCAGGCAGGGGTTTGAGGATTAAAGAGAAATGCCTATATCCTGAAGCCATGCAGCAGAAGGAAAATCCCCCCATCCCCTCTCCCTCCTGACTGGGACTGATTGCTTGCTTACAAAGTCTGAGCTCTCTGCTGTGGCGTCTGGGAGTCTCCATTCTGCACAGAGTGATGTCATTACACCTCCTGCTTCCTGACAGCACCGCTAGGCAAGATGGCCGCCCCAGGTTTCAGCAGAGATAAGCAGTCTGCTTGGGTCTAATTTTTCAGCCAACTTAGCCACCGTGTGTTAATAATAAAAAAAAATAATAATTACATTTTTGTAAATGATGTTGGATGTACACAGTGCACAAGTATTCAGGTATTATAAGTCCCTTCCCTAAAGAGCTTACAGTCCCGTGGGGGTACTTGAGACAATTGGAGATAGTGAGTTGATGCCTCTGCCTCTGGAGAGGTCTTTAGTGAAACGTCACCTAGTATATTGTGTCCCGTTCTGGAGGCCATACCTTAGAAAGGATATAGACAGGCTGGAAGCAGTCCAGAGAGGCTAATAAAAGCCATATGAACTGAGACTCAAGGACCTAAATCTGTATAACCCAGAGGAAAGGAGTGACAGGGGATATGATAGAGATATTCAACGGCCTTAACAGTATAAATCAGGTACTAGAATCAAATCTTTTTTTTTAGAGAAAAAAATGCTCTAGAACAAGAGGTTATAATATGAATCTCCAGGAGAAATATCAGAAAATAGAATGGCATCCCACAGGAGGTGATGGAGACAAAACAAAAAGTGACAGAATTCAAGAAAACATGGGGGCAAGATAAGAGAGAGACTGGGGGTCGGCTGTGGCATTACACTAGAAGGGAGGTGAGGAAGACCGAATGGGCCTGATGCTCCTTGTCTGCTATCATATTGTATGAGAAAAATAAGACAAAGGAGCAGTGATGAAGGTTTGCAATATTGCAAATTACCTACCATTCCCTCCCTTGACAGGAGGTAAGGATGCTAGGTAAGCATGACCAAATGAATACTGCAGGCCATATGAGATAGCCAGGTTGGTGCCAGCAAACTCGCTAATGCCCCAAAAATAGGCTGTACTGGTACCAGCAGATTGGTCTTGGATGGGTGTTGTCCAGTGAGGACTCAAGGACTTAGGAGATCAGATACTCAAGCAACAGCCTTTCTAGTTTCAGTAGTTTAGATTATTATATCCCTTAAGATGTAAGGCATGGAGAGTAAGGTTCGGTGCTGGATTAACACTGACTTGGATAAAGAGCAATATCCTGCAAGTGGTCATGCTTCTGTGGCTAGCAGCTGGAATAACAGCAGGTTGGGCCAATTAAACTTTTTCTGCCGTCACTTACTGTGCAAGTGGGATTTGAGCCCTGATTCCCAGCCCATCGTTCTAACCACTAGGCCATGCCTCCTGTCAAATCCTAGTGTGTGTGTAGGTGTGGGGGGGGGGGGGGGGGGCTGATGTGAGAGGCGATGCTCAGAGAGATATCCTGGAGGAAGGTGGCAGGTTTATGTGGTTTCACACTGCTTTCTTTTCCTTGCAGATCACGATGAATGTGCCACCACCAACATGTGTCTGAATGGCATGTGCATCAATGAGGATGGTAGCTTCAAGTGTATCTGCAAACCAGGCTTCGTGCTGGCACCAAACGGGCGCTACTGCGTAGGTAAATGTCAACAAGCCCAGGCCAGAGGCCCACAAATTCACCGTGCATGCAGACCAGTCAAAAGTTGACGTCCTTCCGTATTATGCAGACCAACCAGAAGCCCAAGGATCCTCCATGTCTGCTGACCGAAAAGATGCCTGAGGCTTCTGTAAGCATGCAGACCAACCAAGGCTTCTCCATGCATGCAATTCGACTTAGGGGCCCAAGAATTCTCCTTACCTTGCTGATCAACCAGATGTCTGAGGCTCCTCACTGCATACTGATCAAACGAGGGCCTGAGACACCTGCTGGCATACTGTGACTGGCCCTGGAGCCTTGGGTTCCTCCATGCATGCTGAATTTATATAATTTTTTTCATTTATTCAAATTTAGCAAATGCTGCTAACCAGAATCCACAGCGATTTATTAAAACACACAAAATTATAAAAATACATGTATATCAAATATAAGCAATTCATTTAAAATACAAAAAAATTAAACCTCTATCAAATAAATGAAACACTAAATACAATAAAGTAGACAAATAATATCTCTTAACAGTAATAAATACGTTAAAAGAGCAGAGCCAAGGATAACAGTAAAAGGCATGAAATAATCAAAAAGAGTTTACAAAATAATTTAATTTTAATTTTAAACATTTATGACTCGCCTAAGTATCCTAAACGAGTTACAATAAAACATTCATAAAATCAAACATCAAATAAAACACAAGACATTTTACATTCATAAAACTCCATACCTGATCTATGTTCATAAACAAATGGTCTAAAATAATATTAATGCCAAAATGTTAATATCCAGGACTCCATCTGTTCAAAATACCACAGAAGCTTCTGAAAACAGGAAAGTTTTTAACTCTTTTCTGAAAATTTTTAAGGCTGTGATTGCTCTTAATTTCTCTCGAATAGAATTCCACAGCTCAGGTCCCACCACAGAAAATGTTCTTTTTTGGGTCTCACACAACCATAGCATTTTCTGTTGTGATCTCACAGCCCCCACGCACTGCCAATCATTCAGCTAAACCAGGTACTGAATCTCCAATGAAGACATTGTGTCTAAATTCCAACAGTGTTTTATTCCAATAGGTAATCAAAACATATAACTTGCTGGTTGCGGTCTTGAGGAGAAGGGAAGAGGAGAGGTTGATCTCAGGTTCAGAGCACTGACTCTAGAGTTGAAATAGCTGTTGTTGGAATTATACTGAAGATTTAAGTACAATTATTGTATATGTCTGGTAAAAAGGAAGTGCCTTCCCAAGGAACAGGAGAGATGAGAGGCTTGCTTCTTTCTTCTTTCTCTCAGAAGCACACATGCCCACTGAAAGCCTCCCAGCAGGCATAGACTAGAATCTGAACTAATAGGAAGTGTCCAGAATCAGTGGGGCTGGAAACGTGACAAGACTACAGGATTACAGGGGTTTGTAGTCCTGTGACATCACACTAGCTTACAAGCAAGAACAGAACAACTTTATATATACATAACAAACAACAATTCTGCTCACAGTTAATGGGGGCAGAACACTCCCCATCTGGTATCGGTAGATACGACTATTTAACTTCATGCAGAATGCAACAACTGCATGCAATGTCCATTTGTAAAGCTGAAGCTTTGCTGTTCAAGGATTCCTTGATCAACTCAGGCAGTCTAATGTCCAAGCAATTTCCTTACTGCTGCCTCACAGGAGCTGAAACAAGAGACATAAAACTGGACAACATGTAAGAGAGAGAAAGAGAGTCTTAGTCCTTTGAAGAGGAGAGTGGTATATGTTGTTCATGTCTATTCATGAGGCATGAGAAGTACCACTTTGGTGATGGGTCTGTAGAAAGTCTTTGCTGTCTCTTGATTTGCAGTATTGACCTTGATTTTTTGGATTTTTCCATCTTTAGTGGGAATGGTTTTGGTAACCAGTGCCAGATGCCAATGGTTATGTTGTGCTTTATTGTCCTTAAGTAAGACAAGGTTTCCCTTTTGGATGTTTGTTTGACTAAACTGCCACTTGTTGCGAGCCTGTAGGTTTGGGAGGTACTCCCATCTCCAGCAGCTCTAAAACATGTTAGCTGTTGTTTGCGATCTTTCTTATCAAATCTCCAGGTGGATTTGGGGCCGCACTAGTTTTTTGGGCCAAGAGTGTGACTGATGTTAAAAACAAAGGTGACTCTTGAGTCCGAAGACACCGAAATCAAAGTTCTTGTATTAATGATGGAAGATACGTCTTCTAGGAGTGTAATAAGAATTTTGTGGGTGAATTCAGGTTATTCTAGTTTCTGAGCACATGGAATTTAGGATGTGATGAGCAATCCCTATCATGCACTCCTAAGCTCCTTCCATATGTGAGGCATGAGGAGGATTGAAAATCAACTTGCAATGCTTCGCACTCAGGTACTCCTCAACAGTATGATCTTCAACTCCTTGCAGGTGCTCACAAAGTTGGATCCACAATCAGAATGTATTGGTCGTTGTTAAACCTTTTCCATTGGAAACAATTTAGTAGAACTAGGGGTCACGATTTGAAACTTCAGGAAGGAAGACTTAGAACCAATGTCAGGAAATATTTCTTCACTGAGAAGGTGGTGGATGCATGGAATGCCCTTCCAGAGGGAAATGGTGAAGACTAAAACTGTGAAGGATTTCAAAGGGGCATGGGATAAACACTGTGGATCCCTAAAAGGCTAGAGGATGGGAATAAATAAAAAAGCTTAACCGGCAAGGAGCAGCAGTTACTACCCTTAAGAGAAACATGGGGGTAACCTGCAAGGAGCGTCAGGTACTACCTTGGGAAGCTTGCTGGGTAGAGTAGATGGACCATTTTGGTCTTTTTCTGCCATCATTACTATGTTACTATGCTACTATGCTTGGCTGGGCTACAGATTGTGAAAAATCTCCAAAGGGCATTGTTGAAGCTTGACGAGTTCATAGAATCGATTACTTCGATGTGGACCTCGTGGATGCTCATTAATGTTAACATTACTGCCCACAGTTTGCTGTTTGCACATCCTCCTCTGTGGTTCAAAGATGAATGGTGAATGGTGGCACTTCTGTCCTAGATGCTTGCCATGTAGTTTGCGACATTTAACACATTTGAAGGTTACAGAAGTAATCCATAATCCTGCAGCTCTAATAGCTCCCTCTGTGAAATGTCAGCCTTGATGCTTGACTTGCTCATGGTAATGACTTGCAAGCAGAGTAGATATGTGGTATCAATCTGGTACAATATGAGGGTTCTTCTCTCCTTTGTCTAATTCAGCATGGATGAGACGGCCACCATTTCTCAACAGGCCATTCTTATCAATCAAAGGGTTCAACTTCCTCAGGGGACCTTAGGAAGGTTCACAGTTTTGGCTATGCATTTAAATTCCTCTGCATATACTTCTTATTGTGTACAGTAATGGGTAAGCTCATTGACTGAGAGAAGCTTCCTACAACAATGCCAGTGATGGTTTCCTATTAACTGGCTGATGAAATGAAAGCATGATATGGATGAAGTGTGCTATGGCTCTCCTTAGTGCTATCCATGTCAAGAAGCATGAGAAGCGATGAGCTCCCAGATTACTCTCATAAACAAGGCTGGTGGCAAGAGCAGTCATTCCTGGATGAATCTCCGTGTCAGAAGCTTGAAGAAACTTCCTGAAGTTATGTGATCAGGCTTTAAAAGGAAATCTGGCTCTTTCAACCATGTTATCTTTGCTAGACAGGATTCTGGTATAATTCATGTGACGTAATCTGTTGGGTTCTGTTCAGTGGGCACATAATGCCATTGTTCTGGATATATTGACTTTTGCATGCGCTCAACTCTGTTACTGGCATATACATAAAATCTCCTGGTCTGGTTGTGGATGTAGCCCAGTGCTACTTTACTGTCATTGTAGAAGCTTATTATATCTACTGTAATGTCCATTTCACTTATTATCAGCTCTGCCACATCTATTGCTAATACTGCTCCACACAACTCTAGGTGTGGAATGGTCTGATTTGGTTGTGGTGCCAACTTGGCCTTACCAAAGATGAATCTACTTGAGGTGTTCCTTCTGCATCTGTTATTTTCAACTAGGCCACTGTGGCTATTGCTTTTATAGATGCATCTGAGAAGATGTAAAGCTCTTTGCAGCAGGCAGCACTGAGTGGTATAGAAATGTATGTACGTCGAATGCAGAGCTGCTCAATAGTTTTAAGGAATCCTTTCAATTTTGCCATTCTTGTCTCAGTTTTGTAGGCAGTGGGGGCGTCACATTCATCTGTACCTAATGAAAGCTCTCATAGCAGAGATCTTCCTTGGATCATGACTGGAGTCACAAACCCCAATGGATCATAGAGACTGTTGTCTGTGACAAGACACCTCAACAAGTGTATGGCTTCTCTTGGATTGAGACTTGGAAAATAGACATCTCTCTTTAGATCCCAACTTAAGCTGAGGCTACGCTGAAGTGGAGGTATGTCTACTCTCAGGTCTAAATTCTTTAGATCTTTTGCATGGTCCTCTGAAGGAAATACCATCAATTCAGGACTGTTGGAAGCTATTTTGTGGCGTTTCAAGTTGCCCTCTGCTAGCATTGCTTGTATTCTTAAGTCAATGGCTTCCTTCTTGGATAAAGACTTCAATTCATTGACCACATAAAAGTCTTTCTACAAAATGTCTGGCATTTGTGCCATACTCCTTTCCTCCTGCTTGAGCTGTCTTTCTGAGCCCATAGGTGGCCATTGCAGGAGATGAACTATTACCAAAGATGTGGACTCGCATTCTATATGCCACAATCTCTTTGTTAATGTTGTCGTTGCGATACCACAGGAATCTTAGGTAGTTCCTGTTCATACCACAGATCATTCCAGACAAGTGGGCTTTGCATCTTTACTAGCAGATGGAGGCAGAGAACAAAAACTTTTCAGACACTGCTACGTAACCAAGAGTGCTACCTGCAGCCCCCTCAGTATTTCTCTGTCTCCAGCAGATGGTAGAGGTGCAAAACTTGCAGTCTGGAGTTAAAAAAAACAAAAAACCTAGAGTATTTAGATAGGAGTTTGCATTAAGGATGAAGATTTGCTCCTTGAGGTGTTAGTTTCCTTCGTGGGCCATCCCTCGGATAGAGCAGGGTGAACGGGGGGGGGGGGGGGGGCTGATGGTTATTCCTGTTCTTTCTCGGCCCAAAGAATCCAGAGGGCTTGAAGGCCAGAGGTCCTGATTCCTTCAGTCCCTCAGAGGTCCTCTATCTGCTCCTAGCTGCGGGACACAGGAAGGAATATCTTATTTTCATTAAGAAAAAAAGAGCCTAAAAGGCGTGCTGTCTCTTTAAAGAAAAAAAAAAGGAGCTGGAGTTGCATGTGCATCAGGTCCAAGCAACAGAGACTGAAGTAGGGGCGAGAGGCAGCGAAGGTGACCCGGGAGCAGCACCGGGGTCTAGGGCAGCTCATCGAGGAGTGATTTCACTGGCGTTGCCATGGCATTTGTGCAGGAATGCTGGTCAGCAGGTGACGCCAGCTGCTGAGCACGGGAAAGCCTGTCAGGCCTGCAGAGAAAGAAGATTATGTCTCAATGCAGCCAATTGTGTGCAGGCTGCTTCTCCAGAGGGGGGGAGGCAAGCTCTGCGGAAATGGCAGACAGCAGGCAGGTCACCCAATCATCAGGGATCGACAGGAAGGCCTCTGGTGGTGCTGACAAAGCGATGGCCATTTTGCTTTCATGAGGCAGGAAGCAGGTAGCTTCAGAAGGGGCCAGGGACTCCTCTCCCCTGCTATCACCAATCGTCCGAGGCTCGCCTGAGGACTGGGAAAGTGTGGGGGAGCCTGCTAAGTGTGTGACTGGGGGTTCCAGTGTTTTAGAGGCTTTTTCCACTGATTTTTGTTTTGCTCCTGCACAAGGTATATTGAACCAAGAGGAGAGCAGATCTTAGCTTTTTTGCAAAGGGGATTGGCAAAGGAGCTGGCTTATAACTCACTTCTAGTACAGGCAGCAGCCTTAGGATGTCATTGAGGTAAGCTTCAGGGGATGCCATTGGCTTCGCATCTGGTCATCGTTCATCTTCTGAAGAGGGCGAAGCATTTGCGTCCTCTGGTCCGTAGGATGTCTCTGTTGTGGAACCTTAATTTTGTCCTTCAAGTACTGTGTGGACCTCCTTTTGAGTCTTTGAGACAGGTGTCTTTGAAGGGTCCTGAAGACAGTCTTCTTGGGGATTTGTTTGGCCAGACAGGTTTCTGAGCTTCAGGTGTTATTGTGTAGAGATCCTTTTCTGCGGAATACGGATGATGGAGTTTTGTTGAATTTGATCCCTTCTTTTTTACCGAAGTTCGACTCCTTGTTTCATCTCAACCAGATGGTGGAGCTTCCCACATTTCCACATTTGACGGTGTAGGAGATTCCACATGCTAGAGAACTTCACTTATGAATGTTCGTTGGACTCTGTTGCGTTTTCTTAAGGTCACTAACATTTTTTGGCATTCGGATCATCTTTCTATCTTGTTCAGTGGAGCCAAGAAAGGAGGTAAAGTCTCTAAGGCCACAGTTGTGTGATGGCCAAAAGAGACTCTCTTTTCGGTATATCTCTGTAAAGGTTGAACTGTTCCAGAAGGGTTGCGTGCACATTCTACTAGGGCGCAGGCAGCCTCCTGGATAGAGTGTCAGCTGGTATCTTCATAGGAAATATGTTGGGCAGTAACGTGGCCTTCATTTCACACGTTCACCAAGCATTACTGATTGGATGTTCGGGTGCCAGAGGAGCCTATGTTTGGGGGAAGTGTGTTACAAGCAGGTCTTTTGGGTGCCCACCCAGTGTAGGGGAGCTTGGGTACATCCCACTTGACTGGAATGATCTGGGGTATGAACATGGAAAGGAAAATTGGTTCTTACCTGCTAGTTTTCATTCCTGGAATACCACAGATCAGTCCAGAAGCACACCCTTTTGATTTTGAAAGCCCTTTATTGCCTCTGGTTGTATATAATGCAGAACTTAACTATGGTTGTATATATGCCAGATTTTTATGGTTGAAAGTTTTCAATTTCCTTTATTAGATGTGAAGGTTCCAGTTCAGGGGGTCCAAACCTTTGTCTCTGCTCGCCCTGGAAGGGGAATTAGTTTATTGTGAGTATGCATATTGGCTTGGGTGCAGGTCAGTACTGAAGGACTGCAGGTGGTTCTCTCGGTTATGTAGCAATGTCTGAAAAGCTTTTGTTCTCTGTCTCCATCTGCTGGTAGGGATGCATAAACCCACTTGTCTGAACTGATCTGTGGTATTCCAGGAATGAAAATTAGCAGGTAAGACCCAATTTTCCCTTTCTGTAGTTTGGGTTTTTGACAAAACTATAGAACATCTGCTGGATGTCAGCTATTATGGCAATGGCCTCTTTCCTGAAGCGAATCATGATCCTTAATAGGCTGAGGATCCTATCAGGCCTGGAGAGGAGTACATTGTTAATTGAGACCCCTGGGGTTTGACTGCTGGAGTTGAATACAATTCGAATCTGACCTGGTTTCAGAGGGTGATACATCGCAGAAGAAGGGGTGTATCACCCTCAGAAACCAGGTCAGCCATGAGGAGCTGGCTCTGCATGACCTTTGGTGAATATGTCTTGCATGAAGTTTATAAAGTGTTGTTTTGTCCCTGGTTTTCTCTTTAAGGTTTTCTGTAGTGAAGCAAGTCATGACAAAGCATGAGCTGTATTGTTAGGGAGCCAAGGTCTGGGTATCCATAATGGTAAAGGAGCCACCCAACTGTTTGACTCATCTTTAAAGAATTATTTGTCCATGATTTTTAAGAATTCTATATCTTCTATAGAAAGAATGGGTTTATCATCATCTTTTGTAATCTGGTGTTCTCCCAGTTCTGCTGGGGAGGCATTTATTTATTTGGGCATTTTATATACCGTCGTTCCAAAAGAAGATCACAATGGTTTACAAAGTCAGCTTTAAAATTCTTGGTCAGCATTCACATCTTTGTCAGCTTTCATATTCTAGGTCAACACAACAGAAAAAGCATATTTTCTAGAGATGTGAATCGTGTGATCGATCGTCTTAACGATCGATTTCGGCTGGGAGGGGGAGGGAATCGGATCGTCGCAGTTTGGGTTTTTTAAAATATCGTGTAAATCGTGTAAATCGAAAACCGGCACACTAAAACATCCCTAAAACCCACCCCGACCCTTTAAAATAAATCCCCCACCCTCCCGAACCCCCCCAAAATGCCTTAAATTACCTGGGGTCCAGTGGGGGGGAGGGGAAGGGGGAGGGCGGGAAAACCGGCACACTAAAACAACCCTAAAACCCACCCCGACCCTTTAAAATAAATCCCCCACCCTCCCGAACCCCCCCAAAATGCCTTAAATTACCTGGGGTCCAGAGGAAGGGTCCCGGTGTGATCTTTTATTCTCGGACCTCCGTTGCGTTGTAGAAATGGCGCCGGCGCTACCTTTGCCTTGTCATATGACAGGTCAAAGGTAGTGCCGGCGCCATTTTGTTTTTTGTCCCCCGACGTCAGGAGCGTAGGAGATCGCTCCCGGACCCCCGCTGGACCCCCAGGGACTTTTGGCCAGCTTGGGGGGCCTCCTGACCCTCACAAGACTTGCCAAAAGTCCAGCGGGGGTCTGGGAACGACTTCCTGCACGCAAATCGTTTTTCCGTACGGAAAAACGATTCGCGGTAGGAGATCGCTGCTGGACCCCCAGGGACTTTTGGCCAGCTTGGGGGGGCCTCCTGACCCCCACAAGACTTGCCAAAAGTCCAGCGGGGGTCCGGAACGACCTGTAGTCGAATCGTGTTGCCGTACGGCCGGCGCCATTTTCCGTACAGAAAAACGATTCGCGTGCAGGAAGTCGTTCCCGGACCCCCGCTGGACTTTTGGCAAGTCTTGTGGGGGTCAGGAGGCCCCCCCAAGCTGGCCAAAAGTCCCTGGGGGTCCAGCGGGGGTCCAGGAGCGATCTCCTACGCTCCTGATGTCGGGGGACAAAAAACAAAATGGTGCTACCTTTGACCTGTCATATGACAAGGCAAAGGTAGCGCCGGCGCCATTTCTACAACGCAACGGAGGTCCGAGAGTAAAAGATCACATCGGGACCCTTCCTCTGGACCCCAGGTAATTTAAGGCATTTTGGGGAGGGTGGGGGATTTATTTTAAAGGGTCGGGGTGGGTTTTAGGGTTGTTTTAGTGTGCCGGTTTTCCCGCCCTCCCCCTTCCCCTCCCCCCCACTGGACCCCAGGTAATTTAAGGCATTTTGGGGGGGTTCGGGAGGGTGGGGGATTTATTTTAAAGGGTCGGGGTGGGTTTTAGGGTTGTTTGTGTGCCGGTTTTCCCGCCCTCCCCCTTCCCCTCCCCCTTCCCCCGATTTACGATTTTTTGACGATAAATCGGGGGAATTGTTATTGTATCGCGGCTCTAATGATTTTTGACGATTTAAAATATATCGGACGATATTTTAAATCGTCAAAAAACGATTCACATCCCTAATATTTTCATTCATATCCATACATATTCTAGGTCAACGCATCAGCAAATATATAATTTAGTACATATTCAAGCATTTTCTAAATTGACACAACAGCAACTACAGATTCTGATTCTAATAACAATATATTTAATGTCATTCGGTCCTTATTACTCGCTCTATCAGGGCTCAATTCCTCGTAACCAGGAGCCTCCTTAGTGCATAGGTATTGTGTTCAGCATACTCGAGCTAATCCCGTGAACCACAGACCAGGCTCCAGATGTAGCAACACATCTTCGCGGTAACATGCCACCAATGTACCTTGTGGCTGGACGCCGCCAATTCGATAATGTTGCACTCCTCCTTAGGCGTGTGCATGCCTGACACTGCCGAACTTAAAGAGCCCATGGTGGGAAAAGCTCCACGACTCATCCCAATGATCTCACACAGAAAGGCCTAGACCTCTGCTTCTTAGCCTCAGCAACAGGTCCCATTACCCTGAGTAGAGGGTGTTGCTTCCAGCATCCTTATCTTCAGTTCCAATGTCCTTGTCTTCAGTTCTTCGTTCCAGCATAGTTGTCTTCAGTTCTTCAGTTCCAGCACCCTTGTCTTCAGTTCCAGTGTCATCGTCAGTTCTTCAGTCTCTCCCTCTTTGCCTTCCTAAGTTGCCTATCTGTCCCTCCTTTCTGATCAGATACCTGGTTTGACCTCGGCCTGTTCTCGGACAATCTTAACCACTGCCTCCCACCGGATACACTTGACCGCTGTCTGCCGCTGACCAGTGCCTGCCTCAGGATAAATCAGACCTCCATTTGCCTACACAGCTACTCTACAATGAACTCATACGTCATCAGCAGATGCCCCCATCTAAGATCTACCAGCCCTGGCACCTAAAGGCTCAACCTGAGGGGAATGAGAGCTGGTATAGGCGATGCTCCAGCTGGGCCTCTTCTTTGGATGGGTTCACCTGCTGATGGAGGGAACCTGCAGGCCTCCTCCAGGCAGGTTGTGCCAATCCTGTCTCGGCCCAAGGATCTACAAACACAATAATAGGTAGTTGGTACAAGGCTCAAATAAGGAAGTGCACCCATTCTCCAGGACACTCATGGCGTTCACACTGACGCTTGATCTCTTTGTTCTATTGAGGCAGATATCGCCTACTATCACCCATCCTAAGGCAAGTCGATAGGCATAAGAAACATTATGTAGACCAGCACGTGATTCCTGAGCTCTGCTCAACACTGACACAACTCTACCCACTAGCAGTAGAGTATCAGTGTCTGGATCCAAAGGCTGAAGTTGGCTGACTATAGGCTTTAAATGAGTATAGTGTTGAACAACTTCTGGTGTGGGAATTTCATCCCTATTGTCGGGTATCTGGTGACATTTGATGAGCGTAGGTAAATTTGACTGCCATCTATTGCTGCTCGCTCTTCTCCCCATCACTTGTACAATCTCTGCACAGGTTTTGAGACTGTAGGGACAGTAATTATCATTGATTTTAAACAGGTCAAAGAATGCTGGTCTCACCAAATATTTGCTCATTTATGATGACACATTTTTTATGGCTTTTTTGGGTTCTCTAGGATACACTTTGGCTAAGCATATCTTGATTCAGGATCTTCCACTGCAACTTCCTCCACACTTGTGTGCATTTGGAGTAATATCAGGTTCTACTATCTGTTCTGACTCCTCCTCTCCGCTGTAGCTTGACTCAGAAGCTGGGGTTTCTGGAGGCTTGGATGTTACCTTGTCAGGGTGTAGAGCACTGAATTGTTGGTCACTGTCGCACTTTGTGCACCTGATGGTCACTTTGCAGTCTTTTGCCATGTGATTAAATAAAGAGCAACTCCTTTAGCAAATTCTGTAATTTTTCAGTGGTTCTTTATGCTCTTTCAAAGGTTTCTCCCTGAAACCTCGACATTTTCAGAGAGAATGAGGTTTATTGGGCATTGTGATTTGGATCCTCTTGTTTTATCTGTGGTAGGAAGGTGTGGATCAGAAGGTGTGGATCAGAGGGTGTGGATGCTGTGGGCACACCTCTCTCTTACGCACAGATATGGATTTCCTGGTATTGCCATACTTCCTGGGTGGCTTCTCATTCAAGAAATAGCTTGTCTTGTTGGCTTCAGGAATATCAAAACAGAAGCTAGGTTCATTTCTTGAATGAACTTGGTGAAGACTTCAAAAGGAGGATATTTTCCTCAGTTGTCTTCTTTATATTTTGTTCCATATGATGACCATTTCTCCCTTAGGTCATATGGCAGTTTTCCTGTAATGGACCTTGTGCCTCATTGTGTATCCAAAAGGAGGAGACCTGGAAAGTGCTGTTTGGATTTGGTTGCTTCCAGCTCTTGGAGGAGGTCTCCTAGTTCTTATAACTTAAGGTTGTCTTTACTGGGTATTCTCGGGAAACTGTCCAATCTTTCGAGCAGCAAATTCTCAATAGCAACCAGGTTGCTATAATACTGTTCAAGTCTTTCCCACATCTCACTCAATCCTTTAAAGGGATCTTACAGATGTGAATTTTTCAATCCCTTCACATGCTCTGCTGATTAATTTCCCAGCCATTTCAATATCAGATTCATCTCTTACTTTGTGGTGAGGTTCATATCTGATATGGCGTCCTTGAAGTTAGCTTTCCACATTCTGTAGCTTTCAAGACTGTCATTGAACCTGCAGCTATGAGTTCTTGGCAAGTCATGTACCTTGCTAGATCTGCTATGTCTGAAATCTCAAACTGGATAGCAAAGAGCATTTGTGGCTGATGGTTTGCTTTAATTTCTTTGTACAGTGGTGTGGGGTGGAACTGCTCAGATACCTCCTGTTTTATCATAAGGGGTTTAAACGATCCTTTCCCTGATAAGTTGCCCAACTCTTCCTTGTGTCCAATCTTTGCAGCACACTGGAATCTGTAGCTGAAGTGAAGCATCTCCTTTGGTGTGCATGCCTGATACCTGAGCCAGTATTGGGCATCCGTATACGGGTGAGTGAATGGATCACTGTAGTGGCAACTGGCATCCTACACCTTGGACTTGCTTCTATCAGGAGAAATAGACTCTGGTGACGAGGGACGTTCTTCCCCAACTTATGAGGATTCTTTTGGGTCAGGCTGCGCTGATGCACTGGAATGTGCAGTGACATGAACCATCACATAATTTTTGGTACGCTGAGCAGTCTTAGAAGGTGATACGGCTAAGCTGGCTCTCCCCGCTGTCTTGCTCTGTAGCTGCTTCAAGAGCTTTGACATTGACCTCAAGGGCAGTGGCTTCCTTTTCTTGCTGCGGCATTTCTATAGCATTTTCTCCAACTCAGCTTTCTTTCAGCTGCCAACTTCCCCTATTCCCTTTTCTATCTTCTAAAGAACCATGCATTGTAGTGGCCTGGACCTCCATTTGTATTCTAAGAACAATTGAACTTGTCGTGGACCGGCTTGAATGGCCTTGTCTTATCTGATCTTGAGGCTCTTGAAGATCTTGGTGTATACCTAGTAGCACTAAAGTGTTGTGTCGTATCGTCTTTTATACAGCAAGCTCCTTTTCCATCTTTGCCTTCTTAACGGTATCCACTACCATACTCTGGTGTGCTACATCTGTGGCCTGATGAGTATCCCTTTGAGTTAGACTTTCTTCAGTGCTAGCCTTTATTAAAAAAATTAAGATACCTTTCTGAGATAAGTAAATAATCTTTAAAGCTGACTTGCAATAGCTCTGTGTGATGCTCAAAGGTGTACAGGGTTTTCAGAGACCTTGGATATAAGCTGCTCAGCTTTATGCCACCTTTCACTTTTATCATGTGCTGCATTTAACTTGTCACCTTGCTCATGGTTTTCTGCTTGCTCAGTCATTTCAGCATCCTTTATATTAGATTGAGCCATGGCTTAAAAGCTGTTTCTCTGAGCTCTGTAGCTGGGGTATGAAACTTGGCTCTGTGCCAACTTGTGAGAGGTGGGAGCTGTGGCCTATAGTTTGCTAGGAGCTCTTTTACAAACAAGATGCACACCTCTCATAATCCCTTATGCACCAGCTGTTTTGCAACTGGGAGCTGGCTTAGAGCTAATTATGCTTCCATCCCTTTAGTTGAGCATGCACCACGCCCAGGATTTTGTTTTAATTGCCTCTGAGCCACTTCTGTAGCCTGAGCTGAGATGGGATCGCAAATTGCACCATGTAACAGTTTATTGCAGTAGTTATGTTCACAAATGCAGTTTTTAAAGCAACTGCGATATTTCACTGAATTATTTCTTTGGTGCTGTATACCTCCTGAATCTTCTTAGACTCTATGATTTCTTTTGCTTTCTTTTTTATTGTTATGATCTCATAGTACTGATGCACTGCTAATCATTCAGCTAAACCAGGTACTGAATCTTCAATGAAGACATCTTGTCTAAATTCCAACAGTGTTTTTATTCTAATATTTATTTATTCTATTATTTATTTATTTATCGTGTTTTGTATACCGTCATTCGGTTTCACCATCAGAACGGTTTACAGTGATCGGGAAATGTTTTAGATAAACATCATCACAACATATTGCCATCATGCCGGTTTACAGCTTCCGTATTTGTGTGTTAGTTAATACAACATGTTCTAATAAACATAGGAGGGGTTACATGGTGGGGAGATGGGTAGATCAGTAACTGGGATGAGTTATATAACTAGGATAGTAAAACAGATTTTCTCGGTTTAGGGTATAATTAAAATATGGTTAGATATACATATCTAGTTGAAATTAATGTCTTAATGCTTCGAATGGTAGTAGGTATGTTGTTTATCATGGGATTGAAGAGTGTTTCTTGATGTCAATTTGTGTAGGTGTCTGGCAGTTTGGTTGATTGTGTGAGTTTGAGTAGGCCTTGTTAAAAAGCTAGGTTTTCAGCTCTTTTTTGAAGGTTTTTATGTTCGGTTGAGTTCTTATTTCGATTGGGAGTGAGTTCTATAGTGTGGGGCTGGCGATGGATATGACTCTCTTGCAGGTCGTGTTTAGTTGTGTGGTTCTGGCGTGAGAGATTTTGAGGAGGCCTTTATTTGTTGAATGTAAGTCCTGTTTTGGAGCATGGAGTTCGATGGTTTTGCTTAGCCAGTTGGTTTGTTGTCCCATGATTAGTTTATGCAGAATTGTTAGTACTTTGTAGTCTATTTAGTATTTTATGGGGAGCCAGTGTAGTGATATGAGAGTTGGAGAATTGTGCTCATGTTTTTTTGGTCCTGTTAGGATTCTGGCGGCTGTGTTCTGTAGTATTTGGAGCGGACAGATGGTTGCGAGTGGTAGGCCAAGTAGTAGGGCATTGCAGTAGTCAAGGTTGGCGAAGATGAGTAGTTACAGGACTGTTCTGAAATCATCCTGTGAAAGGAAAGGCTTAAGATGTCAAAGTGTAAGTAACTGTGGTAACCTTCCTTAATCTTATTAGTTATGTGGATTTTGAATGATAAGTCGTTGTCTATGGTGATTCCCAGGTTTTGAGCATGCGTGACAGGAGAGATTGATGTTTTTGGTTTTTCCATATTGAGTGTCAGCATGGGAACTAACTCTCCCATGCTGACACTCATGGCTAGGAGGATTAATTCGGTTTTATCTAAGTTTATTATGAGTTTAAGGTCAGTTAAACGCTATTTGATTTCTGTAAGATCAGTGGGTGTTCTTTTGTAGGTTTCTTCTAACGTATTCTGTATAGGGATGAGTATTTGTATATCGTCAGCGTATAGGAAGTGAGTCAGACCCAGGCATTCTAGTGTGTGACAAATTGGGAGAAGGTTTACTTTCTTCGAGAGGGTGGTGTTGAACATTACTTGAAAATTTCTATGTGATAGGTAGGATGAAAACCATTGTAAGGTTTTACCCATGGCTCCTATTTCAGATAGTCTGTCGAGGAGGATGGTATGATTGACTGTGTCGAAAGCAGCCGATAGATCCAGGAGGGTTAATAGGTAGCTTTGTCCCTTGTCGAATCCTCTGAGTACTGTGTCATTTAGGGAGAGGAGTAGTGTTTCTGTGCTTAAGTTTTTTCTTAAGCCAAATTGTGAGGGGTAAAGTATGTTGTTCATTTCGAGGTAGTCAGAGAGCTGGGAGTGGATTTATTTATTTATTTATTTAAAAAGTATTTGTATACCGTTTTTTTAAAAAAGGAATTTTATCAAAAACGGTTCACAGATTTAAAACAAAAATAAAATAATCAAAATAAAAATGGAATTTTTAAACTTTACATAAAAATAGGCAATAACTAGACAGGATGCTAGTATATAAGATTTAAAAAAAATTAAAAGTTTGGGGCCATGGGCTTATTGTTTTGGGGAACAGGGGGAAAGGGGAACGGGAGGGGGAGTGGGGAAAATACAACGTAAAAATTATATAATAATAAAGGGGAGAAGGAAGGAGGATATGATAATTGGAGACATGTGAGTGAGCAAGTATGTTGTAGTTATGAGTAGCATAAATGGGGTTGTAATGGGTGTAATTAAGTTTATGAATGTAGGTTCGGTATTGATGATTGAGTTTAGTTAGAAGACGTATTGAATGCAAGTTGAAAAAGATAGGTTTTGAGAGATTTTTTGAAATGAGAAGGGTTGGATATTGAGCGAAGATGGTTTGGCAAAGTGTTCCAGAGTATTGGACCAGCTATTGAAAAGGCTCTTTTTCTAGTGAGGTCTAGTCTGGCTGGTTTAGGAGAAGGGATATCTAGTAAATTTTGGTTAAGTGATCTTAGGTGTCGTGTCGGTTTGTATATGCGCAGTAGTGGATGATTTTTTCTATGATTTTTGCAATGAAAGGTAGGTTGGATATCGGGCGGTAGTTTTGCAGGTTCTCCAGGTCTAGGTTGCTCTTTTTTATTAGTGGTTTAATTATTGCTGATTTTAGGCATTCTGGGTAATTTCTTTCAGTGAGGGAAAGGTTAACTATGTCTGTTATTGTTTTAGTTATTGAGTTTTCGATCAGGTTAGTTGTTAGTATGGTGATACTGTCAATGGGATGGTTTGCTGGATTCATTTTTTTGATGATTTTTTGTATTTCCAGTGAGGAGGCAAGATCGAAGTTAGGCCAGGATGATGCCAATTTCAGTGACATTTTTAAGGTTTGGGCTTGTGTGTTAGTGCTGTTATTTATTAGCTTTTTGATTTTTTCGGAAAAGAATTCTGCAAATTCGTTGCTTTTGTTTGAGTTGGTTGGTATTCTTGGCTCGTTTGATAGTTTGGTAAGGTTTTGTACGATGGAGAACAGCATTCTGGGGTTATGCTGGTATTTATTTATTTTATTTATTTATTTTTGGTTTTTTATATACCGATCTTCTTGCATAGGATGCAAATCAAACCGGTTTACAGTGAAACAATTCAACTTGCCTAAGAGCATTACATGGAACAAATAAGAGTGCTTGTGAGCATTACATAAAAAACGGGGAACATTTAAACATTTAGAAACCTTTGGTAACTCGAATAGTACTCTTTCTTTGCTTCATGAATAGGTAATCAAAACATATAACTTACTGGTTGTTACAATCTTGAGGGGAAGGGAAGAGGAGAGGTTGATCTCAGGTTCAGAGCACTGACTCTAGAGTTGAAATAGCTGTTGTAGGAATTGAACTGAAGATTTAAGTTTAAGTACAATTATTGTATGTGTCTTGTTGCACCGGAGGTGGACCCTTGGGCTGAGATAGGGGTGATGCTACCCATAGGAAGGATCCTACAGGTCCCCACTGTTGGCATGCGGAGTGGGTTGATGGATGGAGGCTGGCTGGAGCTTCACCAATACCAGCCCTCGTTCCCCATGGGTTGAGCCTTTGGGTACTGGGTCTGGCTGCGCTTAGGTGGGCCTCCGTATGTCGTTGTCGATGGAAGGATAGAGAGATCAACCCAGAGGCAGCAAAGCAAAGCTGGGAAGTCTGTACTGGACAAGGCAGAAACCCGGAGACCCAGGCGTCAATAGAACCAAAGTCAGACAGGGGGTGCCTGAGCAACAATAGGCCGAAGTTTGAGTAGGCCAAGTCCAGGACGTAGGCAGTAGAGGCGTCGTAGAGCAAGCTGGAGTCAGGGTCGGTGGCAATCAAGGAGCAGTGGCAAGACAAGAGCTAGGAGAAGATCAGTAGCATAGTCAGGCAAAGCAGAGGTCTGAGCTGGGAGAAGATCAGTAGCGTAGTCAGGCAAAGCAGAGGTCTGGGCTTGGAGAAGATCAGTAGCATAGTCAGGCAAAGCAGAGGTCTGGGCTTGGAGAAGAGCTGTAGCGTAGTCAGGCAAAGCAGAGATCCGGGCT
Organism: Rhinatrema bivittatum; assembly: GCF_901001135.1. Classification (NCBI taxonomy): domain Eukaryota; kingdom Metazoa; phylum Chordata; class Amphibia; order Gymnophiona; family Rhinatrematidae; genus Rhinatrema; species Rhinatrema bivittatum. The sequence continues at coordinate 268,923,111 of NC_042622.1, forward strand.
TGGAGAAGATCAGTGGCATAGTCAGGCAAGGCAGAGGTCGGGTCCAGGAGATGATCAGTGGCATAGTCAGGCAAAGCAGAGGTCGGGGCCAGGAGAAGATCAATGGCGTGGTCAGACGAAGCAGAGGTTGGGTCCAGGAGAAGATCAATGGCGTGGTCAGACAAAGCAGAGGTTGTGTCCAGAAGTCAATCCGAGGAAGAGCAAGGAATCAGGAATGCAGGAACGAAGGCGAACAGGAACACACAGGAATCAGGAACCAGGAACGCAGGAGAATCACCAGGAGGCAACGAAGTACATGACCAGCGTGGAGACCTGTTGCAAAGGTGACTATCAGGAGCTGAGCCCGTCCTTATATACCGGAGCTTCAGCGACGTCATCATCTGGGGCCGCGGTCAGGTTCCCGCCACGGGCCCTTTAAAGGTAGCCATGATGCACACGCCTAGGGAGGGGCGCAGCGCTGGACGGCGGCGTCTCTCCACAGGCCATGCGGAGAGGCCTGTCGCGGAGCACAGAGGCCTGTTGCAGAAGCTGGCGCGCTGGAGGTGGCCTGAGGACGGAGCCGGCGGCCCACCACCGCCAGAGACGTGGAACTAGATGCTGGATTTGGCAATGGAAGGTGAGAGGGCCGAGTCGCGGGCCTGCCGAGGCCAGCACACGCAACATGTCTGGTACAAAGGAAATACCTTCCCAAGGAACAGGAGAGATGAGAGGCTGCTTGCTTCTTTCTTCTTTCTCTCAGAAGCATACATGCACCCTGAAAACTTCCCAGCAGGCATGGTCCAGAAACTGAGCCAATAGGAAGTTCCCAGAATCAGTGGGGCCGGAAACATGTGACCATAACGGACCAATAACAAGACTACAGGATTCTAGGAGTTTGTAATCCTTCTGTGGCAACACAGTAGCTTACAAGCAGGAATAGAACAACTTTATATATACATAACAAACAAACAAATCTTCTCACAGTTAATGGAGGCAGGACATCTTTACAGGGGGAACCTCCAATGAGTTCTTGTTTCATGAATGCAAGGATCAACTAGGTGAATACAATTTAAAATAATGCACCAAGGGTGTAGAGAGATTTAGAATTCAAAACCCTAAACGCCTTCAAAAGGATCTTTAATAAATTCAATCACTGGAAACATTTAGATGATCTTCAAGTTGAATACCCTAGAAAACATCTTCTGTAAGGAAACCCACACAAGGTATAGGGACAGTCAGATAATAATAAACACAAATTAACTAAAAGATTGCCAAAATAATCCGGCTTTTGCTTGTTTCTAAAAGATTGAAAAATCCTTCAGCAATCTGATCTCATGAGACAGGCTGTTCCAAAAACTAGGAGCTACCACAGAAAAAAAGCAGACGTCCTTGCCTTTTTCAAACACACAGAGGAGAGGGCTAATTGGCCATCCTGAGAGGGTTGCAATGAATGGGTAGGGCAGCACTTAATCAGCTTTTCTCCCAAGGCCACTCTCTCAACAAAAGCCTACAAATCAATATCAATTTAGAATTTCCCACCAGCCACAACGGGAAGCCAGTAAAGATTCCTGAGGATAGGAAACACGTAATTATGGTATTTCAGTTTGCCAGTAATTCTAGACTACGTATTTTGTATCAGCCGCAGTCTGTGCAACTCTTTCTGAGGCAAGCCCAAATACAGAGGATTGCAGTAATCAAGTTTCGAAGTTACCATTGTAAGTGGCACTAAATATCAGGTTTTCAGAGGATAGATAGGATTGGAGCTGCCTAGTCATGTATTAGCACAAAAAAACAAGATTGTACAATCATGAATGCTTAACAATCCCAATTGACCCCAGATTCTGGACTAATGGCTTTATTGGAATCACAATTTCATCAACTGATACTCTAACATCAGGGTGAAGACCTCTTTGCCCTGTCCAAAGTATTGAGGTTTAGCTTATTACCATGTAATCAACGAGCTATTTCCATAGGTCCTCTCCTCTGTGCTTTTTTTGACCAACTGAGGACCCGACATATTCCTCTTTGCAGGCTGACTGACCGGAGGCCTGAGGCTTCTTCTCTGTGCGTGCTGACTGGTCCTGCAGCCAAAGAATACTCCATGCAGGAGGGCCTGCTAAAGGCCTGGCACCCCTCTATACCTCTGTCATGCTGATTGATCTACGAGCTGTCAGATTTAATACAATACAGCGCCTAGAAACATCTGCAGAGCCCCCTTGGGCTATGAAAAGCTCCGGTTTCTATGCTGTAAAGGCCCCAGTCCCAAAGTAAGGCCTGCAAATATTGCTGCAAGTTTATCCAGCTTCAGCCTGGCTCAGACGTGACAGATTTTCATGTCTCAGGCTTGGCTTTAGCTTAAATTGTTTCAGTTTACGCTTTCCCCGAGTCCCAGTGGCCAGCGGGCTCTTTTATACTTACACGTGAACATGTTTGGTAGTGTGAAAGTGAGAGCACAAAGACAGGGGACGGTGATTGCCAGTAACCACCGGAATTGCCACCTCACTCGGGTCAGCCTGAAAGAGGCTGATTTAGTTCTAATTTTATGCTACACACACCCCTCCCCTCCCGCCTTTGTATGCATGGAGTTGTCTTGATTTGTAAAAAAAAAAAAAAAAAAGTAGGGGCTACATTTCCATGTGTGCTGTGGGGCAGATCCTGCACACAAGCAAACGAGTATCAAATATACAACTAAACCTTCAACCAGGTTTGCATGATGCACTTTGTGTAGACGTTTCTTTGCATGGACGTTAGATTGGGTTGGGTTTTTGCATGAATCTTCTGACTGATTCCACCTGATTTGTAAGGCAAGTTGGGGCTGGTGCCAGTATCCATTACAGCACTGTGGTAGCCGGACTTAAACTTATGGGAAGTGATTCTTACAGATAGGAACCAGGCATTCAGTCTGATATGTCCTTTTGTGGATTACAAACTGGTAAAAAGACAGGAAACAGAGTAGGATTAAATGGTCAGTGGAAAAAGGTAAACAGTGGAGTGCCTCAGGGATCTGTACTTCGACACACTTTTCAATATATTTATAAATCATCTGGAAAGGACGACGAGTGAGGTGATCACATTTGCAGATGACACAAAATTATTCAGAGTAGTTAAGTCACAAGTGGATTGTGATAAATTGCAGGAAGACCTTGTGAGACTGGAAAATTGGGCATCCAAATGGCAGATGAAATATAATGTGGATAAGTGCAAGGTGATGCATATAGGGAAAAATAACCCATGCTATAATTACACAATGTTGGGTTCCATATTAGGAGCTACCACCCAGGAAAAAGATCTGAACATCAGAGTTGATATTAGATTGAAATTGTCAGTTCATTGTGCTGTGTCAGTCTAAAAAGCAAACAATGTTAGGAGTTATTAGGAAGAATCTGTCAAATAAAATGGAGGATGACATAATGCCTCTGTATTGCTCCATGGTGAGACTGAACCTTGAATACTGTGTACAATTCTGGTCGCCGCATCTCAAAAAAGATATAGTTCCACTGGAGAAAGTACAGAGAAGGGTGACTAAAATTGTAAAGGGGATGGAACAGCTCCCCTATGAGGAAAGACTAAAGAGGTTAGGGCTGTTCAGCATGGAGAAGAGACGACTGAGGAGGGATATGATAGAGGTGTTTAAAATCATGAAAGGGCTTAAACATGTAAATGTGAAATGGCTATGTAGTCTTTTGGATAACACAAGGACTAAGGGCACTCCTTGAAGTTAGCAAGCAGCAAATTTAAAACAATTAAATGTGCTGCTTGCTAACTTCACTCCTTGAAGATAGATAGATAAATAAATAAATAAATAGATTTGGAAAAAATTCTTTTTCACTCAAAGCACAATTAAGTTCTGGATTTCATTGCCAGAGGATGTGATTAAGGCAATTAGTGTAGTTAGGCTGCGCAATTCCCCGGCCCGGGAGCTGTTTTGGAGGCCTCGGCCATGCCCCCGAGCCGGAACCACGCCTGCGGCCCCACCTCCGAATGACGCGCCGCCGCGAAATGCCCCGACACGCCCCCCAGGAAAGCCCCGGGACGCGCGCAAGTCCCGGGGCTTGCGTGCGCCGCCGAGCCTTCTCAACATAGGCTCGGCGCGTGCAGGGGGAACTTCGGGCAGGTTTTCGGGGGGTACGGCGTATCCCTTTCAAAATCTGGCCCTTAGAGCGAGAACTTAGGGGCAGATTTTTAAAAAGTACGCTGGATTTTAAAAGGTACGTGCATAGCCGCGCGTATCTTTTAAAATACAGGGTCGGCGCGCGCAAGGCTGTGCAAAATCGGCAGCCTGCGTGCACCAAGCTGCGCAGCCTGCCTCCGTTCCCTCCACGTCCCCCCACCTTCCCCTCCCTTCCCCTATCTAACCCACCCCCCAGCCCTACCTAAATCCCGCCCCCCCCCCCCAACCTTTGTTGTACAAGTTACGCCTGCCGGCTCACCATTCCTCGGCACAGCCCGCAGTGCCAGAGGACTCAGGACCACGCCCCCGGACCCATCCCGGACCGCCCCCTAACCCCACACATGCCCCCCTGACACACCCCTGGACTGCCGACATGTCCCCAGGACTTGCGCGCGTCCTGGGGCTTTGGGCGCCTGTGGCCTATGCAAAATAGGCCACAGGCGAGCAAGTGCCCTGCGGGCCGGATTTACGCGCGCAGGGCTTTTAAAATCTACCCCTTAGTGCAGATGTCAGTTATATGAATGGAGGTGGCTGCTCCTTCCGAAGTCTCTTCCGAAGGGATGGGCTCCACCTTAACCAGGGTGGAACCAGACTGCTGGCGCTAACCTTTAAAAAGGAGATAGAGCGGCTTTTAAACTAGAACAAAGGGGAAAGCCGACAGTCGCTCAGCAGCGCATGGTTCGGAGAGAGGTATCTTCAAAGGATACTAAAGATGCATTAGAATTAGGGCATCCCCACAGTGAGGTTCCAATAATTAGAAAAGTAGTCCAAGTGCCTGTAACTAAAAACTCACCTGAGCTAAAAAATTCTAACTTATCCCTATCAATTAAAAAGCAGAATGAAAATACAAACAAAAAACAAACTTTGAAATGTTTGTATGCTAATGCCAGAAGTCTAAGAAGTAAGATGGGAGAATTAGAATGTATAGCAGGGAATGATGACATAGACTTAATTGGCATCTCAGACATAGTGGTGGAAAGAGGATAACCAATGGGACAGTGCTATACCGGGGTACAAATTATATCGCAATGACAGAGAGGAGCACTCGGGAGGAAGTGTGGCGCTTTATGTCCGGGATGGCATAGAGTCCAACAGGATAAACATCCTGCATGAGACTAAATACAAAATTGAATCTTTATGGGTAGAAATCCCTTGTGTGTTAGGGAAGACTACAGTGATAGGAGTATACTACCGTCCACCTGGTCAAGATGGTGAGATGGACAGTGAAATGCTAAGAGAAATTAGGGAAGCTAACCAAATTGGTAGTGCAGTAATAATGGGAGACTTCAATTACCTAGTGCAAAAATTGTGGAAATCAAAACATAGTAAGTTTTAGCCTAAGAAGGTGTCAGCAAGCCTGACGTTATATGTCCTCATAACAGACACTAACCGGTCTACTCAATCATCCACCTTCATCATTTTTTAATGCTTTAATATTCCAAAAAGTATTTTCACAGAATTTTTCTTAGAATTTTTTCTTTTAACTAAAAATGTCCTCCATGGAATTCATAGAACAGCAGACTCTTAACAAACGACTATTTCGTATTGCCCTACACGGGCCGGTGTTTCGCTTATGCAGCTTCGTCAGGAGCACATCAAAAAGATGTTTAAGCAAGAGTCAGTTACCTACAATAATCATATAGTAATTACTTCATATATCAAGAAGAAGAGGAAAATAGTACTTATCTTAATAGAAGCCGGGCTACCGTTCAGAATGGACCTCACGTCTCGACCATCTTGTAAGAAGAAAATGGAGGAACTGAAACCGAGGTTCAAGGCTCTTTAAATTCACCTGAATTCTGACGTCACAGACCTGAATCAAGTGTGGTTGAAAAATCATGAATTGAACAATGAGAGAAGTTAATCACCCCAAGAACGCATGCAGTTCTAATTCATTATTCAAGCCAGATGGATGCACGGTATTAAGTCTATATATCCAACGCTGTTCAGCTTGTAACAAAAGACGATGTCTATCTCCCCCACGCCAGTGAGGTAATATGTGATCAATCGCACAAAAACGCAGATCAGCAAACGTATGTTTCTGTTCTTGACAATGCACAACTAACGGTTCATCCTCACGATTATTCTTGATATTGGAACGATGCTCGATCATTCTGGTCTTTAAAAAACGCTTGGTTTTCCCAACGTAGAGTAGTAGACACGGACATTGAATCAAATAAACAATCATTGAGGAGTCACAGGTGGTATTATGTTTTAAATATATTTTGTATCCTGAAGGTAATAATAAGTGATCCTGAATAGACATTGATGATTGACAAACCGAACATGTATTGCAAGGACGATGTGATCCGGAAGTATGGCTGCTTGAAACTACAGTCATAGAGCTGTCAGATTTTACTAATAGATTTCTCAGATTGGCAGCACGGGAAAAAGTAATACGTGGGAGAGATTGAAAAACGACTGCAGAATTTGAAATGCAATCTCAATTATTACATCAACGTTTTTCCGCTAGAGGTTATCCTCGATCTTGTATTAAGAAGGCTTACCTTCGTGCGAAATATTCTAACCGGGATTACCTGTTTCTTCAACGCACCGTAGAAGACTCTGAATGTCAGACCTGTATCTTACCTTATTCCTCTGCTGCTTCCAAGATTCGGGAATCGATTTTGAAATATTGGCACGTTTTACAAGTACATAAGATTTTTCAATCTCTCCCACGTATTACTTTTTCCCGTGCTGCCAATCTGAGAAATCTATTAGTAAAATCTGACAGCTCTATGACTGTAGTTTCAAGCAGCCATACTTCCGGATCACATCGTCCTTGCAATACATGTTCGGTTTGTCAATCATCAATGTCTATTCAGGATCACTTATTATTACCTTCAGGATACAAAATATATTTAAAACATAATACCACCTGTGACTCCTCAATGATTGTTTATTTGATTCAATGTCCGTGTCTACTACTCTACGTTGGGAAAACCAAGCGTTTTTTAAAGACCAGAATGATCGAGCATCGTTCCAATATCAAGAATAATCGTGAGGATGAACCGTTAGTTGTGCATTGTCAAGAACAGAAACATACGTTTGCTGATCTGCGTTTTTGTGCGATTGATCACATATTACCTCACTGGCGTGGGGGAGATAGACATCGTCTTTTGTTACAAGCTGAACAGCGTTGGATATATAGACTTAATACCGTGCATCCATCTGGCTTGAATAATGAATTAGAACTGCATGCGTTCTTGGGGTGATTAACTTCTCTCATTGTTCAATTCATGATTTTTCAACCACACTTGATTCAGGTCTGTGACGTCAGAATTCAGGTGAATTTAAAGAGCCTTGAACCTCGGTTTCAGTTCCTCCATTTTCTTCTTACAAGATGGTCGAGACGTGAGGTCCATTCTGAACGGTAGCCCGGCTTCTATTAAGATAAGTACTATTTTCCTCTTCTTCTTGATATATGAAGTAATTACTATATGATTATTGTAGGTAACTGACTCTTGCTTAAACATCTTTTTGATGTGCTCCTGACGAAGCTGCATAAGCGAAACACCGGCCCGTGTAGGGCAATACGAAATAGTCGTTTGTTAAGAGTCTGCTGTTCTATGAATTCCATGGAGGACATTTTTAGTTAAAAGAAAAAATTCTAAGAAAAATTCTGTGAAAATACTTTTTGGAATATTAAAGCATTAAAAAATGATGAAGGTGGATGATTGAGTAGACCGGTTAGTGTCTGTTATGAGGACATATAACGTCAGGCTTGCTGACACCTTCTTAGGCTAAAACTTACTATGTTTTGATTTCCACAATTTTTGCACTAGATTACTTTTGTGGTTATCTATTGACTCCCAGTTTGTGTATTGTGTTAGACTTCAATTACCCCAATATAGACTGGGTAAATGTATCATCGGGTCACGCTAGAGAGATAACGTTCCTGGATGGAATAAATGATAGCTTTATGGAGCAATTGGTTCAGGAATCGACGAGAGAGGGAGCAATTTTAGATCTAATTCTCAGTGGAGCACAGGACTTGGTGAGAGAGGTAACGGTGGTGGGGCCGCTTGGCAATAGTGATCATAATATGATCAAATTTGAATTAATGACTGGAAGGGGACAGTTAGCAAATCCACGGCTCTCGTGCTAAACTTTCAAAAGGGAAACTTTGATAAAATGAGAAAAATTGTTAGAAAAAAACTGAAAGGAGCAGCTACAAAAGTAAAAAATGTCCAAGAGGCGTGGTCATTGTTAAAAAATACCATTCTAGAAGCACAGTCCAGATGTATTCCACACATTAAGAAAGGTGGAAAGAAGGCAAAACGATTACCAGCATGGTTAAAAGGGGAGGTGAAAGAAGCTATTTTAGCCAAAAGATTTTCATTCAAAAATTGGAAGAAGGATCCAACAGAAGAAAATAGGATAAAGCATAAACATTGGCAAATTAAATGTAAGACATTGATAAGACAGGCTAAGAGAGAATTTGAAAAGAAGTTGGCTGTAGAGGCAAAAACTCACAGTAAAAACTTTTTTAAATATATCCGAAGCAGAAAGCCTGTGAGGGAGTCAGTTGGACCGTTAGATGATCGAGGGGTTAAAGGGGCACTTAGAGAAGATAAGGCCATCGCGGAAAGATTAAATGATTTCTTTGCTTCAGTGTTTACTGAAGAGGATGTTGGGGAGGTACCCGTAATGGAGAAGGTTTTCATGGGTAATGATTCAGATGGACTGAATCAAATCACGGTGAACCTGGAAGATGTGGTAGGCCTGATTGACAAACTGAAGAGTAGTAAATCACTTGGACCGGATGGTATACACCCCAGAGTTCTGAAGGAACTAAAAAATGAAATTTCAGACCTATTAGTAAAAATTTGTAACTTATCATTAAAATCATCCATTGTACCTGAAGACTGGAGGATAGCAAATGTAACCCCAATATTTAAAAAGGGCTCCAGGGGCGATCCGGGAAACTACAGACTGGTTAGCCTGACTTCAGTGCCAGGAAAAATAGTGGAAAGTGTTCTAAACATCAAAATCACAGAACATATAGAAAGACATGGTTTAATGGAACAAAGTCAGCATGGCTTTACCCAGGGCAAGTCTTGCCTCACAAATCTGCTTCACTTTTTTGAAGGAGTTAATAAACATGTGGATAAAGGTGAACCGGTAGATGTAGTGTACTTGGATTTTCCGAAGGCATTTGACAAAGTTCCTCATGAGAGGCTTCTAGGAAAAGTAAAAAGTCATGGGATAGGTGGCGATGTCCTTTCGTGGATTGCAAACTGGCTAAAAGACAGAAAACAGAGAGTAGGATTAAATGGGCAATTTTCTCAGTGGAAGGGAGTGGACAGTGGAGTGCCTCAGGGATCTGTATTGGGACCCTTACTGTTCAATATATTTATAAATGATCTGGAAAGAAATACGACGAGTGAGATAATCAAATTTGCAGATGACACAAAATTGTTCAGAGTAGTTAAATCACAAGCAGATTGTGATAAATTGCAGGAAGACCTTGTGAGACTGGAAAATTGGGCATCCAAATGGCAGATGAAATTTAATGTGGATAAGTGCAAGGTGATGCATATAGGGAAAAATAACCCATGCTATAATTACCAAATGTTGGGTTCCATATTAGGTGCTACAACCCAAGAAAGAGATCTAGGTGTCATAGTGGATAACACATTGAAATCGTCGGTGCAGTGTGCTGTGGCAGTCAAAAAAGCAAACAGAATGTTGGGAATTATTAGAAAAGGAATGGTGAATAAAACGGAAAATGTCATAATGCCTCTGTATCGCTCCATGGTGAGACCGCACCTTGAATACTGTGTACAATTCTGGTCGCCGCATCTCAAAAAAGATATAATTGCGATGGAGAAGGTACAGAGAAGGGCTACCAAAATGATAAGGGGAATGGAACAACTCCCCTATGAGGAAAGACTAAAGAGGTTAGGACTTTTCAGCTTGGAGAAGAGACGACTGAGGGGGGATATGATAGAGGTGTTTAAAATCATGAGAGGTCTAGAATGGGTAGATGTGAATCGGCTATTTACTCTTTCGGATAGTAGAAAGACTAGGGGGCACTCCATGAAGTTAGCATGTGGCACATTTAAAACTAATCGGAGAAAGTTCTTTTGTACTCAACGCACAATTAAACTCTGGAATTTATTGCCAGAGAATGTGGTTAGTGCAGTTAGTGTAGCTGTGTTTAAAACAGGATTGGATAAGTTCTTGGAGGAGAAGTCCATTACCTGCTATTAAGTTCACTTAGAGAATAGCCACTGCCATTAGTAATGGTTACATGGAATAGACTTAGTTTTTGGGTACTTGCCAGGTTCTTATGGCCTGGATTGGCCACTGTTGGAAACAGGATGCTGGGCTTGATGGACCCTTGGTCTGACCCAGTATGGCATTTTCTTATGTTCCATTGAGGGCTTGGAGGCCAATCAGCTGGCAAGAGACAGTATGGCGTGAGGAGGACCCTGGTTTTTGAAGTGGAAATTTTGCTGATAGAAGGTAGCATTGTTTTGAAGATAAAATACACTGATGGGTACTTCACAGACAGCTGCTATTGGGTATTTATTTATTTATTTATTTAAAAGTATTTATATACCGTTTTTCAAAACAAGGTTTTTTTGTCAAAACGGTTTACATTGTAAAATGAAAAATAAAATAAATAGAGTTAAAAATTAAAGATAAAATTAAATAAAATTAAAATACAATAATTGGTATATACCTCATGGTATATATCTCATGGTAACATTCAGCTTTCTAGTTTTTAGATTACATTCAGCTTTCTAGTTTTTAGATTACATTTCAGGTGTCATTTTTTAAAACATTTTTACTAAATTCAATTTATAAGGCGGTGTATGATTGCCTACAAACAAGCATCATTCTCTAATGCTACCACTGGCTCCAGTGTGATCCCCTGCTTGCACTGAGGCAGTTACTCCTTAGAACATTTATGGAGTTTGCTTTTTCTGCTTGCACTGTGATTTAAGTCTTGCTTGTACAGTCAGTGCCTATCTAATGCTCTCGGGTAGTGGACCCTTAATGCTGTGGTGTGATTATCATGCCTAGCAAGCACCGACAGCTGGCAGAGAAGCACTTGGACAGGACCGGCTGGAGCTTCGCCTATACCAGCCGCCTCACCCTTGGGTTCTGGCGGCCAGCAGATGTGTCCCTAGGGCTTATCCAGAAGCAAGAGCCCAAGTCCAGGTGGAGGATGAGGCAGGCGGCAAACAGCAGTTGTGGTCTGGGCAGGCAGCAGATGAGGCACAGTCAGATCCAAAGCAGGGAGTCAGGTCCGTACAACAGTCAAGGAGGATCGGAGCCCAAGCCAGGGTCAGGATCCAGGAAGCCAGGCTGAGAAAAGAGAGACTAGATACAGACAAAGGCACAAGCAAGGTGAGGAACAGGACACAGAAAGACAAGAGGCAAGACAAACTAGCAGCATGCATCGGGACACACAAAGGTACCAGGAGATCTGTTGCTGAGGCAAAGCAAAAACCTCTGGCAAGTCCTTAAGTAGGATTAAGCCAGTGAGGTCATCAATAGGTACCATGGCCTTTTCCCATCATGGGCACTTAAAGGGGGCAGTGTTGGGCTTGTGCGCACCTAAGGAGGGACAGCTGGGGGAAGCCATCGTGGCAGTGTCCTGCCGCTGTGAGGAGCTCAGTGGCATCTGGCTTCAGGAGAAAGGCCCAGCTATTTGTGGAGTCAGGTGTTACAGAAAGGGCGGCCTTGAGCATGGGAAAGCTCGGAGGCCTTCGCAATCTATTGAGCTACGGTGGTTGGGAGCGCTAGGGTTGAGATGTGTGCCCCTTGCGGTAAGACGGACCTGGTCTAGGGTTGGAGGTGACCAGGCCCCTGCTGACCTGCATGCCTGGATGCAAGGTTGGTCTCTGAGTGGTCCTCCGACTACTGCCAGCCCTTTCGGACCTGCTGCAGGGAGCAGCACAGGCGGCAGGCCGGACAAGAGATGAGGGCGGACAAGGGCTGAAGCTTGAAGGCTGAGATGAAGGCTTCAGGACTCAGGAGAAGAACACAAGGCATTGACATCCAGAAAGGCGAGCAGATGGAAGCTCCAGTCATAGAAGGCATCTGAGACTAGAGTAGGTGGAGTCTCAGGGCAACAGAAATGTCCGAGGCAAGGATGACTCTTACGGACCTTGGGAAATCCAGACGAGATGAAAAGGACTTGGAAGACTTAGACGAAGACAAGTGGGCACTGTTCCTCAGGGTGCACTACACAGCCCACTACTCAGGGCAGACCCAATGGGCTGGTCACGGACCACCCTGTCCTCTACGCGCCCTACACAGCCTAAGAAGGCTGGTCACGGACCATGCGGGAGTGGGGCAGGTTCAAGAAAGGAATCCAGCTGACAGGGGCTCCAGTGACCGGAAACAGGAACCGACGGAACGGATTTACCCTCGGGGTGGCCACCTGGAGGACTAGGAGAGCTGGAACATTGCAGGAACAGACATCAGGAAGATCAGGTACATAACGACCTCTAGCCATCAAGGACGTCAGGCCTTCTGGAACATCAGGAGGTCAGAGACGGAGGACATCAGGCTCAGGAAAGGAATCCAACTGGCAGAGGCTCCAGTGACCGGAAACAGGAACCAAGAGGAAGGAGAAGCTCCTCAGACGACTGGCTCATTGCAAAGCCAAAGCTGACTGGAGAAGTCCTTTTATAGGGCTGAAGACAGGCAACTCCCTGGGAGGAGTTTGGATGGGCCACACCTAGCTGGCCCTATAACTGAGGAGAAGTGCTGCGGGCTGGCCCCTAGGGAGAAGGGCGTGGCCCAAACCAGGAAGTCCATGCAGACCCAACCAAGCCTCAGGCAGGTCCCAAGGACATTGAAGGCCTCCCAGGCCCTGGAGCAAATCCTGGATAGTTCGTAGGCGAGACCCCGGCTTCGGAACGGCCCCAGGAAAGAGGTGAGAAGCCTCCCGTAGCCCAGCTACAGGAGGATTCATAACATCGGGGGTATGTGAGGTGGCTTGTAGGGTTGCCCCATGAGCTGCAAATTGTAACAGAGCTCAGAGAGCAAAGAGATTTGATAGTGATTCTTTTAGTAATGGAATTAAGGCACCAGTAATCTATACAGGGGTACAGGGATCCATCTTTCTTTCCAACAAAAAAGAACACAGCCCCAGCAGGTGACGAAGGGCAGATAAAACCTCAGTCCAGATTTTCCTTAATATTCTTAATCATTGCTTCCATTTCAGGCACAGAGAGAAGGTAGACTCTGCCTCTGGGAATTTTGTTTTTGTCCCCCCCCCCCCCCCCCCCACCCTGTTTGATGGAGTTACGCCTGCCGGCTGGCCAGGCCCTCACACAGGCCGCTGTGTCGGGGCGCTCAGCCATGCCCCTGGACCGCCCCGGACCGCGGACACGCCCCCCGAAACCGCAGATATGCCCCCCCCAGACCACTCATTTTAGCAAGCCCCGGGATTTATGCGCGCCGGCGGCCTATGCAAAATAGGCCGCCGGCGAGCAAGTGCCCTGCGCGCGTAGATCTGGTAGGATTTACGCACGCAGGGCTTTTAAAATCTACCCCTTAGTGTACATCCGTAGTAACTGCCGTCCCACTTTGTTTACTGTTCCCTTGGTTTGCGGTAGCCCAAATGGATAACTCTACATTTCTTTGCATTAAATGTAAGCCACAAAGCACTCAGCCACTCCTCATTTAATCTACTCTGTAGCCACTTTCTTACAAATCTTAGCCTCATTTGTAAAAAACACAAACTTTCTCTAACAACCACTCTCTCTCTGCCTGCTATGGTAATGGCTGCTGTTTCCTTTCCGGCAGACATCGATGAGTGCCAGACCCCGGGGATGTGCATGAACGGACGCTGCGTGAATACGGAGGGCTCCTTCCGCTGCGAGTGCCTGGGCGGCCTCACGATCGGCATCGACGGGCGTGTCTGCGTTGACACGCACATGCGCAGTACCTGCTACGACGCCATCAAAAAGGGGGCGTGCGCCCGGCCCTTCCTGGGTGCCGTCACCAAATCTGAGTGCTGCTGTGCCAACCCCGATCACGGCTTCGGAGAACCCTGCCAGCCCTGCCCAGCCAAAACCTCAGGTGAGAGGCATCGTATGGGTGGGATGATAAGCATCCTGGTGGAGAGAGAGCAATACTGTGATTGACCTTGTGGTACCGAATGTTGCAGGGCCACCACTGCCGCCTGTGTCGTAGGTCCTCAGTGTGTGTTTTCTGCTTTGTTTTCAGCCGAATTCCAAGCACTTTGCAGCAGTGGCATTGGGATCACCGCAGACGGCAGAGGTAAGAAGCCCCTCACCAGGCCCAGTCCCCTCAAGGCTCTGGGTTCCCACATTGCTCATTAGCAAGGCTAATTTGTAAATGCGAATTTACTAGGAAGAAAGGTGGAGAGTGGGGCTGAGGATTCTTGCTCTGTATGTATGTACAGTTGGCTTCTTTCAATTACTCTAAACGCCAAACAAGTGTTTTTAATGTTCTGTATTCTGCAGAGGCCAAAGTGAACCAAAGAAGGTAACTGGTGCCTTCCTTTTCATCTTGGCAGGCCACTGTACTCAAGTGGGTTATGCAATCCTGCCAGCAGATGGGGACAGAGATCACTGACTCGCTGACATCACTCATATAAATAGCTCATCAGCCTGCCACTATTCTCCATCTCCAGCAGATGGCGGACAAGCATGACTTCTGTGGACATAGGTAGGCCTGTCAGGTATGGGACAGATGGACGGCTCTGAGGTGATAGTATGTCGCCCTCCCTCAGTTGAGTAGATGGTCCTTGAGCTGGTTTGTATAAGCTCATTGGTGAAGACTTTTAGCCCCTTCTCTCAGCAGTCTCAAGAATTTGCTTCTATCTGAGGTAGGAAGCTTTTTCTCTTACAGAGCTTTAATTAAGATTGTAGGCACCTACTAGACCGCTAGCATCAATGATATGCCTCAACAATGGGAGATTTTTTGAGCCATTTCCTTTTTGTAAGCACTGCACCATCATTTTTCAGCGTGTGCAGTCACCAGCAAACGTTCAGCTGATCACATAAGGGTGGGTGCCATTTTTTTTTCTGCAGCTGCGTGTGGAGTCAAGTCTCTGCTTCTTCTCCAGATGACTCTGTGGAGGTAATTTTGGAAGAAGGTGAGATACTGCCAGACAGGGTGTTGCATTTATTCGAGTGTGATGAGTTGCCTGGCTTGTTGTCTCACACACTAAAGGCTCTAGGAATGGAGGCAGTTGAGCCAGAGCTGACGAAGTTGCAGAAAAAGACCCCATTATGGTCAGTTTATGAAAGGCATCCTGTTTCTTTCCTGTGGAAGGAGGAGCGATGTTGAAGGATGCTCAGGATAGAAAGATTGAAGCTATCCTGAAGTAAGCCTATGAGGCGATGACCATGAATTTTCAGGTCTTTGCTTGCTGCTGCATGGTAGCACAAGTGAGTTTATGTTTGACCCAGGATGCCCAGGAGATATTGGGTGAAGATGGTCCTTATTTAGAGCCAGGAATAGCTTTTTTGGCAGATGCAAACTATGATTTGGTGTGCACCATCTGTGATAGCAGCTAGACACCTCCTGTGGTTGCATAATTGGTCAGCGGGCATTACCTTTAAGGCAAACTTGACTAAGTTGCCTTACAGGGGGGGGTCATCTTTTGTTTGGGGAATAGTTGGAAAAAATGATGAATCAATGGAGAGAATCCAAGATTCCATGCTTGCCAGAGCATAAGGCGTCAACATCGCATTCTTCATTCTCCAGAGGTCGGTATTGGAATTCTCATTATTTTCACTCCTCCAGAGACTCTGGAATGCAGAAGTCTCAATACTTTGGGAGGTCTCGGTCATTTTGTTTGAGAAAATTGGAAAGGATGGAAACTGATTCTGGAGCTTCCCATTCCTTGCAATGAGGCTTTGGGGGTCCATTCTCCAATTCCGGACATCTGTCTCAGTTTTTTAAAAGATGGACCCATATTACCTCAAACCAGTGTGTCCTGAATGTGGTGAAATATGGCTACGCCCTGGAGTTTCATCAGTTTTCTTCAAACTCTTTTTATGGTTTCTCATGCAACTCACAAGAAAAGAAAGCTGCTGTACAAGCCACTCTACAGCTGTTTCACAAACTAAAAGCTGTAATGTATGGGGAGTTATTCCATTTATTTTGTAGTATCCAAAAAGGAGTGTACTTTTCATCCCATTTTGGACTTCAAGAGAGTCAACAAATTCTTGCGGGTGACCCACTTCAGAATGGAAACTTTGCGTTCAGTGATTTTAGCAGTACAGCAGGGAGAGTTTCTCACATCTCTTGATCTGACAGAAAAGTTTTTACATATACCTTTACGGGAGGATCATCAGCGCTTTCTGAGCTTTGCGTTACTCGGTCAGCATTACCAGTTTCAAGCATTGCTGTTCGGGTTCGCTATGGCACCAAGAACCTTTTCCAAGGTAATGGTGGTGGTGGTGACAGCAGCCTTGCGCAAGGAAGGCATCTTGGTCCACCCCTATCTAGCAACTGGTTGGTCAGAGCCAAGTCGGCAGAGAAAAGGCAGATCATCCTTTGTGGGGTGGTTCAACTGCTACAGGACCTAGGTTGGGTTGTAAATTTCACCAAAAGCAATCTTCAACCACCTCTGACTCTGGAGTATTTAGGAGTCAGATCCGAGACCACTCAGGGCAAAGTGTTCCTGCCAGAGCACTGTATCCAGAAGCTGTGGGGCCAGATTCGGGCCTTAAGGACGAAGGTTTGTCCTCCACTTTGGGATTACCTGCAGACATTGGGATCCATGGTGACGACTCTGGAAGTTGTTCCATGGGCAAGATTGCACATGTGGCCCTCTCAGAGGGCGTTGCTGACTTGATGGAATTCTCAGTCTCAGGATTACATGATGAAACTATCCCTTCTGGCAGTGGTGAAGCAAAAGATGCTATGGTGGTTGAAAAGGGATTATCTTGCCAAGGGAGCATGCTTGGAGATTCCTGATTGGTTAGTAGTCACAACGTATGCGAGTCTCCAAAGTTAGGGAGCCCACTGCCAGGAGCTTGGAGGCACAAGGGCAGTGGTCTTCCGAAGAGATGTCATGGTCCATCAATCGACTGGAGGCTCGATCCATTCAATTGGCATTGGTAAGATTTGCAGACCGGATAAGCGGAAGAGCAGTGAAGGTCATGTTGGACAGCACCACTGCGGTAGCATGCATAAATCATCAAGGGGGAACACAGAGACAACAGGTTTCTCTCGAAATAGACAAATTATCGGCAGCTCACATTGAAGTGGCGGCCAATGTTCAGGCACAGGAGGATGTGTCTTTTCCTCAGGCAGTCCTGATGGTAGTATGGACAGCCTCCTACCCCTCTGGGGAGTAGCTTTGGTACATCCCACGTGTGGACTGGCCTGCCCAGATGAAAAGGAAGATGAAATTACTTCTTGACCTGATAATTTTCTTTCCTTTAGGATAGGCAGGCAAGTCCACACTCATGCCCGAGGCTGCAGCTACTCATACTGTTATATTCAGAAGTAGATATTCGGAAACTGATAAAGATTCCAGATCAATGGAAATCTGGGTAAGTGATGAATGTTTTTCTTTTTTTGCTGCTGTTAATTAATTTCTTTCTTGAGCCCAGGGCTTTGGTCTTCTGGAAGTAAAAAAAAAAAAAAAAAAAAAAGCTTAGGGTTCATGAAATGTTTAGTTGGCCACAGTTGGCTTTCCCAGGAATACTGGCAGGCTGTCAGTGCAGAGCTTTATATATGAGTGACATCGGCAAGTCATTGATCTCTGTCTCCATCTGCTGGCAGGATTGCATAACCCACTTGTGTGGACTGGCCTGCCTATCCTAAAGGAAAGGAAATTATCAGGTAAGAAGTAATTCACCTTTTCAATGGTATCCATGCAGTGTGTGCTTCATTGGCTAATGCATGGTGGTGTGGTGTAGCACTAGTTGTGCAGTGCTCTGTAGGCCTTGGCTGTGATGAGGCACTGGTAGCGTGATATAACCGGATAACAAGAGAGATATCCCTCGCTGTGCCAAATCCTGATCTGAAAATCCGTCTGCTTCGAATGTTTTATGGAAGGACAGAATGAAACTAAATATATCCTTGGAAGGGTCATTAGTGAGCCTGTGGCAGATGAAGCTGAAAGGTCCACTCCTCCTACCTTTCTGGTTACCTTTATACTGCAACTCTGGTGCTCTCCCTCTCCCTGGCCACCTTCTATTTACTCCTGGGGGAATTCTGCGCAAAAAAGTGTAAAATTCTGCATACAAAAACTTAAAATTCAGCATACTTTATATTGGTCAAAATAACACAATATACATAACAGTTCTTTTAGTAATTAATTTAAAATGTAATATAGAAAGAGTTATTAGTAAAGGTGCAGAGTTTTAATTATTTTGAACAGAATTTCCCTAGAAGTGCACTGTAAGAGTGTCCCTTCCACCCTCTCTCCCTAATCCACTGGCCAGTCTCCTTTCATTTTGCAATCTCAGGCCCCAACTCCTCCATCTCAGACTATCTCTCCCCTGCCCCTCTAGGTTCAATCCCTCCCATTCTATCTCCACTCCCAGAGTTTGACCCCTCTCTCAATACTGCCCCTCACACAGGCTCCTTCTATCCCTCTCTCTCTCTCACAACACAGGCTCCCTTTCTCTACTGCACAAACACACTCCCTCATATAGGCTCCCTACGCTCTCTCATGCAAACACATCCTCATACAGACTCCCCCCACCTTCTCTCGCACCCCCCCAAACAGACTCCCTCTCTCTCTCTTGCACACATACCCACACATACTCCTTTCTCTCTCACACATACACCCTCACACAGGCTACCTATGTCTCTCTCTTCACACCCCTGCACACTGGCTCCTTCTCTCGCTCACCCCCCTACACATAGTCTCCTCTCCCTCTCTCTCTCTCTCATACACACACACATCCCTCTCTCACAAACATGCAAGCACCCTCACAAAGTTCCTCAAGAGAGGCTTCTAGGAAAAGTAAAAAGTCATGGGATAGGTGGCGATGTCCTTTCATGGTTAAAAGACAGGAAACAGAGAGTAGGATTAAATGGACAATTTTCTCAGTGGAAGGGAGTGGACAGTGGAGTGCCTCAGGGATCTGTATTGGGACCCGTACTTTTCAATATATTTATAAATGATCTGGAAAGAAATACGACAAGTGAGGTAATCAAATTTGTAGATGATACAAAATTGTTCAGAGTAGTTAAATCACAAGCAGATTGTGATAAGTTGCAGGAAGACCTTCTGAGACTGGAAAATTGGGCATCCAAATGGCAGATGAAATTTAATGTGGATAAGTGCAAGGTGATGAATATAGAGAAAAATAACCCATGCTGTAGTTACAGGATGTTAGGTTCCATATTAGGAGCTACCACCCAAGAAAGAGATCTAGGTGTCATAGTGGATAACACATTGAAATCGGTTCAGTGTGCTGCGGCAGTCAAAAAAGCAAACAGAATGTTGGGAATTATTAGAAAGGGAATGGATAATAAAACGTAAAATGTCATCATGCCTCTGTTTCGCTCCATGGTAAGACCGCACCTTGAATACTGTGTACAATTCTGGTCACCACATCTCAAAAAAGATATAGTTGCGATGGAGAAGGTGTTAGGGAGCGCTAGGAGAGCAGTCCCATTTCCGAGGAGAGTGTGTGCCCTTGGGCCACGGCACAACCCCAGAGGGCTCCAAGGCGGTACCGAGGCAGGCGAGACATGTCCGAGCCCGGGCTGAGCCCAGGAAGCCAGGCCCTTGCTGACCTGCACAGCCTGAGTGAGACCAACCATGCAAGGTTGGGATCTGAGTGGTCCTCTGACTAGTCCAAGCCCTTTAAGACCTGCCGCTGGGAATGGCAAAGGCAGCAGGCCGGACAGGAGACAAGGGCGGACAAAGGCTCTGGAACATGAAGACTCAAGACAAGGAACTTGGAGACGTGAAGACACAGATGAGAAGCTTGGGACATGAAAACTCAAGACGAGAAGCATGAGCACGAAGACTCAGGATCAAGGTTCAGGAACAAAGTCTAGTACTGGGTTGAGGCTGCGACTCAGTGTGCCCTACACAGCCCACCAGAGGGCGGACCATGCTTGAGTGCGAGGCAGACTCCAGACGAATACGTGGAAGTTGAAGCCGGAACATGGCGAAGATTCAGTAGAAGCCTGTACGAAGGCAAGCTCTACATAGCCACCCATGGCTGGTCACGGACAATGCAGTAATGGCACAGATTCAGTCAGAGTCTTAGGCAGGACAGAGCATCCACAAGAATATCTGAGGGTTGAGACAAGATTCAGGATAGGGTACCAAGACAAGACTTGGCTTCAGGCATGAGACATGGGACCAAGATGAGTCTTAGCTTCAGGTGAGGATGACCCTCTGGAGGCTTGCACTGTGAACAAGAAGACAGGCCCATGCCAAGAGGTGATGAGACATGACATGGCACGCTAGAAGAGGTGGCAATGAGGAACCAAGGGTCTGGAAACAGAAGTGGAGACGAGGCATCAGGAAGGAACATCAGGAAGACCACGGAATATCAGGAGAAAACAAGGGATATCCAGAAGAGACCAGGAACATGAAGAATGATGAGGGATCCCATGAAGACCAGAAAACCCAGTAGGAGCGAAGACGAGAAGTCCTTGAGAGGACTAACCCCTTGTGAAGGCAACGGACTGGAAGCTGGGCCCTTAAATAGGGCTGAGGATCAGAAGATGCCCTGGGCGGAATCCAGGTGGGGCCCGGGGCATATCTGGCCGCGGGCCCTTTAAATCTCTGAAGGAGGTGCGGCCCGCGCCTTAGGAAGCAGGAAACAGGAAATGCAGGACCCTGGACAGCAGCCCTGCACAGACGCTGAAGACGGAGGAGCAGGGCTGGGCCAAGAAGCAGGCCCCGATGCCAGAGGCGGCTCTCTACCACAGAAAGACAAGCTGAGGAGCGGCGTCATGCTGCAAGGGAGCCCGTGGACTGCGGCCTCCAGGCCGCGAAGCTGAAAAGGACATCGGCGGCTCCAGCAGCATTAAGGCCCCGAAGTCCGCGGCTCCCTGCCGCAGTGAAGAGCAGAACTGACTGCGGCTCCTGCCGCAAAGAAGGAAAGAAACATCAACGGCCTCCTGCCGTGAAGGTAAGCGCCTGCTTGCGGCTAGGCCCGCAAGCAGGAGCGCAACAGAAGGTACAGAGAAGGGCGACCAAAATGATAAACCGGAGTGAATGCAACTAGCTATACTTCGGTATAAAAAAACTCTTAAATATAAATAAATAAATAAATAAATAAAGGGGATGAAACAGCTCCCTTATGAGGAAAGACTGAAGGGGTTAGGACTTTTCAGCTTGGAGAAGAGACGGATGAGGGGGGATATGATAGAGGTGTTTAAGATCATGAGAGGTGTAGAATGGGTAGATGTGAATCAGTTATTTACTCTTTCGGATAGTAGAAAGACAAGGGGGCACTCCATGAAGTTAGCATGGGGCACATTTAAAACTAATCGGAGAAAGTTCTTTTTCACTCAATGCACAATTAAACTCTGGAATTTGTTGCCAGAGGATGTGGTTAGTGCAGTTAGTGTAGCTGGGTTTAAAAAAGGATTGGAAAACTTCTTGGAGAAGTCCATTACCTGCTATTAATTAAGTTGATTTAGAAAATAGCCACTGCTATTACTAGCAACAGTAGCATGGAATAGACTTAGTGTTTGGGTACTTGCCAGGTTCTTATGGCCTGGATTCGCCACTGTTGAAAACAGGATGCTGAGCTTGATGGACCCTTGGTCTGACCCAGTATGGCATGTTCTTATGTTCTTACACAAGTTCCCTCTCTCACAAATAAGCACACTCACATACACACAATCCCTTTTTCACACATACCTGCTCCCAGACTCTCATACACATACACACTCCTTCATAATCTCCTCACATAGGCTCCCTCTCTCTGGCACCCACACCCACGCATCCTCACACATACTTTCTCTCACCCCTCAGGCTCCCAGTCTTACACACACACACACTCTCTCTCTCTCTCTCTCTCTCTCACCGAAGGCCTGCTCCTTCTTTGCCACGAATGGAGGCCGTCCCACTCATGGCAGGAGGAAAATTCTATTGGAATTCTCCACGCCACAGTAGCGCAGAATTCCCACAGAACTATCTATTGCTGCCCTCCATCCCTGTTCTACTTCGGATTCTCCCCCTCTCCAGCCTCCTCCTGCTGCTCCCCCTCTCCCTGCCCTCCTTCTGCTACTCTTCTCTTCTCTCATCCTCTTCTACTGCTCTTTCCCTCCCAGTCCTCTCTCTGCTTTTCATCCCCCTTCCCATCTTACCTCTGCTGCTCTTCTTCTCAAACCCCTGCTGCTTTCCCCTCCCCTAGTGACTTCTGCTTCTCACTGTTACGCGGCCGCCCGCGGCAGCCCCGTGGTTCGGCCCTCTCACCTTTTCAGATGGACTCCAGCTCCTGGCTCCTTTTCACTGGCGGCAGTGGACCGCCAGCTCCGATCTCTGGTTCCCTCCAGTGCCTCCGGCCCTGCCACGCTACCCAGTGTTGCCAGCCAAGTTGTCCCTGTTCGTCGGGCCTCTCCGTGTGGCGCGCGTGCATCACTAGTTCTTTTAAAGGGCCCATGGCGGGATCCTGGCCATGGACCCGGATGCTGACGTCAGACTCTTCAGCGTATAAAAGCTCAGGCCTCGCTCCATAGCGTTGTCTTTGCAACAGGTCTCCTCGTATTCTGAGTACTCGTTGCTGATCTGAGAATCGTCCTCTGTTGTGTTTCTGTTTCCCTGTGGTTCCCAGTTCCTGTTTTTTGTGTTCCTGTTTGTCTATGTGTTGGACTAATCCTTTGGGTTTGACCACGGCTACACCTGACTACTCTTCAGCTTCTCTCCAGCCCCGGACCTCCGCTACGCCTGACCACGCCTGCCTTCTCTGTGCCCTGACCATTGCTTTGATTGACCACACTTGCCTTCTCTGTGCCCTGACCATTGCTTTGATTGACCACGCCTGCCCTCTTCGTGTCCTGACCCTTGCTTTGTGTGTCTGAGCATGTATGTGTGTTTGTGTGTGTGTCTGAGCCCAAGTGGAATATGGGGGGGTGTCTGAGCATGTGTGTGTGTGTGTGTGTCTGATCGTGTGTGTGTGCGGGCTGAGCAAAAACGTTCCTGTGTCCAGAGTTCTACGTTGCTTGCCACAACTTCCACTTGCCGCCAGCTCTGATCCTTGCCTGTTAGTGACGCCTCCTCTCGCCTATCCTCTGGACGTGGATTTCAAGGCTTAGGCCTTCCTTTGCTTGAGGGCCTCCAGTTACTCATTGTTCCGTTGGCGCCTGAGTTCCAGTACCGAATCCTGTCCAAGATAGGACTATGCCATCTAACAGCTACTGTCTCTGGGCTGAATCACCTTCCACCTCTAGCTAACCTCGAGGCCCACCTAAGTCCTGCCAGCCCCGGCACCCAAAGGCTCAACCCAAGGGGAACGAGGGCTGGTATAGGTGAAGCTCCAGCGGCCTCTAGCTTCAGCCCACTCCACCTGCTGACGGTGGGGACCCGTAGGTTCTTGTCTACGGGCTGCGTCAATCCCACCTCAACCCAAGGGTCCGCCTCCAACGCAACACTCACCCCTTCCCCAACTACCCTTCTGCTGCTTTCCCTTCCCCGGCCTCCCTCTACTGATCCATCTTTCATAAGGCTCCTTGCACTGCTCTCCTTCTCCTCAGCCTCCATCTGCTGCTTTCCCCCTCATTTGCCTCCCATAGATGCTCCCCCTATTCCAGCCTCCTTTGGCTGTTCCTCAGCCTCCCGCTGCTGTTGTTCCCCTCCCTGGGCTTTCTATGCTGTCCTCAACTCCCCTACTTCCCCCCTGTTTTTGCTCAGCCCATGACCTGTACACCCTGTGCCAGCTGTAGGGAAGGTAAGCATTCTTTTTCTGCAGTCTCAGCTGTGACCGTTTCTCCCTCCAGATATCAACGAATGTGCTCTGAATTCAGAGATTTGCCCCAACGGCATGTGTGAAAACCTGCGAGGCAGTTACCGCTGCATCTGTAACCTGGGCTATGAGTCGGACGCCACAGGCAAGAACTGTGTTGGTAAGTTTGACCAGTGAAAGGACTACACCATGTTCCCTGCAAGTCTCCAGCCTCCCCTACCCCTCACCACTGCATGTCTTTCATTTGACCCCCAACCCCCAGCTCCTCTCCCCTGTGTTCCATGCAGGGGATGACCCCTGACTCTTCACTCCCATATTCCATGCATGAGATCCCCCAACTTCATGCTACCTCTCCCTACACCTCTCCTTGTGAACTTCCACTCATCGGATAAGTCACTCATATCTGTGCCCTTCGCCTCTAATGCTGACTCCCGACTCCTTGCAAGGACCGGCGCTAGCTTTTTTGCTGCCCTATGCGATGTGCTAACACTCTCTCCCCTTGTTCTCAGACCTGTGAATACACACTTTCCTGGTCCCTTACATGTATTAGCACTCTTTCTTTTCAGCCCTAGATGTGTGAACGCTTTCTCCTCATTGTCAGACTGAGTAACACTTATTTGGTCCTGGATGTGCTAATACTCTCTCTCTCGTTGCCTCTAGATGTGTTGGCGCTCTCTCCTCACTCTCAGTCCTGTTAATACTCTTGCTCCTTGGTCTCGTAGATGTGGACGAGTGTTCGGTGAATCTGCTGCTCTGTGATAACGGGCTGTGTCGGAACACGCCTGGCAGCTACGCTTGCACCTGCCCTAAGGGCTTTGTTTTCAAGAGCGACACGGAGACCTGCGAAGGTGAGTGCCCCCCCTGCTGCAACGTCTCCGTCACTGACAGAGACACGTGGAGACCTGGGAAGGTGAGTGCCCCCCCCCCTGCTGCAACGTCTCCGTCACTGACAGAGACACGTGGAGACCTGGGAAGGTGAGTGCCCCCCCTGCTGCAACGTCTCCGTCACTGACAGAGACACTTGGAGGCCTGTGAAGGTGAGTGCCCTCCCCCCTGCTGCAACGTCTCCGTCACTGACAGAGACACGTGGAGACCTGGAAAGGTGAGTGCCCCCCCCTGCTGCAACGTCTCCGTCACTGACAGAGACACTTGGAGGCCTGTGAAGGTGAGCGCCTCTCCGGCTGGTTTTCTGCCAGCACCGCCCAGACGGATGGCAGGTGAGCACCCCCTACTGTCACCAGAGCGTGGGAGGTATTTGATGCTAGAAAGATTCCTGTGTGGGGAGCCTACGGAGGCGGACACGCTGTGAGCGGTCGGCGTGTTCGAGAGAGCCACGGCGAAAGAGGACGGAAGGAAGGGAGCTTATCCCATCTCCTGAAACATCTTGACCCCGCCTACCTCTGATGTCAACTTTGCCTGTGCCCTTATTTAAATCGAGGGCTGCGGTGAGGGAAGCGGGAGCCTACGGAGGAGGACATGCTGTGAGTGGTCGGCGTGTTCGAGAGAGCCACAGCGAAAGAGGATGGAAGGAAGGGAGCTTACCCCGTCTCCTGAAACATCTTGACCCCGCCTACCTCTGACGTCAACTTTGCCTGTGCCCTTATTTAAATCGAGGGCTGTGGCGCGCAGCCGAAGCCGCGCGCCAAAGGGGCGCGCCCCTGGTAGCATTTTCTTAGATTCTTGGAAGCAGGACTTCTACGAATACAAGAATATCGATGGGAAGAAAGAGGAAGGCCAGAATGGTAATCTCAACTCCGGTTAGAAAAGAAGCTTCAGGACCAATGGATCAACATCTTGTGAGATTGGTGAGTCAGCCTCCCAGAGAGGTGATTCCAGATATTTCTTTTTCCTCTGGAGCTTCCCTAAGTCCTGCCGATAACCAGAGTCCCAATATTTCTGCTGAGGGCAATGGGGCATTGGGTATCATTGCCCCAAACATGCTGGCAATGACATCCGCAGCGGCATCAGCAGACCTACCAGTAAGCCAGGAGGGACTTTTTGAGACTAATGTGGTGGGGCATGAAATATCTGAGAACTTAAGGGAAGAAAAAGTCAATCCTGAGAATATAACACTGGTAATGTGTGGAAGGCGGTAACAAAATTGGAGAAGATGGTATCATCCTCCATGAGTCCTTTAATTTTTCAAAAGAAAAAGGGAAAACTCTGGAGGATCATGGCAAAAGAATAAAACAGCTTGAAACACAATGTGGATCAGCTTCAAAACAACTATCAGCTTTGCAAACCACCGGATCAGCCTTTATGAAAGACTAACTATGTATAGAAAAATGGAGGGCCTTGAAAACGCTATGAGAAGGAAAAATTTAAGATTTTAAAATTTCCCTTTCACTAGGTTGTTATCAGCCCAAGAGTTATTTGGTAAATATATTAAAGAAATATTGGGTATCACTAAAGATCTAATAATATCCAAGATGTATTATATTCCGATAAAAAAAAAGAGAAGCAGTGTTACCGGAAGGGGAAATGGAAGCGTTAATTACAGAGAGTCCTAATTTAACGGCCTTTCTTGAGGCATCAGTGGATGACATTCAGTCCAGATCCACTTTAATAGTGGAATTCAGTCTGGAACAAGATAAAAATATAGTACTTCAGAAGTACTTTAGAAATAAAGAATTTAGCTTTTGTGGCCAGAAAATCCAGGTATTCCCTGATGTATCGAAGGATACTCAAGTAAGACGGAAGCAGTTCCTTTTATTAAGACAGAAGGTATCAACAAATTTTTTTCAATTTTACATTAGGAAATTTGATGATTTCTATAAATGACCATGTTTTTCTGTTTACAAATAATATGATTGTATCTATTATTTGAAAATGTTATAAATAAAGTTATAAAAAAAAAAAAAAAAAGACAGAAGGTATTGGCCCTAGGGGCATCCTTCTATCTTAAATTTCCTTGCAAGTGCTTAGTCACATATCAGAATAATAAGTTTGTTTTCCAGGAACCAAGTCATCTTGAGAGTTTTCTTATAGATAAAGGTCAGGACAGTGTTACAACCTCCGAAATTGGGAATGATTGACTGGTATAAAAATGTAAATCTCTTCTCCTTATTGTACTCATTGTTTTGAGTTTATTTCCTATGATGTTTATCTTTGGATGGCTCCCCATAAAGTGGGCTGGTTATGTTTGGTTTATATATGAATATTATTAAGGTAAAAGTATTTTCTTTTGAAATATATAGTATAAACCAATCTTTTTCTTTTTTCATGTGCATTGTAAAAATGACAAGAAATTTAATAAAGTATAAATTAAAAAAAAAAAAAGAAAGATTCCCGTGTGTCGGTGTGAAGCAAGCAGCCAGAAGGAGGAGGGCTGTGGACATTTGCAGCTGTTGCTGGCCTCTAGCGGGGCACCAAGGACTCCTGCAGCAGAAAAGAAATGTTTGTCTTAACCTTTCTGGGCACAAACCGTCCTCAAGGTGTGTGGCAAGCGTGTGCAACACTGCAAGAGCGTGGAGCTTCTCTGTCCGAGACAAGGGAGGAGTGATGACTGGGGAGGGCTCTGCCTGCACCCATCCTGCAGTCGCCGGGAAAATGCTCCTGATGCAGAAAGACCTCCTCTCCAAGTACCTCCACTAGGCCATAATTAAGGATTAAACTCTAATCACAAGCTTTCGCTTGTGCTCTGTGACTCATTTGGAGATTTTGTTTTGTTTTATTTTATTTATTTATTTATTTATTTATAGGTTCTTCTATACCGCGGTACGTATAGTAATACATCACCTCGGTTTACAGTGAAACATTAATTTAGCAACAGGCTTTACATGTAACAGTATAACATAAACAGTAAAACAATTAATAGCAACAGGCTTTACAGAAAAACATGTGTTTCAAATAATATGCATAAATATCGAACAATAGAATATTAATAACCATGTATTTGCAGGAGCAAATAATCTGAGGCAAACCAACGTCTCATAATATATAATAGCCTGAATTGATAAAACATGTGGGGGTATGGAGTTGCAGATAGTAAATATCATTGTCGAGTATAAGAACTTGGAGAAGATAAGGAATTATATGGTATTGCTGCAGGTTAGACGAGATTCATAGTGTGAATGCTTGTTCAAACAACCATGTTTTAAGGTTTTGTTTGAAAGTTTTGTGACAGGATTCAAGCCGCAGGTCCAACGGCATGTTATTCCAGATTTTTATTCCAGCTATGGAGAATGATCGGTCTCTGGTGGACACATGTTTGATGTGTTTTAGTGGATGGACAGTTAATTTCGCTTGGTGAATGTTTCTAATTGGTCTGTTGGAGGTGTGAAAAATTTTTTTTGCTCTGCTCTTTTCTAATCCATAGGTCCTTTCTCCGACCCCCCTTTGACAACTCCTGTACCTAACAGCCGCTGTCTTTCCACAGATGTGAACGAGTGTTTATCCAACCCATGTGTGAACGGCGTCTGCAGGAACAACGCGGGCTCCTTTGTGTGCGAGTGCTCTCTGGGGAGCAAGCTGGATCCCACTGGGACCATCTGCGTAGGTAAGACCCTCTCTCCCCACCTTAAGCCTGCTGAACGCTGCCTTCCAGGACTCACGCAAGGCCTCGCCTCCATTGTAACGTAGAAATGACGGTGGAGAAGCAGCAAATTCTGGCCCATCCAGTGTGCCCAGCTAAGTCTCTGCCACTTGAGGTAGATGAGCGTGCAGATTTTCAGATGCGGCCCAGCACTAACCCCTCCGTCTTGTCCCCCAGCTATAATCTCTCCACCTGCTTCCCACAGCACCCTCCCCCAACTGTCCCGAGCGAGCCCGCTGGTCCCCACGACCTCCGCTGAGGGGCCGCCAGCGGTAACTCGTCCATTCGGATCCTTAGCTCAGGCGATGCTAACTCACAGCCTCCGAGGGTGTGTAAGACTAAATACAGAGAGAGAGGGGAAGAAAGGGAGAGTGAGGAGATGGAAAGCAAGAAAGACACAGAGAGAGCAATTTTCAAAAGTACCCGCCCAGGTGCAAAGTCTGCCAGAATTTTTACCTGTTCAAGCATTCTTTCCTTTAGAAACGTATCCCGGGAAAAAGAGTACATGCAGAGGTTTGCAGCTGCGTTTCCTGCATGTAGATTTGGAAATGTAATCTGTGTGCATTGCTTCCCTCCCCTGACCTAAATGTTCCCCCCGGGCCCGTCTACTTTTACCCAGATAAAAGTGTGCGCGTCGTCGATTCCCGTACGTACCCATGGCCAGATAAGGGCTGAGCAGTTTTCAGACAGCCAGTTTTCCCAGGTAACTTGGTATTCATCCAGATAAATGGCTTTTGAAAACTGCCCTTCCCAAGCGAAAGCCCAGAGATTTGAAGGTATATGGCGTGAAAGATGAAATTTAATATTTTAGTCTGATCACACTTGGACTTTGTGCACACACACCATCAGTTCACATCTGTGCTGCTATATGCACAACCCAGTGGCTCATGACTGTGCTGTGCTTTGAGCAGACTTGGGGCCAGTGTTCATACTACTGTCTCATGTCTGTGCTGTGGGCACTGTGCACACACCACTGGCTCGTGTCTCTGCTGCAGTGTGATCACGCTTGGGCACTGTGCACACACCACTGGCTCATGTCTCTGCTGCAGTGTGATCAAGCTTGGGCACTGTGCACACACCACTGGCTCATGTTTCTGCTGCAGTGTGATCACGCTTGGGCACTGTGCACACACCACTGGCTCATGTCTATGCTGTGGTTTCACTTGGGCACTATGCACACACCACTGGCTCATATTCTGCTGCAGTGTGATCACACTTGGGCACTGTGCACACACCACTGGCTCATGTCTCTGCTGCAGTGTGATCACACTTGAGCACTGTGCACACACCACTGGCTCATGTCTATGCTGTGGTTTCACTTGGGCACTATGCACACACCACTGGCTCATGTTTCTGCTGCAGTGTGATCACACTTGGGCACTGTGCACACACCACTGGCTCATGTCTCTGCTGCAGTGTGATCACACTTGGGCACTGTGCACACACCACTGGCTCATGTCTCTGCTGCAGTGTGATCACACTTGGGCACTGTGCACACACCACTGGCTCATGTCTCTGCTGCAGTGTGATCACAGATCTCTTGTGCTGGCTCTGTTTGTGCACAGCTAATATTTCTAAGTCCAGATGTAGACACACCTGATCTGTTGCTCTTATTGTACTGTTGCAGACAGTATGAAGGGAACATGCTGGCTAAATATCCAGGACGGGCGTTGTGAGGTGAACATTAATGGAGCCACACTGAAATCAGAGTGCTGTGCCACGCTGGGAGCAGCATGGGGCAGTCCATGCGAACGCTGCGAGATAGGTAACGCCATTTCTGTCTTTCGGGCCTTCAGGCTGTGTGGTGAGGGGAAGGGATTGCTGCATTTCCTGACACACTTTCACCCCGCAGCCATCAAGCATCACATGTTCTTGTGCTCTCCTGCCTCTCTCTCTCCTCTAGATGCCGCCTGTCCGAGAGGTTATGCCCGGATGAAGGGAGTGACCTGTGAAGGTGAGTCTCACTGCACCCAGCCAGCGTGAGCAGAGGGGGAAAGGGGAAATTTCCTTATTCCTTACCAGGAAGAAAGTCTAGGTAATGCTACCTCCAAAGCAATCCCAACTTTCGGGCCGATACAGTACAGTGCGCTCTGATGGAGCACACTGTTAACCCGCCGTTGGAGGCGCGTTTTTGACGTGCTAGTGTTACCCCTTACTCATTAAGGGGCCGAAAACGCGCGTCCAACCCCCCGAACCTAATAGCGCCCGCAACATGCAAATGCAGGTTGATGGCCCTATTAGGTATTCCTGCGCGATTCAGAAAACAAAATGTGCAGCCAAGCCGCACATTTTGCTTACAGAAATTAGCGCCTACCCAAAGGTAGGGGTTAATTTCTGCAGGCACCGGGAAAGTGCAAAGAAAAGCAGTAAAAATTGCTTTTATGTGCACCCTCTGACTTAATATCATGGCGATATTAAGTCGGAGGTCCCGAAAGTTTCCAAAAGTAAAAAAAAATAGATAAATAAATAAATTTGAAGTCGGCCGGCGGCTGTTGGGTCGAAAACCGGATGCTCAATTTTGCCGGTGTCCGGTTTCCAAGCTCGTGGCTGTCAGCGGGCTCGAGAACCGACGCCGGCAAAATTGAGTGTCGGCTGTCAAACCCGCTGACAGCTGCCGCTCTGGGCCAAAAGGAGGCGCTAGGGACGCGCTAGTGTCCCTAGCGCGTCCCTAGCGCCTCCTTTTGCCTGTTTTTACCGCCGGGCTCGCTCTCCCGCGGACTTTACTATATCGGCCCATTTGCTCTGTGCATGGTTAGGGATGCATTACTATAAGGCCATGGCTGTTACCTGTGAGCAGGATGCCGTGGTATTGTGACTGATACCTGTGGATGGGAGGCTGTCACTACTACCTACAGGTGGGATTAATTTAGCTAGTTTCCTAGCGTGTAGCCAGATCGACTCAGGACTCAGGTTATGCTCCCCTGCCAGCAGATGGAGACGCAGTCAGATTTCAGAGCTGACATCACTCTAGATATACCCTTGCAGTGACCCCAGCCCTCCAGTGTTTCTCAGTCTCCAGCATATGGTTGACGTACCACTCCCTATGGGGATTCCTGTACTTTTTAGAAGGAGAAATTTTACATTTAAATTGGAAATAAAATTGAGCCCCGCTCTCCTGCGGTGATACCTAAAGGTCCCTCCCCCCAGTTGAGAATTCCTGAGGTGATTTCAGAGATCCCTCAGAGGTGTGCTTTGATCTGGTAGCCGGCTCTCGGCATGGCTTTGCTGCTTAAGCAGCTGAAAGGCAGCGGGTGCAGGAAGCCAAGCGCGGCGGTGATGGCCAAAGGCCTCTCTCCCCTGCAGCCGGAGACCATCTCTGTACTCAGCCGGTAAGCGCTGAGCCCAGGGAAGTAAAAAAAATAAATAAAGTTGGAGAAGAAGATTTAACTCCCGGCTCAGAGACATTGGAGTGGTTTCGGTAAGACTTCCTCCGATCTCCTAACTCTGCGAGCCATACCGACGTCGTTCCCGATCATGTTGTGGTAAGGGGAGTGGGCTTCTGAGCGGCTTGAACAGTCCCCGGTTGGGCTAGGCCCCGCTTTAGGCTTGGTCGACACGCCGCATGGTAGGCCACAGCGGCGCCATCTAGCGCACGTCTTCGTGCATGCCATATTCACTCCGTCTTTGTGCGTGCCGTAGTCACTCCGTCTTTGTGCGTGCCATATTCACTCCACTAAAGAACGTGCCAGTTCCATTGCAGGCCCGCAGTCCTGGAACTCCATGCCTCCCGACAGAAATTTAAAAAAAAACTGAAAACAGGAAAATTAGTTTCTTACCTGATAATTTTCGTTCCTGTAGTACCAAGGATCAGTCCAGGACACCTGGGTTGTGACTCCGCACCAGTAGATGGAGACAGATTAAAACTTGTGGGCGGAGCCATATATAAGACCCTGTGCCAGTCACAGCCCCTCAGTCATACGTAATGTCAAAGTAGAAAATCCAAAAGCCAACATAGCTAACTATAGAAATTCACTAAGAAAACCAAAAAACAACTACAACACCCCTACAGGAAAACACTCTCCAACCGGGAGAGCGAACAAAACAAGGGGTCAGCATATTAAAAAACAACAATGAGCGGACTCTCCGTTACTATAGCGCAATACTGCGGGCGGGATCCTGGACTGATCCTTGGTACTACAGGAACGAAAATTATCAGGTAAGAAACTAATTTTCCTTTCCCTGTACGTACCAGGATCAGTCCAGGACACCTGGGATGTACCAGAGCTAAGTTACCGAGGGTGGGAAGCAGAGAGTCCCGCTCGGAGTACCCTCTCTCCAAATCCCCCAGCATCAGCAGCCTGAACATCCAACCGGTAATGTTTAATGAAGGTATGCAACGATTTCCAGGTAGCCGCCCTACAAATCTCTTGAGGCGATACCTGAGAAAATTCCGCCCAAGACGCAGCATGAGACCTCGTTGAATGAGCACGAAGACCCACCGGCGGTGATTTACCGCGCAAAATGTACGCGGAACCAATGGCCTCCTTGAGCCAACGGGCGATCGTCGTGCGGGACGCAGCAGAACCTTTCTTTGGACCCGATGTCAACACAAACAAATGATCCGTCAACCGAAAAGAATTTGTGACCTCTAGATAGCGAAGAAGAGACCTCCGCACATCTAGCTTTCTCAAGTCCCTTGATTTCGGGTCAGAAGACTCCCCTACCGCAAAAGAAGGAAGTTCAACTGATTGATTCAAATGAAAAGCCGATACGACCTTAGGCAGAAAAGATGGAACGGTCCGCAAGGAAACCCCCGAATCGGAAATGCGCAAGAAGGGCTCCCTACAGGACAAAGCCTGCAACTCGGAAACTCGACAAGCGGACGCAATCGCTATCAGGAATACAGTCTTCAACGTGAGATCTTTGATCGTAGACCGCTTAAGAGGCTCAAACGGAGCTGAGCATAAGGCCGAGAGCACCCAGTTGAGGTTCCAAGATGGACAAGGGAACCGCAAAGGAGGACGGAGGTGTTTCGCTCCCCTAAGAAAACGGGAAATATCAGGGTGGAGAGCCAGGGAGACTCCCCTGACTTTACCACGCAAACAACCAAGCGCCGACACTTGGACCCGTAGGGAACTGCATGCTAAACCTTTGGCCAGCCCAGCCTGGAGAAAAGCCAAAATATCAGGAATAGTAGCGGAAGTGGGATCCAGACCCCGCCCTACGCACCACTCTTCAAAACTACCCAGACTCTAACATAAGCCAGAGATGTAGACTGCTTCCTGGATCTCAGCAATGTGGCAACTACCGCATCTGAGTAACCTTTGCGCTTCAAACGATTCCTCTCAAAAGCCATGCCGCGAGACAGAAGTGATCCGCATCCTCTAAACAGACGGGGCCCTGACGAAGGAGCCCCGGAAACCCCTGTAGACGAAGGGGCGGCGCCACCGACAATTGGATCAGATCCGCAAACCACGGACGGCGCGGCCATTCCGGCGCCACCATGATCACGTTGGACGGGTGCAATTCTATGCGCCGCAGGATTTTGCCGATCATGGGCCACGGTGGGAACACATACAGTAGCACCTCCGCTGGCCAGGGAAGAGCTAACGCGTCGACCCCTTCTGCTCCTCTTTCTCGTCGACGACTGAAAAATCTCGGAGCTTTTGAGTTGTGCCACGTGGCCATCAGGTCCATGTGGGACGTTCCCCAAGTCCTGCAAATGAGAAGAAACGCTTCTTCCGCCAGCTCCCACTCTCCCGGATCCAGGTGGTGCCGGCTGAGGAAGTCCGCCTGGACATTGTCGACTCCTGCTATGTGAGACGCAGCGAGATCGCTGAGATGCTGCTCTGCCCAGGCCATCAAGGAACGCGCTTCCTCCGCTACTTGAGGGCTTTTCGTCCCGCCCTGGCGATTGATGTAAGCCACGGTGGTAGCGTTGTCCGACAATACTCGGATCGCCTTTCCTCGTACGAGGGGTAGAAAAGCTTGCAATGCCAGACGGACCGCCCTGGACTCTAGGCGGTTGATAGACCACCGGGTCTGATCTTCTGACCACAGACCTTGAACCGATTTCCCTTGGCAGACTGCACCCCAACCGGAAAGACTGGCATCTGTGGTCACCACTGTCCAGTTGGGAAGGAGAAGAGATACTCCACAGGAGAGATGTTTGGAGTCCAGCCACCAGCTCAGGCTGGAGCGCGCCTGACTGTCGAGATGCAGTGGAAGATAAAATTCCTCTGAAATCGGTTTCCAGCGGGAAAGCAATGAAAACTGCAGCGGCCGTAGGTGAGCGAATGCCCAAGGGACTAACGCCAGCGTGGAGGCCATAGATCCGAGAACCGTCAGGTAATCGCAGACTCGCGGACGGTGCTGAGACAAAAGCCGTCGCACCTGAGACTGTAATTTGCATATCCGTTCCTGAGAGAGAATCACTCTGCCCCGTTTTGTGTCGAAGACGGCTCCTAGATACTCCAAGGACTGAGTGGGTTCCAGATGACTCTTGTTGTAGTTGACCACCCAGCCCAGGGACTGCAAGAATTGAAGCACCTTGGCTACCGCCTGCCGACACAAGCTCTCTGACTTCGCCCGAATCAGCCAATCGTCGAGGTAAGGGTGAACCAGGAGGCCTTCCCGACGTAAGTGCGCCGCCACCACCACCATCACTTTCGTGAATGTCCGAGGCGCTGTCGCCAGGCCGAACGGAAGAGCCCGGAACTGGAAGTGTCTTCCCAGAATGCAAAACCGTAGGAACCGCTGGAACGCTGGTTGGATGCCCACATGAAGGTATGCTTCTGTGAGATCTAGTGACGCAAGGAATTCTCCTGGCCGCACTGACGCAATCACCGAACGAATGGTCTCCATCTTGAAGTGAGGGACCCGAAGGCATCTGTTGACTCCTTTGAGATCCAGAATGGGTCGGAAAGTGCCATCTTTCTTGGGAACTATGAAGTAAATGGAATAACGGCCCTTGCCGTACTGATCGGCCGGAACCGGAGAGATGGCCCCTAAGCTTTCTAGTCTTCGAATGGTATCTAGCACCGCCACTTTCTTCTTGGGATCTTTGCAGGGCGAGACCAGGAATTTGTCCACTGGGATGCGAGCAAAATCTAACTCGTAACCGTGTCTTATCACATTGAGGACCCACTGATCCGACGTAATGCTGGCCCATTCCTCGAGGAACAAGGATAGACGCGCCCCCACATTTGGGACAACGTGCTGAGGCCGCAAGGAGGGATGGGCCGGCCGAACTTCATTGCGAAGGCTTGGACCCCGCACCCGACGGGGCTCCTCCTTGCCTGCCAAAACGTTTGCCTCGAAAGGACTGCTGCCAGTGAGTGTTCCGAAAAGAGGACGGTCTATAAGAGGACCCGGTGGATCTTTGTGGCCTGGACTTTCGGGATCCTCGGAAACGAGCTCTGCTGGAAAAAGAAGAGCGCGCCCGGGCCCTATCCTCTGGCAGCTTAAACGCTCGGTTCTCACCTAGAGAAACCATTAAGTCATCTAACTCCTTTCCGAACAGCAATTTCCCTTTAAAGGGTAACGCCCCGAGGTGAGCCTTGGACGAACCATCCGCCGCCCAGTTGCGTAGCCAAAGAAGACGGCGTGCCGACACCGCTGCTACCATGGACCTAGCTGAAGTGCGTAAAAGATCATGGAGCGCATCAGCCCCATATGCAATAGCCGCTTCCAACCTATCTGCTTGGGAAGCCTCCTCCGGAGAGAGATCCGCATTAGCCTGCAATACTTGGGCCCAGCGCAGACTAGCACGCATAGCAAAGTTCGTGCAAATGGCAGCTCGTACTCCTAGGGCGGAAACCTCAAAAATCTTTTTGAGTTGAACCTCCAACTTTCGGTCCTGAATATCCCGGAGGGCTGTTGCTCCCGTGACCGGGATGGTAGACCTCTTCGTGACAGCGGAGACCGCCGCATCCACCTTCGGGAGTCTGAGGAGTTCCAACGCCTCCTCCGGTAAAGGGTAGAGCTTATCCATGGCTTTGCTGACTTTCAAACCCAGCTCCGGAGTATCCCATTCCTTGAAGAGGATATCCGTGGATGAGAAATGAAAAGGGAAGGCGACCGCCGGCCCTGTGAGGCCGAGCAAAACGGGATCCATGTTCGCCTCCTGGCGGACCACCACCGGGGGAGCCTCAATCCCCAGCTCCTGGAGAATGGCTGGGATGAGAGGTGACAGTTCCTCTCTGCAGAATAGCCGCACCACCTTGGGGTCATCCCCGTCTAAGGCCTGTGCACCTTTCCCTGCACTAGGCTGTGCCGTTGCATCCGGTGCTGCCGTCCCGGCCCCCATCAGGGGCTCTTCGGAGGCCTCCGTATCCGTCCCGGGGGAATCCTCGGAATCCGATTCCTGCTGAGCGGCTTCCCCGGGGGTTGGCAGCCCCCGGGGAAGCCGCTTCCCTCGGGACGAACTCTGGGCGATCTTCGCACCCTTCCTGGCCTTCTTTTTCCGAGGTGGGGACTTGCGGATAGCCGTACGCGAGACATCCCCCCGTATGCGCTTGCTGCGCTTATATCTGAGGACTTTGCGCAGTAACAGCGCAAAGTCCTCAGAAAATTCTCCGGAACCCGCTGAATCGCTACTCGAGTCCCCCGGGGACCGAATCCCCTCCGAGGGGACCTCCCTCGCTTTGTCACGCTGCGGGGAAAGCGCTGGAGGTAGAGACGAAGCCCCCACTGTCTCTCTGGAAATTTCCCGGCCCGTGGCCAAAATGGCTGCCACTCCCGCGCTAAGCGGGAACAGCTCCTGAGGAGTGACAGAGGGGGCCCCCACCTCGCGGCGGCGATCGCGCGACCCGGGACCGAGCTCTCCGAGGTGCTGCTGAGGTGCCCTCATCACCCGGGACACAAGCCGAACAAAGGCTGTCCCGGGAGAGACGCGCGCGCGCCGAGCCGCAGGCCCTGCACTGCGAACCGCGAGGCATGCCGGCGAACGCGGGAAAACAGAGACGCGAACAGAAAATTCACCTCAGAGGAAAAAAATTCAAACTAATCAAAACGGCGCAATTCGGCGACCTCCCCCCTTCAGGCGACGCCCCCCACCGACCGAAACGGAACGGCAACGCCAAGGAACAGAGAGCCGCAAAAAAATAAAAGTAAAACTTTTTTTTTTTTTTTTTACAGAAAAAAGCGCTGTCCCTGGTTCTGAAAGCCCTATTTCCTGCAGGGGTGAGTGAACCAGGCTCCCTGGTGTCACCCCTGACGCTGCCACTAGCTCAGCCGGGTCCTCAACCCTGGCAGCGGCCTCGACCGGGGGAGGGTAGTCCCCTCAGGACCTCTCAACTCCCCTGGGAGGCAGGGCAACCAGGAAAGAATTAAAAGGAAACCCAATTTAGCCCAGAACAAATAGACCTAACAAAAAACTAATTCAAAAAACCAAACCTGACAAACACCAGAATCAGGTCAGGAAGGGCTGTGACTGGACCTGCACCATCTACTGGAGACAGAGTAAGACTGAGGGGCTGTGACTGGCACAGGGGCTTATATATGGCTCCGCCCACAAGTTTTAATCTGTCTCCATCTACTGGTGCGGAGTCACAACCCAGGTGTCCTGGACTGATCCTGGTACGTACAGGGAACTGGTTATTTAAACAAGCCTACCCTTAAACGAAGCGCAACTTTATCCAACGCTCCGCTCGCACTACCATTGCTAATCTTTTCCCTGTATATATGCCCTTTTACTAGTTCGCTGGCCCAACCCCTCCCTTTCCTTCCCCAGTTTGTTTAACTTCCCTGCCTATTCCTCCCCTTTTTTTACCCCCCCCCCCCCATCTTTTGACACATCAACACCTCTATATCCCCCCCATTCTCTTATCGAACTTCCTTAGTGTACTTCATCCCTATCTTACACTCAGTTAGAAATGCCTTTTCTCTTTAACTCCATGGTTCCTGTCATCCTGACAGATGTACATTTCGTTACTTCCTTCGTGCACCCTATTTATTGAATTTTTCAATATTGTATCTTCTACTTATTATTTGTTGTATTTACTGGTTGAAAACTCTAAAAAATACTACTTATTGATTTTTCGTTATTATATTCTCTACTTACTGACATATTTTGCTATGCCCGTCTCTCCTTTCCTCCCGTTTCCCCGACCTAGTTTTATGTAACTTCATCTCTTTTGTTAACATGGTTCGATGTAAGCCGGCATGATGTTCTCACGAATGTCGGTAGATAAAAAACGTTAAATAAATAAATAAATATTGCCCTCCATAGAACATTGGTACCCGCAGTGCGTCGGCTCTGTGCACGTGCCGCATGCATAACGTCACGCGCGTACATACGTGCACAACCTACTAAGCGCAGAATGCAGGTAAAGCTGGGCGCACGGGCTGTGCATGCGCCTCGCCGCATCCCGCCTAGGCGCCCGAAATCTGAGCGCATAAAATTTTAAGCACGAGCCGACAGAACACAGAGTTACCACCACCAATGGCTCCGGCAGCCAAGAAACATACGCGCCTTTCTCTCTGCGCTGCTTGTCATATTAGGGCTTCACAGTCTGAAGTGGATTCCAACTTATGTCAGCACTGTGAGGAAGCCCGGGGAGAGATGGCCACCCTGGACTTTGCTAAGCCTGGCTCCTCCCATTCAGAGGCTGTGTTAGCCACAGCCTTAACTGGAAGTACCCCGTATCTGAGTACCCCCGGGACTGGGTCATCCATGGGAGAGGGAAATTCAGTGCTACCTACCACACCCCCACTACCTCCTGGGCTAGGCATGGACCCGGCTGCCTTCTCTTTGGTGGAATTTTTCCAGGGCCTTCAAGCCTTCGTACAGGTGCAGTCGGCTATCTCACTTGCCCCTGTCTGGATGGAACCTCAACCGGTAAGCCCTCCCTCTCAGAGTCCTATTGGCAGTGCTCAAGGCATGCCTCGCTTCACCAAGGGTATCCCTATGTTGGTATTTGAGGTAGTTGTGGTGGATCCTTGGGCCGGTGGCACATGACCACGCCCCCGGGGGAAGATCCCGAGAAGGACCACGGGTTAGGCTCAGAGTATGGAGACAGACACACACTAGTTCTTTTATTAAACAGTATACTGAACCACCAGAGGTGGCAGTAGTGAGCTGGAAGTGCCCGGCAGGGCTGTAGTCCCTCAAGTACTGGAACAGTGATCCTGGATAACTGAGCTGTAGAGAAACTGAATATAGTGAGTAGGCAGGGTATGCAGGGTTCAGGAACAAAACCAAGTTCTTGGTTTGTTAGCGGCAACCCTGGAGGTAGTGCTATGGGTGAGGGCACACATGCGACCACTTCAACACTCAATTACTATCATGTTGGAACCCGCAGTCTCAAGACTATTTGATTTGCCTCCACTCATTGATGGGAATGTTCTCTCGGCTACAGAAAACTCATCTGAGCAGGGGTGTACCTCTGTCCTCTCCGAACTGGCTGGCCCTCACAACAGATGTGAGCCCCCGGGAGCTCACTGACAGGAACTGACGGCCCAGGGACGTTGGACCAAGGAAGAGGCCCTCCTGAACATCAACTGCCTGGAAGCCCGGGCAGTCAGATTGGAGTATCTACAATTCAGCCACAGACTCCAGGATCAAGCAGTCTGTGTAACGCAACAACGGTAGCCTACATCAACCACCAGGGTGGAACCAAGAGCCAGCAAGTGTCACAGGAGTGAGGAGTAGCCTAGTGGTTAGAGCAGCGGGCTATGAACCAGATTGCTCCTTGTGACCTTGGGCAAGTCACTTTACCCTCCATTGCCTCAGGTACAAACTTAGATTGTAAGCCCTCTGGGGATAGGAAAATACCTACAGTACCTGAAATTAATCCGCTTTGAAGTGCTGAAAAAAAAAGTGCAAAAAGTAGAATATAAAAATCTAAATAAAATAAAAATAAAATAAATCTCCTTAAGGAATGGGCAGAAATACATCTACAGATGATCTCAGCCTCCCAAATCGCAGGAAAAGACAACATCAGAGCAGACTTTCTAAGCAGGGAGAGTCTGGATCCAGGAGAGTGGGTGTTGTCAGCCAAAGCCTTTCAGCTGATCGTAGATCACTGGGGTCTCCTATCCATCGACCTGCTGGCCGCATCTCACAATGCGAAGGTTCCCCAATTCTTCAGTTGCAGAAGAGATCAATGGTCCCTAGGGATCAACGCACTTGTTCAAACCTGGCCGGAAGAAGAGTTGCTATACACCTTACCTCCATGACCCCTACCAGGCAGAATCAAGCACCAAAGGGGATTAGTCCTACTAGTAGCTCCAGATTGGCCCAGGCTTATGTGGACATTCGGATACTCCTGGTAGAGACCTCCCTGTGCCTCCTACTGCTACAGCAGGTCCTTCACAAGGATCTGACTCGATTCTGTCTTACTGTCTGGCCTTTGAGAGGGCTCGCCTGATGAAGCGAGGTTATTCTGTGGCAGTAATTGCCAACTTACTCTGCCCTTGGAAGTTCTCTACGTCCCTACTGTATGTGCGAGTTTGGAGAGTATTTGAGGCCTGGTGAGAGGAATATGGTGTGTGTCCCCCCCCCCCTTGGGCAATCAAAATCTTACTAATTCTGGGATTTTTGCAGGACAGCTTGAATAAAGGTTTGACTCTTAACTCCTCAAAGGTCCAGGTAGCGGCTCTTTCCTGTTTCAGGGGCGAGGTGAACGGAAACCGCCTGTTGCCTCCTCCAGATGTGGCCCATTTTCTGAAAGGGGTGAAGCACCTCTGGCCACCCCTATGGTGGCCAGTTTCTTTGTGGAATCTTAATCTAGTATTAGAATATTTTGTAGGGCCCTCCTTTCGGCTGTTGCACAGTCTTTCCTTGCGTTTATTAACCTTGAAAACAGCGTTCCTGGTGGCTATATGCTCGGCATGTCACATCTCTGAACTACAGGCATTATCGTGTCTGGAACCATTCCTCTGGATGACTCCAGGAGCGTTACAGCTTCGTACTGTTCCATTCTTCTTGCCCGGGGTAGTCTCAGAGTTTCATTGAATCAGTCCATTTCGTTGCCATCCCTAGATAAGTACAAGGATGCAGAAGAATACTGCCTCCTCTGTCATTTGAATGTCAGTAGACTTATGTTACAGTATCAGGAGTTTCTGAACCAGTCTGAAAGATGGACGCCTGTTTGTCCTTCATGGTGGAAGGAAGCGGAGCAAACTATTTATTTATTTATTTATTTTGAACTTTTATATACCGCCGTTCATGTGGAAAATTACATATCACATCGGTTTACAATGAAATGGAATATTGCATAAAGCATTACATAGAACAGGGGTTACATAGAACTGGGAACCAGAAGGATAAATCTAGGATAAATATAAATAAAAGCTGTTAAAATGTGAATCATGTAAGGATCGGAACATAGTATGAACATATCGAACAAAATAAATTAGATGAGAATAAATATAAAATAATAAGCCTATATAAAATAATAAGTCCCGTACTGTCAAGAGAGAAGAATGTTTAACTTTTAGGGAGAGAGATCGTACTTCCATTAGGGGGTAAAAGATTCATTTGGAAAGCCGGGATAGTTCATTCCTGAGTGAGAGAAACGTTCATCCGATTAGGGAAAAGCTTGTCTGAATAGCCACGTTTTGAATTTTTTTTTTTAAGTTAATGGGCATGGTTCTTGCCGGAGATCCGGGGGGAGAGCATTCTCGTAATGTTATCTCTGTTTTCCAATAACTTCTATTTAAGTTTCGTTATTAAGCCTCGTTACTAATTTTATAGTTCTTAATCACTGTTTTCTTATATGTTCTATGTAAAG
Organism: Rhinatrema bivittatum; assembly: GCF_901001135.1. Lineage (NCBI taxonomy): Eukaryota > Metazoa > Chordata > Amphibia > Gymnophiona > Rhinatrematidae > Rhinatrema > Rhinatrema bivittatum. Next base: position 268,965,315 of record NC_042622.1, read on the forward strand.
CCCTTGTTTGCTGATTTTGAAGTTTTACTGTAAACCGAGCTGATGTTACTTTACGAAGTTCGGTATATAAAAGCCACAAATAAATAAAATAAATAAATAAGACTGCTTTAAGGAAATGCAGATAAATCTAGAAGAGCGAGAAGGTAAGGTTGTCTTTTTTCTAGGCTCATGAGGATGGTGTCTGAGAGTGAAATTAAAAGGGATTCCGTATTTAATGACTTGCGGAAACCGAACTGTGCTGGGGCTAGGATCTTGTGATCGTCCAGCCTCGCAGGCTACCATAGCTCGTTGGATTAAGGAGGTGGTCACTGGAGCCATTACCTTCTCAGGTTAAATCTCATTCCACTGGGGCTCAGGTGGTTTCATGGGTGGAAGCTAGACTGCTGTCTCCTGTAGATATCTGCTGAGCAGCAATGGTGGACCTCCTTGCACACCTTCTGCAGATTCTATCGCCTGGACGTACATACCCGAGAGGATTCAGCCTTTGCAAGGGTGGTGTTAATTGGACCATGAGCAGCCTCCTGCCCTGATCGGGAGTAGCTTTTGTACATCCCATTGGTCCTGAGTCCATCTGGCAACATGCTTGGAAATGGAGAAATTACTTACCTGATAATTTCATTTTCCTTAGTGTAGACAGATGGACTCAGCATCCTGCCCACAGCTGCCCAAGAATGGTGGCAAAGATTCCAAGAGATTATGGGTAAATCGTCATTCAATCTGTAGATCAGGGCATCTATATTCTTATTGGGGTTCAGTGTTTATGATTGGTTGAGTACAATTATGGTTATCCATTTTTAATCATATTTTAAATCAAGTTTTTTCAATAGTATGTCCACAGTGGCTTTTGAAGAGAATACTGAATGGCTTTGAAATCTGACTCTGTCTCCATCTGCTGGCAGGGGTGCATAACCTATTGGTCCTGAGTCCATCTGTCTACATTAAGGAAAACGAAATTATCAGGTAAGTAATTTCTCCATTTATTTATCTTAATATGTTGACTTTTACTAGGTAAATCAAAGCAGTTAGCAAAATTATAACCTTAGAAAATACAAAAGACAATTTACAGATATAGATACAAATAACAAAATTTAAAACAGAATTAAATAAATCCTTTTAAAACTAAAAGTTCATCAAGAAAAATATATGCACATAAGACTGTACATGTCAGCTGGTACTAAAATCCTGGTAAATTAGGAAGGTTTTAGTGCTTTTCCTAAAGTTCATGCAATTCTTCTCAAAATGAATATGCATAGGCAGTGTATTGCACAATAGTGGCACCTGATAGGAAAATGTCGTTTCTCGAGTATAATTCCAGTCTCGTTTCTGATGGCACAGGCAGCTTAAGAAGACCCTGTTGAGACAGGGAGGCTACAAATTTAGGTCCTGATTTACTAAGGCTTTTCTCCCATTCAGGTACAATACCTACAGTACCTGAATGTCATCCGCTTTGAAATGCTGAAAAAAGTGTGAAAAACGGAATATATTAAAAAAAAAAAAAAAAACGAGGCCCTTGGCTACATAAGCCGTTTGACTTTTGAATTTTGAAAACGAACATAAAAATGTTAAAGTTCGTTCTAGATAAAACTGAAGCCAGTACAGTGTTTTCAGAATTGGAGCGATCATATTTTTTTGAAACCACCAATCACGTTAGTGGCCGCGTCTGCGGTTGTTGTAAAGGATTCCTTTAGTGAGCCTAAGGTCGGACCTTGATACAGCATACTACAGTAATCAGTGCGTGATAGACGTAAGCTGTGCGTCAGCATACAAAGATTGTGCAGCTCCAGAAAGGGCTTTGACGAATGAACCGCTCTGGAGCTCCTGATCCCATCAGATGAATCAGAAGTAGTTGGGTGACTTGACAGTGTCGACCGATGCCCGCGGGCGGGATGCCACGTGACAGCTGCCAGCTTGTGGGCAGGATGCCCTGTGCAGGCAAGCGGGATGCTCTGCAGCTGTGACTGACCTCTTCTCTGGTTTAACGCAGATGTGAATGAATGTTCGGTCTTCCCTGGGGTGTGTCTCAATGGCCGTTGTGTAAATACCGCCGGCTCCTTCAAGTGCGAGTGCCCAGAAGGCCTGACCCTGGACGGAAGCGGCAGGACCTGCGTTGGTAAGGATTGGGGAGGGTTAGCGGTGCATGACCTGGAATGACAATCTATCTAATTTTATTTCTGCGCTGATATTTCCATTTACGCTCATCTATTTATTTATTTATTTGTTTATTTATTTAAAAACTTTTCAGTACCGTCGTTAAGTTAATTAACCATCACAACGGTTTACAAAAAGGCACAAAATAGGGTTAAAAGTTGATTGGTATAGATAACATATTATAGGTGTGCCATTAGGGAACGGTAACAGTTTTTTAATATCAAAGCTATATGTTGAGTTTGCCTATATTTTGGTTGGAATGAAAACTTCTTAACAGTTCCTATATAAAGTTAACTTTCTAATATGTAATAGGAGATAGGAGAAAGAAAATTTAATAAAGTTACATGCTTGGTGCTTACTTACATATGTTCTTATTTGTTCTCATCGTTCTGCTTATAAAAGGCTCGTTTATACAGTTCATAAGTTTTATACGTTCATAAGTTTTGCCCATGACCATTTGGCCCTATACGTCTTGTCACATAGCAACAGTATCGTGCCTTCCCTCCTCCCAGCACGTCTCTTGATTTTCCCGGATCCTGTCACGCGGCATCACGTGACACCTTCCCTGCCTGCCTGCGATGTCCTGTGTCCTGCCGCGTGGTACACAATGTGAAACGCCCGTCCCTGTGTCTCTCTGAAGTTCCGTGTCGGCACGGTTAGCCCTTTCCTGAGCGCCGTGTGTGTGTGCGCGCCTGTGACCATGCCGTTCTCCTCTCTCCCCCCCGGCAGACGTGCGCGCGGAGCAGTGCTACCTGCGCTGGAGCGAGGACGAGTGCGCGGCGCCTCTCCCCGGGAAGCACCGCCTCGACATGTGCTGCTGCTCCGTGGGATCGGCCTGGGGCATCGACTGCGAAGAGTGCCCAAAACCGGGCAGCGACGAGTACAAGTCTGTCTGTCCCCGCGGCCCGGGATTTGCCAACAGAGGAGACGTCCTGTCTGGGAAGCCCTTTTACAAGGGTAAGGGGACAACACGCTCTTTCATCCTATAGAAGGCAATTTTCAAAGCCATTTAACTGGGCAAAAGTTGGCCTGGTTGAAAATTGGCCAGCTAGAAGTGAACGTGGGCTTTTTCATGGCAAGCAAACCTTTGGCCCAGGTTAAAAGGGGGACCTTCCCAGGGCGGGTGTTTAGATTGGGGGGGTAAAACAGTGAGTGAACATTCCATTTTCAAATGTACACATTTAAACCAGCTCATGTTCAAAGAGACACTACCCCAGGGGGTTACCTTTTGAAAATTAGCAACAAGGTGTTAAAAGGGCTGCATACTTTCCAGCTGGGAAGGATACGTACTAAAAATTGTTCCCATTTGTGTTGCATGAGTTAGTGAGAGGGGGCTTCAGGCCAAGGGGGTCAAAGGACACGACAAGAAGGCCATAGGACAAAGCAGGAAAGCCATGGAGGCTACAGGACAGGCAAGGTGATGTAAGAAGGCCACAGGGGGGCCATACAGTATCAAGGTGGGCCAATGCAAGGAGCCAAGGTGACTTGATGAAGAGGCACTCAGTTTTGGGAGAGTCATGGATAAATAGGGCTGTTTCATGGTGCGTCATGGAGCTATCAAGTAAGTGGCTAGAGCGGGAAAAAGAATAGCTCAGTGAGGACCTCTGCTGGTGGTGGTGGTGGGCGGGCTGTCTAGCTGCCAGAATCCTTTCGGCTCAGATTTATTAATAAAACAGCAAGAGGTCAATATTCAGTCCTTATCTGGATAGATAAGTTTATCAATTTAGCTTTGGAGGTATATTCAATAGTGCAATCTCTCTGGCTAATTTTAGGACAGCTCTTTGGCCTGACCAGATTTTACCAAATAAGTTATCTGGATAACTCTGAATATGGGAGCTAGCCAGATAACTTATCCAGCTAACTTAACAATTCCCAGTTATGCCCCCGGTATGCCCCTAACATATGAGGCTAAATTCTAGCTGGCAAACGTATTAATCGTCTAGAGTTTAGCTGGATAAGTGCCCAGATCTTCATTTAGTCAGATAACTTCTGAGTTACCCGACCAAATGCTTTTGAACATGGCCCTTCAAGTTTACAGATGTGACTGAGTCCCAGGGCTAATGACGTTCTCTGTCTTACAGATGTGAATGAGTGCAAGGTATTCTCCGCTCTCTGCTCTCACGGCACGTGCAGGAACACTATTGGCAGCTTCCGGTGCGTCTGCGACAGTGGCTTTGCTCTCGATGCAGAAGAGAGAAATTGTACAGGTAAACGCTGCAGTTTTAGACGTGGGGGAGTCAACGTTCTGCCAGGAGAGGTTCAGCTGAAGTAAGATGGGTACATTTATCTGGCCAACGTGCACTGGATATTCAGCGGCACAGGTGCGCTGCTGAATATTTCCAGCTATCCATACCTTTAGCTGGATACGTTTATCTGGCTGTCTTTAGGGCTTCTGAAGCAGTCCTAAATTTATCCAGCTGACCTTGCCACATAATGCTGAATGCTGGTGTTGTCAGCCAGATAACATCGCTCCAACCTGGAATGCCTTACACCACCCCTGACTTATCCAGCTAAGTTTTTAGATGGCTTAACTACTTAACTGGATAAGTCAGGGGGGCAATGAAACTGAGATTTTCAAAACCCGTAGTTTGTCTGACTAAGTCCAGAATTTAGCTAGACAAAACCATTTAGAAACAATAGAAACATGGCAGCCTAAAAATCTGACCTGCCCGTCCACACCAGCTACTCGACTCTACAATCTCTACCATTTCCTCTGAGATCCCCTGTGCTTGTCTAATGCTTTCCTGGATTCGGATGCTGTCCTTGTCTCCACTGCCTCCACAGGGAGGCTCTTCCATGTATACGCTACCCTTTCTATGAAGAAATATTTCCTTAGATTACTCCTGGGTCTGCCCGCCTGTACATTGATAACTCTAAGGTATTTAAATGTCTCTTTCATATCTTCCCTATCTCGCTTTTCCTCTAAGGTGTGCATGTTTATATTTTTAAATCTTTCCCCATATGTTTTGTATTGAAGATCATTGAGTATCTTAGTAGCCACCCTCTGGACTGACTCCATCCTGTTTATAATCTTTTGAAGGAGCGGACACCAGAATTGTACACAGTATTTGAAATGAGGTCTCACCAGGGACTTGTATAGACCAATATCACCTCCCTTTTTCTGCTGACCATTCCTCTCCCAATGCATCCAAGCATATTTCTATCCACCTGTTTGGCCACCTTAAGGTCCTCTGATATGACCACCCCTAGACCCTGCTCTTCTTTCATGCTTAGAAGAATTTCACCCTCTATATTATACCACTCCCTTGGGTTTTTGCAGTCCAAATACATGACCTGCATTCCCTGTACCATACCCAGATCAGTCCAGACTCCTTGGTTTTGCATTCCTGCCAGCAGTTGGAGACAGAGATGTTTTACTGACACTGCTACATAATCACTTGTGCCACCTGCAGTTCCCTGTATGTACCCGGATCAGTCTAGACTCCTGGGTTTTGCCTCTTGTATTTCTGTGTCTCCTGCAGATGGTAGATTGTGCAAAACCTGCAGTTCTGCAGTCAGGAGACCAAATTTTTTTGTTTAAAGTTTACGTGCCTTCCTCCCAAAGGGTGGTGGGTCCATCCCTGTTGGTTGAGGTTGATGAGCTGGGGGGTTGGTGATCCTTGTTTATGCTTGACCCTTGCATGGGAAATCGGTCAGAGTTCTGTCCAACAACGTGACAACGGTGTCTTATATCAGTTGCCAAGGAGGGACCAAGAGCCAACTGGTGGCGATGGAAGCTCAGCAACTGATTCATTGGGTGGAGCAGCATCTAGTCATTATCACTGCCTCTCACATTGCCGGAGTCAACAACATTCAAGCCAATTTTCTCAGTTGCCACCGTCTTGATCCTGGAGAGTGGGAATGCTCCGCAGAAGCAATCCAGATGATATGCGACATGTGGTCCAGACCGAGTGTGGATCTCATGGCCATGTTCAGGAATGCCAAGGCTCCTCGTTTCTTCAGTCGGCGCAGGGAGCCAGGAGTGAAAGGAGTGGATGTCCTGGTTCGTCCTTGGCTGACGAAAGTCCTACTGTATGTATTTCTGCCCTGGCCACTGATCGGCAGAGTACTTCGAAGAATAGAGGTTCATTCGGCAGAAGTGGTACTAATTGCGCCCGGAATGGCCGAGGCATCTTTGATTTGTGGATCTGGTCAACCTGGTGGTGGACAGCCCCCTAAGGTTCCGAGAACTGCCAAATCTTCTTCATCAGGGGCCCATTTGGACGAGGCGGATCGCTTTTGTCTCACGGCATGGCTTTTGAGAGGCAACATCTGAAGAGCAAAGGATACTCAGATGCGATGATAGCTACTCTCTTGCGCTCACGAAAGACATCTACCTCACTAGCGTATGTCAGAGTGTGGGGAATCTTTGAGTTCTGGTGCATTCAACACAAGATAGATCCAACTCGGGCATTGGTGTCGGATATCCTGTCCTTCTTGCAGGCGGGCCTCACTAAGGGCTTGTCCTGCAACTCACTATGTGTGCAGCTAGCGGCCCTTGGATGTTTCCGTGGTAAGTTACGAGGGGTTTCCTTGGCCGCTCATCTGGACGTGGCGTGTTTTCTTAACGGGGGGGGGAAACATCTGCGTCCTCCGATCAAGAGCCTTGTCCGTCGTGAAATTTAAACTTGTTCTTAAAGGTTTGTGTAATGCGCCATTTGAGCCCATAAAGAGGGCTACTTTGAAGGACTGTACTTTAAAGGTGTCATTTCTCGAGGCCATTTCTTCTGCACGCAGAGTGTCGGAGCTTCAAGCGTTATCCTGCAGGGAGCCATTTTTACAGATCACGGATTCGGGGGTATCCTTATGGACAGTTTCTTCCTTTCTTCCAAAGGTGGTATCCTCTTTCCATTTGAGTCTGTGGAACTCCCGTCCTCTCACTTGGATCGTTCTGATCCTCAGTCTAATGATTTACGGAAGTTAGACGTCCGCCAGGTCCTGTTGCGCTATTTGAAGGAAACAAATAGTTTCTGCATGTCAGACCATCTATTTGTACTGTGGAGTGGTCCCAGAAGAGGTCATGAAGCATCTAGGGCTACAATAGCCCATTGGTTATTTGTTTTATTTATTTAAAATCTTTTCTATACCGTCACTAAGATATATACCATCGCAACGGTTTACATATAGGCACATAAAATAAGGTAAGTGAATGTGTACTATAGTACATTCTAACAGGTGCCAAAAGGTTCGGTTACAATATATCATAAAAAGGGCACAATAGTTGGGTAGTGTAAGTTTTGTTTAGGTGTACCATGGGTAATATTTATGTTAGTTATGAGCTTTAATAAAGTAATGTCATGTATGTTGTGAGATTATTGCCGTGTACTTGTGTTTTTTTTTGCGTGTTCCTGTATGTTCTCTATTCTCTGGTCTCTTTAGAAAAGGCTTGTTTAAAGAGCCATGTTTTTAAGTTTTTCTTAAAGGTTTTGAGATCGCTTTGTAGTCTGATCTCAGGAGGCATTGTGGTCCATAATATGGGGCCTGCTAATGATAAGGCCCTTTCTCTTACTTGTGATAGTTTTGCTGTCCTTACTGAGGGAATGGTTAGAAGTGCTTTATTTGCTGAGCGAAGGTTTCTTTGTGGGACGTGTACTCGTAATGCTGTGTTTAGCAGGTCTGCTTCTTTATCATGTATTAAAAAGAGTCCATTGGCACAGCATACCTCCTTCGTGGTCGACCACTCCTGGAGGGTCTCCGAGCACATTCTACATGTTCACAGGCAACCTCGTGGGCTGAATGCCAACAAATTTTGCCGCAGGAGATTTGTAGAGCGGCCACTTGGAAGTCTTTGTACACCTTTGCTTGCCAGACTCTGGGAGTTTTGGGGAAGGTGTGATCCGAGCGGGACTCTCAGGGTCCCACCCCGGGTAGGAGAGCTCTGGTACATCCCAGGAGTCTGGACTGATCTGGGTACATACAGCGAAAGGAAAATTGGATCTTACCTGCTAATTTTCATTCCTGTAGTACCACGCATCAGTCCAGAGTCCCCCCCTTTTCAGCGTAGGGATAACGGAGAGTCCGCTCGTTCAGTTCTTGGTTATTTTGCTCTGCAGATAAAAATTCCAAATTCTGTAAATTACTTATTGATGACTATTCTAACTTGTTACGGGCTCTGCTGCTGTTTGGATTAGTTAGCCTGGTTTCTATGGAAGTAAACCCCATTCTCCATCAGCTAGTTGAGTTGGGTTTTGGGTTATTCTGCTTTGATACAGTGAAATACTGACGGACTGTAGGTGGCACCTCAGGGTATAGGACAGGGTCAGTCAAAACTTCTCTGTTTCCATCTACTGGTGGGGAGGCAAAACCCAGGAGTCTGGACTGATCCGTGGTACTACAGGAACAAAAATTAGCAGGTAAGAACCAATTTCCTAGCGTGTAGCCAGATGGACTCAGAACGAATGGGTATAGTATGCTCGTGCCAGCAGTTGGAGACGGATCTGACGTCAGCACGGGTATATATACCCCCATAGGAAGCGTAGCAACTCAGTAATTTCCATCTCCAAAGCAGTTTGGAGAGCCTGCACGCTCGCTGAGCGTGTTTCCAATCTACTTTCTATTTCTACTTTCTTCTTAACTAAAATTCTCTGTTCTCTAACCTTGAAGATGGTGTTCTTACTGGCGGTGTGTTCAGCACGCCGCATCTCAGAGCTACAAGCACTGTCCTGCCGTGATCCCTTTCTCAGGATCACTCCTGAGGCTATCCATCTTCGCACGGTTCCTTCCTTTCTACCTAAAGTGGTCTCACAATTTCACCTTAACCAAACCATATCCTTGCCTACCACGGCGGGTTTGAAGAAATCTGAAGAAGGGCGTTTACTGCGCCATCTCGACATAGGCAGATTCATTTCCAGATATCTGGGCAGCACACAAGAAGTACGAAAGACGGACCATCTGTTCGTCCTGCACAGCGGAAAGAAACAAGGTGAAGCGGCCTCTCGGCCCACCATCGCCCGCTGGATTAAAGAAGTTATCCGAGCAGCTTATGTAGAGGCCGGGAAGTCTCCGCCTCTACAGGTCAAGGCTCATTCTACCAGAGCACAAGCGGCATCTTGGGCAGAATCCAGGATGCTGTCGCCTGCAGAAATATGTAAAGCAGCGACATGGTCCTCTCTCCATACCTTCTCCAGGTTCTACCGTCCGGACGTCCAGGCCAGGGAGGACACAGCATTTGCGAGGGCAGTCCTACATGGTCCTCAGGCAGCCTCCCGCCCAGGCTGGGAGTAAAGCTTTTGTACATCCCATTCGTTCTGAGTCCATCTGTTGAGATTACTTACCTGATAATCTCCTTTTCCTTAGTGTAGACAGATGGACTCAGCATCCCGCCCAGCTGCCTGTGTACATGGGTTTCACCGATTCAAGGTAAGCCATGTCATTTGTTTACATAAGAGTGTCCCCTTTGCCAGGTGTCGACGCCTTCCGGTTGGGAATGCTGGTGGTCTCCAGCTACTATCAATCGGTCAGGGGAATCCTGTTTCACTTTTTCACTGAGCGTCAGTACACACATCCATAACAGCTTTTGCAAGGAAGATTACTGAGTTGCTACGCTTCCTGTGGGGGTATATATACCCGTGCTGACGTCAGATCCGTCTCCAACTGCTGGCACGAGCATACTATACCCATTCGTTCTGAGTCCATCTGTCTACACTAAGGAAAAGGAGATTATCAGGTAAGTAATCTCAACATTTTCCTTTCCCTGCCTGGAAGTAGATTTTTAAATACTACACTAAGTACAGAACTGTCGCAAATTGGAAATAAGAAAAATGCAAGACATTTATGTTCAAACTTAAGGCACAATGCAGATGTCTTTTACATCCATCCAAGAGCAAGAATCTTAAACACAAATTTTCTGAATTGTTTTGTTTTTATAATATTAATCCCCAAACCCCAGCCTTCTCCATATAATCCTCCAAATGCAGGACACTGATAATTTAGTGGACAAGTATTTTTGCATTTTACTTTATACAAAAACGCACAGAGTCCAAAATCAACAATCAGCCTATTCACAGTCTCTGCTTTCGAGCCTTAATTTCTGCAAATTGATTGATAATCTCATCAAACTTCACTTCCTTTGCATATTCATGTTCAATTGAAAGTTAAGCCAAATTTGTCAATCTTGTCTGATTCATGGCCAAGCGTAAGACATTTTTTTATCAATTTCAATTTGGGAAAAACTTCTTTCTCATGAAGCAACAGACACAGTCAAAAACAATCTCAAACACAGTGACACACTTGGCAGAGATTCACAAAAATCCCATTTCACAATAAATTCCAGAAACTGCAATGCTGTCCATTTCTTTGTCTCTTCAACACTGATTTTGGCAGCTTTCAAATGCCTCCGAAGTCGCCCAGTTTCCACACTTCATCTGAGAATTCATCAAAAATATGAGTTAAATTTGGGATATACTTTTTAAGTTAGTCTTCATTTGCAAAAAGCAAAGTATTTGGCTGAATAACAGTAAAGATTGACAGAATTTGATTCATTGCCTTAGATCAAATCTCTAAGTCTTGATGAAAGCAATCAAGACATTCAAGCATAGCCTGATTTACTTCTTTTGGCAATGTGAGTTCAGCATCCTTTGCCAGTTCTCCTGGCATCCTTTTATGGAGCTTTATTCTCCCTCTTCTCTCCATGGAAATACCCATTCCCTCACACTTTGTACTTGCATAATGAATGGCCCTCTCCACAATTTCACTGCACTCATCTTCAAGAAGCAATTTTAGAGCCTGGAGCTTCAGAGTGCATTTATCGAGGCCGATTCCAGCTGTTTGCAAATACTTTTGTGTGACATTAATTTCTTCTAGGATTTCATCTCAAAAAGAAAGGTAATTTGAAAAAGAGAAATCACATACAGCAGACAGCAAAATCTGAGCCGATCCTCTTGTCCACATTTTCTTTGGGATAACACAGTATTTCCAGGGTTGAGGTCAGTTTCTCAACATAATGAACACGCTATCTTGCCTGAGAGAGCCTTTCGAATGTCATGTTGACATTCTCCATCAGCATTTTCCTTCGATGAGGAGAGGCTGAAAAGAAGGAATAGACTCTCTCCAGGTTCCAAAAAAAGTTGCACATGAAGGCATACTTCCAAATGAGTGCACTCCACAAATGTTCAGAGAATGATTTGCACAACACAAACAACGCCTTGGGATTAATCTCTCTGATCTTTGAATGCAACCATGAATCCCAACCATAGTTGCAGTGCTGTCATATCCCAGCCCACAGCACAGGTTTATGTCCAGTCCATCACTCTCCAGATGTTTCAGGATATCCTTAGAGAGCCAGGCAGCAGTCTTTCTAGCAATAGGGAAGAAGTCCAAGAATGATTCCTTTATTTCAACTTTGTCACATTCAGTATGGATGTATCTGATCAGTGTGGGACACATCAGGAGTGCTGTCAAAAAGAATCCCATGGTTTCATCGGTAGCAGCTCGATGGCTTCTGTGGCTCCGCAATTGGGCGGCAGATGCTTCTTCTAAGTCGCAATTGTGTAATCTTCCTTTTCGGAGGAAGTTACTATTTGGAGAGGATTTGGAGCAGCTGATGAAATCTCTGGGAGAATCCAAGGGCAATAAGTTGCCGGAAGATAGGAAGCCCTTTAAGAAGTCCTTCGTTCCACGGACCAGGTTTCAGGACCATTGAAAAACCGGATCGGGGAGGAGTGCTCCTTCTTCTAGTGCCAGGCAGTCCACGTCTCGTCCACAGTCCTTTCGCAGTGCCGGCTGGCCTACAAGAGGAGGCAGGGGGCTGGAGCCGGTAAACCTGCCCAATGAAGTCAGGCCCGCCCACCCCTCGTGCGGGACGATCGGGGGCAGGTTGTCCCATTTTACGAGGAGTGGGACAAGATCACTTCAGACCGCAGGGAGCTGGATGTGGTAAAGGACGGTTACGCCTTAGAATTTTCTTGGTCTCTCAGGGAGGTTTTCCTGGAATCACTCTGCGTTTCCCGCAACAAGCGGACCGCGGTGTATCAATAACAGCATACGAATGGTTTCGTTCTTCGGTATCTCAGATCTTGACTTTTCTTCAGAAGGGTTTGGTCAAGGATTTGGCTTTCAACTCTCTTAGGGTCCAGGTGGCTGCTCTGGCTTTCCTGAGAAGTAAAGTAGTCAGTTACTCTCTGTCTTCTCACCCCAAAGTAGTTCGGTTTTTTTCAGGAGGCTAAGGATTTGCACCCTCTGGTGAAGAGCGTTTGTCCATCATGGAATCTTAATTTCGTTCTAAGAGGTTTGTGTGAGGCACCTTTTGAACCTCTTCGGACTGCGACACTTAAAGATTTGACCCTGAAGGTCGTTTTTCTTGTGGCCATTTGTTCAGCTAGGAGAATATCTGAGTTGCAGGCTTTGTCTTGTCATGATCCATTTCTGCAGATTTTGAACTCAGGGGTGTTCTTGCAGACAGTTCCCACAATTTATTTATTTGTTGAGTTTTATATACCGTCATTCGGTAAAGCCATCACAACGGTTTACAAGCATCAAACATAAAGCTAATTTAACATTTGCTAATCAAAGAAATAATGGGAGGGTTCAAGGGAGGGGGGAAGGAAGCTTCATAATAAAGCTATCATTATGGATTACAAACATGTGAAGGTTACAAGCATATTAAGATGAGAGTTAACAGCAATAGGTGACCATTTGTAGAATATTTTTTAAATAAATATAGCACTATGGGTTGCACGAAGGGGAGAACCCCTTTGTTGCGCCCCTTCGGCGCGAGACGCCTGATGGTAGGGCACCGTTTAACGGTCCGGTGCTGAGTCTGATGACGTCAGGGGGTGGGACTTCCCATCGGAGCTCTCTTCACAATGTTTGGTGACATTTCTTTCCTATTTTCTTCTTTTTTTTTTTATTTGAGACGGTGCAGGGTGCCTTTGGATGGTGGGTGGCCCCTCTCAGCATGGGTGCCTGATGGCAGGGCGCCGTTTAACGGTCCGGTGCCGAGTCTGATGATGTCAGGGGGTGGGACCTCCCATCGGAGCTCTCTTCACAATGTTTGGTGACATTTCCAAAGATGGTATCAGCATTTCATGTGAATCATTTGGTAGAACTTCCGACTTTTCCTGATATGGACTCTTCCGCACCTCATGCAAGGGAACTTAAGCTTTTGGACGAATGCAGAGCTCTGTTGAGGCATCTCAAGCTAAAGAATGGATTCAGGATCATCTCTTTGTTTTGTGGAGTGGTTCCAAGAAGGGTTCTCCAGCTTCCAAGTCTACTTTTGCGAGGTGCCTCAAGGAGGCCATTGGATCCACATATATAATGAAGGGACGTTCAGTTCCTGAGAGTTTGAGAGTTCATTCTGCGCACTCTCAGGTGACTTCATGGGCAGAGGCTTAGCTGGTTTTACCACAAGAAATTTGCAGAGTGGCAACTTGGAAATTGCTGCATACTTTCACAAGGCACTATCGTTTGGATGTGGGGGATCCAGAATCCTGGTCATTTGGTGAGAGTGTTTTGTGAGCGGAATTCTCCAGGTCCCACCCTAAATACGGAGCTTTGGTACATCCCAAGAGTCTGGTCTGATCAGGGTACGTACAGGGAAAGGAAAATTGGTCCTTACCTGCTAATTTTCGTTCCTGTAGAACCACAGATCAGTCCAGAGACACGCCCAATGGTGGAGAGGTGGCGAGTTGTCTGCTCAGCTGAGATATATTGGTAGGGAATACAAATTTTCATGGTATGGAATACAGACTTGTTGGAAGTTTTTGTAAATTTGTTGAGTTTGTTGGTGTTTTTACGATTTTTTTGTGCTTGGGTACAGGTCAATACTGAGGAACTGCAGGTGGCACAAGTGATTATGCAGCAGTGTCAATAAAACTTCTTCTGTCTCCATCTGCTGGCAGGGATGCAAAACCCAGGAGTCTGGACTGATCTGTGATACTACAGGAACGAAAATTAGCAGGTAAGAACCAATTTTCCTTTTATTAGCATTAAATTTTAGCTGCCAGACTCTAGACCATTGCTCAAGCTTCACTAGATCCCTCCTCATATTTTCCACATCTTCCTGGGTGTCTACCCTATTGAAGATGTCAATGTCATTTGCAAAAGACAAAACTTTCTTGATGGTCCATCTACACTATTGCTTATGAAAATGTTGAAAAGAGTATCTGGCTAACTTGCATTGCATATTCAGTGGCATGGGTGCGCTACTGAATATTCCTGGCTACCTAAAATTTAACCAGTTATGGTTTGGTTAACTTTAGGACTTCTGTAGGACTGATCCCTGTTGCACACCAGTAGTAACATCCCTCTCCTAGGCGTGAACTCCATTTACCACTACCCTTTGTTGAAACCCACTCAGCCAGTTTCTAACCCAGTCACTCATTTAAGGGCCCATATCAAGGGTGCTGAATTTATTTATAAGTCGCCTATGTGAAACCGTGTCAAAGGCCTTACTGAAATCCAGGTACCCTAAATCTAGTGCACTCCCTGATCCAGCTCTGATCACCCAATCAAAGAAACGGATTAGATTCAGCTGCGCCACTTAACTTTTGCCAAAGTCACTGTGCTCACATAACCCCCTCTTCTGAAGTCTCTGCATTGGCTCTCTATCCGCTCCCACAAAGGTTCAGCCTCTTCTTTCTCACCTATGAATGCCTTCACTCTGCAGCACCTCACTACCTCTCCTCTCTTATCTCTCTTGTGCACTCCGCTCGGTCCCTCCTGTCCATGCCCTTCTCCTCTACTGCCAACTCCGAACTCCATGCTTTCCACCTGGCTGCACCGTGTGCTTGGAACAGTCTTCCTGAACTGGAGCGTATGCTCCCTCTCTTGCCGTGTTTAAATCCCATCTAAAGACCCAGCTTTTTGAAGCTGCTTTTAAATAATTAGGCCTGATTGTTTGCTTTTAGCCTCATTAACTAACTTTTTCTATTTTTGTTTTTTAACCATTGTCTTG
Organism: Rhinatrema bivittatum; assembly: GCF_901001135.1. Lineage (NCBI taxonomy): Eukaryota > Metazoa > Chordata > Amphibia > Gymnophiona > Rhinatrematidae > Rhinatrema > Rhinatrema bivittatum. The sequence continues at coordinate 268,980,358 of NC_042622.1, forward strand.
CTTTATGAAATGCCCCAAGTCTCATGTCCTGTATGTTTGTCTAATTAGATTGTAAGCTCTATTGAGCAGGGGCTGTCTTTTTTGTGTGTTTGTAGAGTTCTGCATATGTCATGTAGAGCTATAGAAATGTTAAGTAGTAGTAGATTCATCTGGTAAATCATGCTGCTTCAGATCCTGTAACCCATTGGCTTCCAGAACAGCAATTCAATTAATTTACTCATCACAGAGGTCAGACTAATTGGCCAGTAGTTCCCAGCCTCTTCCTTACTTCCACTTTTGTGAAGAGGAAACACATCCTCTCATCTCCTGTTTAAATATGGACCTCGAAATCTCAAGTTTGCTTGAAGGAGCAGTCACTTACTCCTGGCACCGGCACCCTACACCTTCTCGAACACAAGACACACAGAAGCCCGACCCTGAGGCAATATCGTGCATGCTCTTACACATTCACCACACAGGCACAGGGACACACACACACACAGCGCTGACATTTGTCTATACCCTTGGTGCCTGGTTTCTGAGCAGCTGATCCTGCCCTTCTCTCATCTCGCAGATATTAATGAATGCCACATCTCCCCGGACCTCTGTGGGCATGGCACATGCGTGAACACTCCGGGCAGCTTTGAGTGCGAGTGCTTTCCTGGCTACGAGAGCGGATTTATGATGATGAAGAACTGCATGGGTGAGTGCTCGCTGGACTCTGTGTCCAAAATCTGAAGGCTGGTGGGGTCTAGGAAGAGAGTTACTGGGGTCTTCCAAGGGATAAAGAGAAAAAGAGAACCCCTCACTAAACTCGGGGTACTGGTAGCACTGTTTAACCTTACCTAAAGCCAAAATGTTGTCTTTCGGCACAGAGACAGATGGACACATCCCATTACGTGGCCGGTCCCTGGCAAAGAGATAGAAAAAGATCATGGTCGGTCTCCAGCAGAGAGAAGCCGAAAGATTTCCAAGCCTATTCCATTGGCACAGAGAGAGGGAGAGACTGAGGAACTACCAAGACTGGTCCCTGGCAGAGACAGAGGGAAGCGCAGGCCTGATCCCTGTCATGGAGAGAAACCGAGGGATCCCCAGGCCTGGCCCTTGGCACAGAGAGAAAAAGAGGGCCACCGATGTTGGGTCTCTGGCATAGAGAGAGGGAGAGACAGAAAAATCCCCAGGCCTGGTCCCTGGCACACTGAAATACAGAGAGCTCTCTCCATACCTGGTCCTTAGCACAGAGAGAAACGAGCACACATTAGGCCTGGCCGCTAGCATAGAGCAAGGCCCCTGTATGTGTATGTTAGGAAACCTGGACTATAGGAGGCCCAGTGTTACTACTACCACCTGCTGATCTTTTTTTTTTTTTTTTGCTTCTTGCCGGTCCGCAGACATCGATGAGTGTGAGCGAGATCCCTTGCTCTGCCGTGGTGGCACCTGCTTTAACACAGATGGCAGCTTTGAGTGCGTCTGCCTGCCCGGGCACGAGCTGACGCCCGAGGGTACCTCTTGTATGGGTAAGGAGACAAAGCGCATTACCTCTCTGTAACTATCTCAGGTCTCTCCTATGCCAGGGTTGCATTCTTCCTGCCATATCTTACATGGGCTTAGTTCAATATTGGGATAAATTCGTGCAAGAATGTGCAAGAGTTGGGGGACTTGTCCCCCTTTTGGGGGGAGCTCAAGCCTCGCCATGTGAGTCCAAAGCTTAGATTACATGTTAACAGTTTTTGGTGTCAGGACAGAAACTGTTCCTTATTTTGTCTCCTGAAAGTATCAAGTATCACAATAAAAGGGCTGTGGTTGAATGTGTTCTTAAATACGTCTGCAGTGTTCCTAAGACCCATGTTTTCCCACTACACAGTGCTGGGAAGAAAAGTAAATGGGTTCTAAGCTCTGCTATACAGCCCTGGGGAGCAAGAAAAATGGGTTCCAAGCCCTGCTACACAGTGCTGAGGTACAGGAAGGATGGGTTTCAAGCTCCTTTACACAATGCTACAGGTTTCAACCCATTTCATAGAATGATTTATTTTTTATTTATTTATTTTGATTTTTTCTATACCGGCATTCGTGATAACATCACATCAAGCCGGTTTACAGTAAACAATGGGGTAATAACTGGAACATAGAACCAAATATGTAATATACATATTATAAATACAGTTACAATAAACAAGGATACGTACAACTAGGAGTAAGAAGAAGAAAAGATAGGAACTTTAACATGTTGTATTAACCTGTAGAATGGTAAAGTTTCCAAAGATGGAAGTGAATGATTTACAATGAATTGTTCAGTTCAAAAATGCAGTTTTTAACAATGAGGAAGAAAACATAAGTAATGAAGATTCTGGATGTTTATAAAGTGTAGGGGAAGATTATCAGGATGGTTATAAAAGAGAATTGTTGCTTGGAATTTGAATATCGGAGAGAATTGTTTTTAGTCTGAGTCTGGGAAGGCTTGTTTGAAAAGCCATGTTTTGAGTCTTTTTCTAAATGTCAATAAGCAGGGTTCTTGTCTAAGTTCCGTTGGTATGGAATTCCAAAGAGTGGGTCCTGCTGTGGAGAAAGCCCTATCTCTATAAGTTATATGGAGGGAAGTTTTGGAAGGTGGTACCTGCAGAGACTCTTTGTAGTACTCTCTTATGGGTCTGGAGGAAGTATGCTTTATGAAAGGGATTTGTAGGTTGAGAGGAGCGATTTGTTGGATGGATTTATAGATTATGGTGATTGACTTATAAAGAATTCTGAAATGGATTGGCAGCCAGTGTAAATCTTTAAGGATCGGGGTGATGTGCTCTCTTCTCCTTGTATTTGTTAGAATTCTAGCTGCCGTATTTTGAACCATTTGTAGCGGTTTGGTATGTGTTGATGGGGTACCTAATAATAAAGAATTGCAATAGTCTAACTTGGAGAAGATTATTGCTTGTAGGATAGTCCTGTAGTCATGGATGTGGAACAGAGGTCTTATTCTTTTTAGAACATTCAGTTTATGAAAGCAGTCTTTAGTGGTTTGGTTTATGAATGCTTTTAAGTTAAGCCTGTTATCGATGATTGCGCCCAAATCTCTTACTTTTGTTGTTTGTAGATTAGTTGGAGGGATTGTAGGGGTGTGGCTAATCTCAGATGATATTAGAAGGAGTTCCGTTTTTGAGGAATTTAGGATTAAATTCATACTGGAAAGGAGGGAGTTGATTTCTTGCAGATAATATTCCCAAAGATCGAGGGTTTTTTTTAATGGATTCTTTAATTGGTATCACAATCTGGACATCATCTGCATAAAGGTAGTGTTTAAGGTTCAAGTTGTTTAATAGATGGCAGAGAGGGAGGAGGTAGATGTTAAAGAGGGTGGGAGAGAGGGATGAACCTTGTGGAACTCCTTGAGATGAAGGGTAGCGTTTAGATTCTTTACTGTGTATTTTTACCTTGAAGCCTCTGTTTTTCAAGAATGAGTGGAACCAGGACAGTGCAGAGCCTGTTATGCCGATGTTCAATAGTTGGTTAAGGAGCATAGAGTGGTTAACAGTATCAAAGGCGGCTGAGAGGTCCAAGAGAATCAAAAGGTAGGACTGGCCTTTATCTAGGCCTAGGATGAGGTAGTCTGTTAAGGAAATTAGTAGAGATTCTGTGCTTAACGATTTCCTGAAGCCATGTTGTGAAGGGTAGAGAATTTTGTGGTCTTCCAGGTAGTCTGATAATTGAGAATTAACCAGTTTTTCCATGACTTTAGCAATGAATGGGAGGTTTGAGATAGGGCGAAAATTGGAGGGGTCGTCTGGGTCTAACTTTGGTTTTTTCAAGAGCGGTTTGATTGATGCCATTTTAAGGTCGTCAGGGTAGAGTCCTTTAGATAAAGAGCAGTTTATTATGTCTGCCAGAGCTTTGGATATAGTATCCGGAATAAGGAGGAGTAATTTGGAAGGGATTTGGTCTAAAGGGTGTGTCGATGGTTTCATCTTTTTCAGTATTCTAAGGATCTCAGAAGTTGTAGTTGGTTCAAATGAGTTGAGTGAGATGTATTTGTTATGGTGTATATAGGTACTGTAGGGGGAAGAAGTATTGGGCGAATTTTTAGAAAGGAGGTTAGCTATTTTGTTATTGAAGAAGAGAGCAAGCTCCTCTGCCTTTTCTTGTGCTTTGTTAAATGGAATGTCAGGTGTTTGGATTTGAGTTAAATTGGAGACGTAGGTAAAAAGGGCTTTAGCATCAAAGATCATATGATGGATCTTATGAGCATAGAAGTCTCTTTTGATTTTTTGCAAGGAATTTTTGTAATTGTGGAGAGCAGTTTTGTAGGTAGAAAGGGTGGACGCTGAAGGGGATTTGCGCCATTTGCTTTCGTTCCGTCTGAGGGAAAGTTTTAGATTTTGTAGTTCTTCATTAAACCAAGGTTGTTTTTTTGGAATATTGTGTTTTAGTTTTTTTGTTGTTAGAGGACAGAGTTTATTAGCTGCAGTTTCTGTAATATTATTCCATGAGTGAAGTGCCGAATTTGGAGAGGAAAGGTCCATGTGGAGTAGTTCTAAGACTAGGTGGTTGTGGAGGTCCTCGGATGCACATATTTTCCTGTAGGAGAATTGTTGTTGAGGGGCGGAGTGCTGTTTTTTTTGTGCCAGTGTGATGGTGGTCGAGATTAGAGAGTGGTCCGACCAGGGTACTGGTTCGCAGATCGGTTGAGTTGAGTTAGAGATACCAGAATTGGTGAAGATAAGGTCCAATGTATGACCTGCTTTATGAGTGGGTTTCTTGATAATCTGATTGAAACCTAAAGCAGACAAGGCTGTAATGAAAGTTTTCCCATTTGTAGATAGAGATGGATTGTTGACATGTAAATTGAAGTCACCAAGTATAATTGCTGGAGAATCTAAATTAATGTGGGAGACTATTAGTTCCAGAAGAGGAGAGGCATCTAGGTCGAGAAGGCCTGGGGGGGCATATACAAGAAGAATTTGGAGATGGTTTGATTTGAAAAGGCCTATTTCCAGTTTGGTAGAAGAGTTGACAGAGTATTGGGTGAAATTCAAATCTTTTTTGGTAGCAAGAAGAATTCCTCCACCTTTTCTTTTCTGTCGGGGAATGGAGAAGAAGTCATATGAATGTGTAGGTAGTTGGTTAATTAGAGCAGTGTCTGTCGATTTGAGCCAAGTTTCTGTTATGGCGCATACGTCTGGATTTTCTTCTAGGAGAAGATCATTGAGAATGGGGGTTTTTTTAGTGATGGATTGTGCGTTGAATAGATATAGTGAGAATAATGTTAGTCCAAGCAATTGTGTAAGAGGGGAAGCCATGATGGGAATGAGGGCTTTATAGGTGTGAGGATGAGAGGTCCCAAGAAAGTTACTAGTTGCATTGTGTCTCCTGTGATGAAGAATCGGAATCGGTAGACCGCGGAGCATGATGGTTAGAATAGGTCGGAGGTCTTATTATTATTATAGAAAAGTAATGTTAAAGATCTACTATGTGAATAGGGTGGAGAGGTAAGAATATTCACGGTGGTTGATTGTGACTGAGGCTTGAATGAGAGGTGAAGAATGATTGCGGATTACTTGTAGACTTAGAGAATAGTCGAGTGAAATTGAAGAACTGGTATTTGAAGACGAGAGGTGGATGATGATGGTTATGGGGATGTATTATGCGTCAGGGGTGTACGAAGAGGTGCACATAGGGGTAGGCCCTTTTGTGCTAGCGGTGATTCGGTCCTGGGAAGGTCACTTTTTATTTGTTTAGGTTTGGCGTCAGAATCAGCATCAGACTCAGCGTGCTGGTTGAAAGCTGAGTGCTTGGAGGAAGTTGTCTGATGCTAGTTGAAAGCTGAGTGCGGTAGTACACTTTCTCTGGACGTTCTGCAGTGTAGGAGCAGGAAGTAGAGTTTTAAAGGGATTTTTTACAGATTACAATAGCTCCCAGTTGGAGGGAGAGATTGAAAACTCAATGATGTGGGGTGCGGAGGTTGACCAGCGTGAGAAACTGAAGGGCTGAGCTGTATCAGGTTTCTATGTTAGGGCTGTCCTGCGGGGCTACACGAAGGGGCACACAAAGGGGCAGGCCCCTTTGTTGCGCTCCTTCGGCGCGCGGCGTTCGGCGCGCGGCGCCTAGCAGGGCGAGGGATTTAAAACCCAGCCGGGCTGTTGCTGATAGGCTGAAGGCGTTTTGGTGGGCGGGCCTTGGCGCGATTCCCTCGGTTTTTTTTTAAAGTTTATTTTCTTTAGCCGGTTTAGGGTCTCGGCACGCGGCTGGCGTTGGGGCCTCCCGGGTGAGGGGGCGAGCACTGACCTGACCCTCCCCCGACGGGGCTCCGGCGCCGGTCGCGCAGGTCTTCGGTCGTAGAGAAGAAGAAGGAGAGATGGCGGCTGCCGCGCGAAGATTTAAAACCCAGCCGGGCTGTTGCTGATAGGCTGAAGGCGTTTTGGTGGGCGGGCCTTGGCGCGGTTCCCTCGGTTTTTTTTTAAAGTTTATTTTCTTTAGCCGGTTTAGGGTCTCGGCACGCGGCTGGCGTTGGGGCCTCCCGGGTGAGGGGGCGAGCACTGACCTGACCCTCCCCCGACGGGGCTCCGGCGCCGGTCGCGCAGGTCTTCGGTCGTAGAGAAGAAGAAGGAGAGATGGCGGCTGCCGCGCGAAGATTTAAAACCCAGCCGGGCTGTTGCTGATAGGCTGAAGGCGTTTTGGTGGGCGGGCCTTGGCGCGGTTCCCTCGGTTTTTTTTTAAAGTTTGTTTTATGGGGAGTGGAAGGAGTGGGCTCTGCATAGAATGCTGGGGAGTGGAAGAGGTGGGCTCAGTTATAGAATGATGGGGAGTGGAAGAGGTGGGCTCTGTTGTAGAATGCTGGGGAGTGGAAGTGGTGGGCTCTGTTATAGAATGCTGGGGAATGGAAGAGGTGGGCTCAGTTATAGAATGCTGGGGAGTGGAAGAGGTGGGCTCTGTTGTAGAATGCTGGGGAGTGGAAGAGGTGGGCTCTGTTATAGAATGCTGGGGAGTGGAAGTGGTGGGCTCTGTTATAGAATGCTGGGGAATGGAAGAGGTGGGCTCAGTTATAGAATGCTGGGGAGTGGAAGAGGTGGGCTCTGTTGTAGAATGCTGGGGAGTGGAAGAGGTGGGCTCTGTTATAGAATGCTGGGGAGTGGAAGAGGTGGGCTCTGTTGTAGAATGCTGGGGAGTGGAAGAGGTGGGCTCTGTTATAGAATGCTGGGGAGTGGAAGAGGTGGGCTCTGCATAGAATGCTGGGGAGTGGAAGGGGTGGGCTCTGTTATAGAATGCTGGGGAGTGGAAGGGGTGGGCTCTGTTATAGAATGCTGGGGAGTGGAAGAGGTGGGCTGTGCATAGAATGCTGGGGAGTGGAAGGGGTAGGCTGTGCATAGAATGCTGGGGAGTAGAAGGGGTGGGCTCTGCATAGAATGCTGGGGAGTGGAAGGGGGGTGGGCTCTGTTATAGAATGCTGGGAAGTGGAAGAGGTGGGCTCTGTTATAGAATGCTGGGGAGTGGAAGAGGTGGGCTCTGTTATAGAATGCTGGGGAGTGGAAGAGGGTGGGCTCTGTTATAGAATGCTGGGAAGTGGAAGAGGTGGGCTCTGTTATAGAATGCTGGGGAGTGGAAGGGGTGGGCTCTTAGAGAATGTGGGGAGTGGAATAGGTGGGTTCTGTGTTCTGTTGCGCATAACTGAAGGGCTGGCTTGAAAGCTACGCTAAATAATGCTGGCATTAGGAGGGGTGGATTGTAAGAACTCTGCACAATGCTGCTGTAGGATGGAGTGTAGTATTCATCATTTGGGAAACAGAAGAATGATGGAGCTCCAGTGATGCAATATATACTTTAATATTCCAGAGAAATGATGGAGCCCCTTTGATATTTATTTATTTATTTATAGAATTTTATATTCTCTAAATAAATATGTATGAATAAATATATATATATTAAATAAATATAATAAATATATATATATATAAATAAAGATAAAAAATAATTATTTATAAATATTTAAATATTTATAAATAAATATTTATACATTTTTATACATTTTTATAAATTATACATTTTTATAAAAAATTTTAAAAAAAATATAAAAAAAATAAAAACTTTTTTTATAAAAAATTATAACTTTTTATAAATATTTATAACTTTTTATAAAAATTTATAAATAAATATTTATTTATATAAATTGATAAATATATATATATATAAATAAATATAAAATATAAATATATATATTCTCTAAATAAATGATATATAGTGTAATATTAGGGAAGAGTGGTCTGATATTACCTAATGGAATGTGCCAGATAAATGATGGAGTTCTTTTGATATATAGTATAATATTCCAGGAGCCTTGGCAACAGTGTTAATGCAAAGGGAGTGACGGAGACCCCTAGATACATAGTATAATATTATAGCATAACATTTTTCTGACAGTGTTTTCATCTGCTCGCCCCAGACATCAACGAGTGCTCCCTCAGTGCTAACTTGTGCAGGAACGGCAGGTGTGTGAACCTGATTGGGACCTATCAGTGCACGTGTGACACTGGATTCCATTCCACTCCAGATAGACTGGGATGTGTGGGTAAGTGATCGGGGGCTCTGGGCCACATGTGAGGCTTCAGGGGCCTTTAATGTAACTCTTCCCAGGCTCTTATTATGTATGTGAAGATGGAGGGCCCCTAAGGGTCCCCGGGTGCATCTTGCCTGAGGATGGTAACATGCGGACCTCCAAGTCAATTCAGTGTTAACTCACTGAAAGATGAAAGGATAGAGGTGAAAGCTCGGGAGGCTCTCAGTGTTACTCACCTGAGGATGAAAGGTATTGTGTGAATCTTCCAGGTTATCAGTATTAGCCTGAGGATCAGGAGAGAGACAGAAGAAAGCAGGTATTGGTGAGGAAGGATGAAAATCATTTGAAGGGAGAGAGAGAAACCAGGATGAAGACTCTGTAGGCTGGAGAGAGAGGGGCCAAAGAGGAGACAACAGATTTAAGGTTATGTTTTCTAATTATGTATGCAATTGTAATTTACCAATTACTTTAGATTGAGCAGGCTAGAAATGTCTTATTAAATTAAATCCAATTAAAAGAGAGATTAAAAAGGAAACCATGAAACAGACTTACATCTCTTGCTGCTGTTGCTTCTCCTCTTTGTGACCTATGTTGACGTCTCTCTTTCCATCTTCCTAATTCTAGCACAAAGAGGCAGGCCTGGCACTCAGTTACTGCTGACTGAGCCCTTGAGTGCTAGTTCTGCGCCCTGCCCCCTACACCCTAGATTATTGTTGAATTTAGGCACGTTACCCTGGAGAAACGGAGAGAATCCCCTTCCCTCCTCCCTGCTCCCCCAAAGAAGAAGCCATACTTAGCACAAAAACCGGACTAATGGTTACAGAACCTAGTTTGGGGGTTTTTTTCACTCCTGTGAGGATTAAGTTTGTTGCCTGCACCCCCCCCCCCCCCCCCCTTCCCCTGGACAATATTTTAAATATTGTCCCCCCAAGTCTTGCTGGTTCTGCGTCAGCACCTTAAAGAGCCATGAGATAAGTCCCACACTAGTACTAGGGGCTCAGAGCGGTGCCAGAGGTGTTCGTGATCTCCAGATGCAGAGGCGAATGCATGCTCCTGGGAAGAGAGTTCAGGCAATAAGGAACCGAGGCATTCACCACCTCATGGGTTGAATCCAAAATGTTCCTATTCATTCCGACATTGAAATGAAAGCATTCCTTTGCTGGTGACATTTCTCGCTCCTGTGGAAGGTTTAACGATGGACCGCTGATGGGGGGAGGGGTACCGTGAGCCTGGGTGTGGTCATGTACAATGGACCAGTTTACAAGAACACATTGAGGTCCATATGCAAAGGGTTGCCCGGGTAACTTTTCGAGGTGCCCGAACAAATCTCAAGGCTTGAATAATATTCCCCGCTGCTGAATGGCCAATATTTTGTCCAGGTAACTCCATGCCCACACAGAATTCAGCCAGGTAAAAAGAGCTGGTCCCAGATGTGTTCTGGGGGCGTGGTTACGTTTTAGCTAGAGAGCTGATATATTCAGTGCTGCTTGGCTGAAATTAGCCAGGGAAGTCTGGTCAGGAAAATACCTGCCCTAAAGTCACACGGGTAATTTTAATCCAGTGCATTGATGAGTGGAACACTCATCCGGTTATTTTTCAGTTGACTTTCTGGTTAACTTCCCCATTCAGCAGCTCCACTGAATGTCAACAAGGACTGATGGTTCACAGAGATTATGATAGAAACCAAACCAACAAAAGCATCCTTCATAACTTGAGAAATTATATTTAAAGAAGCAGTTATATCTATGTTTAAAAGAATCTAGGATCTGTAGAGATCTGATGTATTTGTCACAATCTCTGGGAAAACCACATTGCCTTGGGTCCAGGATTCGACATAGCCCACTGTCCTGTTCTGAAATATATATGAATTGCCATTTCTCCAGCTGCCGATGACGTTGGGTCTTGCTCAATTCTAGAAATGAAAAACCTTCTGGTGGAGGGTGACTTGCTGTCTCTTGGAGGCTTTCCCCAGACACTACAAACCAGTGTTCCCCCAACCTTTTCAGGCCCAAGGCACACAAACGTAAGCAAAGATGCGTGGCGTGCCAACCTCCGTGGGACACGGAGCGGACTCATAGGATCAGACTTAGAATTAGGGAAGCGCGGAGCACCCCCAGCAGCCTTTCTTCCACAAAGGAAGGGAGAGAAGGTGTCCTGAACAGCCCAAGCTATGCTTCCAGCTTGACAGTGTGAGGTCTAAGAAGTGGGCCAGAGACCATTGATTGCGCAATGTAGAGACCAGCGAGCTATAAAATCCGATACCCACGCGCACATGCGTGCCTGGTTTTTGTATCGGCGTGGACATGGGCATGCCACCCATTTAGTTATCACATTTCAGGGCTCACAGTGTAGCTGGGAAGAGGAGGCATACATGATTAAACATATTCTCATAAAGTGTTTTAAGAGCCATTGCTGCTTGTCTCTTGTTGCTGTAAGGTGCTGAGAGCAGAGCCAGGTGCTGTTCTGGATCTGAACATCAGTCGGTGGTAACTTTTCCGTGACGCACCTGATCAGGTCGCGAGGCATACCAGTGTGTGGCACCCTGGTTGGGAAACACTGTTATAAACTGGTTGTGCTCTGACGACGCTAAACGCTGGCTTTTCCTTTGTGTCTGTACTGGCAACGATGAATGCTGTGCTTATGGCGTAACAGAAGACCTCTTCTCTTTCAGATATCGATGAGTGCACCGTCTCAAACGGGGGCTGTGATAACCATTGTACCAACTCAGAGGGGAGCTATGAATGCAGCTGCAGCGAGGGGTATGCCCTGATGCCGGATAAGAGAACCTGTACTGGTAAGAAAAACAAGTGACAGTAATCCCATGCTGAGAACAAGCTGCATTTCTGATTCATCACTGCTGGCTGTAATACCTTTTTATGGAAGCAGCATAAGATTTTGCCAAAGGTGGCAAGGTGCATGACTTTTGGAGACCACATGGGTCCCTTTAGATGTTAGTGCAAGGCAAAAGGAAGAAGGATTATATATATAAAATTTTATATACATTGTTTCCTAGCATGTAGCCAGATGGACTCAGGACCAATGGGTTATATGCTCCCCTGCTAGCAGATGAAGACGGAGTCAGGTTTCAAAGCTGACATCACCTTAGATGCAGTGACCTCAGCCCTCCAGTATCTCTCCGTCTCCTAGCAGATGTGGACGTGCGTTCCCTATTGGGATCGCTGTACCCATTAGAAGAAATTCAGCTTTTAAATTGGAGAAAGATTGAGTCCCGCTTTCCTGCAGTGATACCTAAAGGTCATTCCCCCAGTTGAGAATTCCTGAGGCAATTTCAGAGATCCCTCAGAGGTGTGCCTTGGTCCTGTAGCCAGTTCCCGGCGTGGACTTTGCTGCTAAAGCAGCTGAAAGGCAGTAGGTGCAGGAAGCAGAGTGCAGTGACAACCAAAGCTTTCTCCCCTCCACAGCCAAAGACCATCTCTGTACTCAGCCAGTAAATAAATGTTAAGCCCAGGTAAGTAAAAAAAAAAAAAAAAGATTTCCTGATCAGAGACGTTGGAGGAGTTTTGGTAAGATTTCCTCCAGTCTCCTTGCTCGGCATGCCGTACTAATATCGTTCCCGATCCATTCTTGTAAAGGGAAGTGGGCATCCAAGCAAGTTGAGCAGCCCCCCAGTAGGCTAGACCCCACTTCAGGCTTAGTCAGCTCACCACATGGTAGGCCTCATCAGAGCCACCTTGCATTGCCCTCCATACAGCATCAGTATGTGCAGTGCATGCTGGCTCTGCGCACACACAACAACACACACACACACACACACACACACACACGTATGCACACAACCACTGTAGCCCACTGCTCTAACCACTAGGCTACTCCTCCACTCGCAACAGTAACATGGGATAGACTTAATTTTGGGCTACTTGCCAGCTTTTTATGGCCTGGATTGGCCACTGTTGGAGACAGGATGCTGGGCTTGATGGACCCTTGGTCTGACCCAGTATGGCATGTTCTTATGAAAGCAGTCACAGTGCCCCTCACCTGTGAGGAGTCGATCCAGGAGTGCCCAATGCTTTCAGCCCTATGGGAACTTGACATTTCAGAGGTCTCAGTCCTTGGGTAGGATTCAGTTCTTTCAGGGCCGACAGTCAAAGAGAGGGGCAGGTTCGGGTTCAAGTTCAGCCCAAACTCCCCAATGAAGTTTGCCAACCCATCCACGGAACGAGTGTTATGGCCGTTGGTCGCAGATGGCTGCGACCGCATCTACTCACGTCCTGCACTCTCCTGCTTCCCTCTCCGGGCCTGCTCGCAGCAGGAGCTAGTCTCTGCCACTGCGTACCCCATGGATCCTCGTGGCGGTCGGGACGCCGCCGCCACCCACGCTGACTCCGGGCTTTCCTAGGTGAGCGCACATACCACTGGGCCCTCTTTTGAAACTACCATGGTGGGAACCTTGGGGTGTCCCTGATGGATGATGTCATTGGATCAGGGTTCTTAAACTCCGCCTTTGCCCCCAGCTAGCTTACTTGGCAACGAGTTCCATCGCTACTGTATGAGCTCCTGTCTCCGTTGGACCTGTGGTGACGTTACCAGACTCTACTTGGACTCTGGACCCTGTCAGGTACCTGCTCCTCGGGGGCCAGCGTGTGCTCTCTACGGAGACTTGGTCTCCTGGCTTTCCACGCTCCTCGGGCTGGCCCTGCGCTTTCCAGAAGTCCTATTCTGCCAGCTCCCCACTCCTCAGGGCTGCCTCTGGGAACCCTTCTCCACTTGGGAGTTCTATTTCCCTGCTTCCCCACTCCTCGCGGCAGTGCCTACATTCTATACCAAAGACTGTCAGTGCTTCCCTGCTCCTCGGGGTAGTGCCTTCATTCTACACTTGGGACTGTCAGTGCTTCCCACTCCTCGGGGCAGTGCCTTTGTTCGACACCAGAGACTGATGTGCTTCCCCGCTCCTCGGGGCAGTACCCTTGTTCTACCACTGGTGACTGCCGATACCTCCCGCTCCTCGGGCTTGTCTACTTCATCACCTGGAGACCTAACTCAGTTTTCCCCACTCCGCAGTGGGATGTTATTCTATTTCATTGTACCCAGGAAGGAGGGTTTCTTTCACCCCATCCTGGACCTCAAGAGTGTCAACCAACACCTAAGTGTAATTCATTTCCTCATGGAAACTCTGCACTCCATGATAATGGCCGTACAACCAGAAGAGTTCTTAACCTCCCTGGACCTCTCCAAGGCCTACCTTCATATTCCAATCCAGCAGGAACATCAGCTTTTCTTACACTTTGTGGTACTGGGCTGCCATTTGGCCTGGCCACCACCCCCCGAGCATTTTCCAAGATTATGGTGGTTATAGCGGGGGCACTGAGGAAAGACGGAATCCTGGTGCACCCATACTTGGACTACTGGTTAATTCGGGCAAAGTCATTGGAAGAGAGTCTCCGGGTGACCAGGGTGACGTCTCTGCTTCAGGAGCTTGGTTGTGTCATAAATATGGACAAAAGCAGCCTCAAGCCCTCCCAGTCCTTGGAATATCTGGAATATTCCAGTCTTGGAATATTTGGTTCAATACCCAACAGGGCAAGGTCTTCCTCCCACTCTTGTGGATAAGGGAATTGACATCCCAAGTGCGTCAGTTGATGAACACGATATGCCCCAAGATGTGGAGCTATCTTCAGGTCCTCGGTTTGTTGGCATCAACCCTGGAGGTAGTGCCGTGGGCAAGGGCACACATGTGACCACTTCAATCTTCCTGGCTGTCATGTTGGAACCTGCTGTCTCAAAACTGTTCAATTCGCCTCCATCTACCAATGGTAGTATGCTCTCGACTCCAGTGGTGGCTGCAGGAAGCTCACCTGGTCCTCACAACAGACGTGAGCTCTAGGGTTGGGGAGCTCACTGTCAGGAACTGATGGTCCAGAGGTGTTGAACCAAGGAAGAAGCACTCTGGAACATAAACCGCCTGGAAGCCCGGGCAGTCAGAATGGCATGTCTACAGTTCAGCTCCATATTCCAGGGTCAGGCGGTCCATGAGATGCAACAACGGTAGCCTACATCAACTTCCCGGGGTGAACCAAGAGCCAGCAAGTGTCACTGGAAATAGATCTCCTTATGTAATCGGCTGAATTACATCTACAGATGATCTCAGCCTCCCACATCACAGGAAAAGACAACATCAGAGTAGACTTTTTAGGCAAGGAGAGTCTGGATCCAGGAGAGTGAGCGTTATCAGCCAAAGCCTTTCAGCTGGTAGTAGATCGCTGGGGCCTCCCATCAATCGACCTGCTGGCTGCAACTCACAATGCGAATGTTCCCCGATTTTTCAGTTGCAGAAGAGATGAGTGGTCCCTGGGGATCGACGCTCTCGTTCAGACCTGGCCAGAAGAGGACTTACTATACGCCTTTCCTCCGTGACCCCTGATGGGCAGGGTCATTCGCAGGATCGAGTGCCACAGGAGATTAGTCCTAGTAGTAGCTCAGGATTGGTCCAGGTGTTCGTGCTATGCAGTCATGCGGAGACTCCTGTTGGAGACCCCCCTGTTCCTCCCACTGCACAGGGACCTGCTCCAGCAAAACCAGGTTCTTCATGAGGATCCAACTCGATTCTGTCTTACGGTTTGGCCCTTGAAAGGGCTCACCTGATGAAACGTGGATATTCAGCAGCAGTAATTACCACTTTACTCCGCGCCCGGAAGAACTCTACATCCTTAGCGTACGTGTGGGTCTGGAGAATATTTGAGGTCTGGTGCGAGGAAAGTGGTGTTGCCCCTCGGATGGTCATAATCCCTCTGGTTCTGGAATTTTTGCAGGATGGCTTGAATTAAAGGGATGTCCCTTAACTCCTTGAAGGTCCAGGCAGTGGCTCTCTCCTGTTTCAGGGGAGAGGTAAGCGGAACCTGCCGGTCGGCACATCTGGACGTAATCCATTTTCTGAAAGGGGTAGAACACCTCTGGCCACCCCTTTGGTGGCTGGTTCCCTTGTGAATCTTAATCTAGTTTTGGAGTTTTTGGCAGGGACCTCCTTTCGGCCTCTGCGTAGTCTTTCTTTGTGCTTATTAACCCTGAAAATGCTGTTCCTAGTGGCAATATGCTCGGCTCGTCACATCTCTGAACTACAGGCATTGTGTCGGGAACTGTTCCTCCAGATTACTCCAGGAGCATTACAACTTCATACCATTCCATCCTTCTTGCCCAAGTTAGTCTATTTGAATCAGTCCATTTTGTTGCAATCCCTAGATAGGCACAAAGACACATTTAAATGTCAGCAAGCTTTTGGCACAGTATCTGGAAGTTTCAGAACCGGTACGCAAGACGGACGGCTTGTTTGTTCTTCATGGTGGAAGGAGTCAGGGTGAATCAGCTTCGCAGGCTGCCATAGCTCGCTGGATCAAGGAGGTGGTCATGGGAGCCTATGTAGAGGCAGGAAAGCCATTACACTTTCAGGTTAAAGCTCATTCCATTAGGGCTCAGGCAGTATCCCGGGTGGACCAGACTGCTGTCTCCTGTTGACATCTGCCAAGCGGTAACATAGTCGTCCTTACACATCTTCTCCAGATTCTATTGCCTGGACTTTCAGGCCTGTGAGGATTCAGCTTTTTCAAGGGCGGTGCTAACTGGATCGCAGGTAGCCTTCTGCCCTGATTGGGAGTAGCTTTTGTATATCCCATTGGTCCTGAGTGCATCTGGTTACAAGCTAGGAAATGGAGAAATTACTTACCTGATAATTTCGTTTTCCTTAGTGTAGACAGATGGACTCAGCATCCCGCCCACGGCTGCCCAGGAGAGGTGCCAAGAAATCTCCCATGATGTGAATATCAATTCCAAGAGGTTAAGGGTAAGCCATCGCCCAATCCCTAGATCAGGGCATCTATAATCTTGCTGGGATTCAGCGATTATGTTTGGTTGAGTAGTTATGGTTATCCGTTTTTTAATCATGTTTTAATCAAGTTTTTGATTAGTATGTCCATAATGGCTTATGAAGAGAATATTGAATGGCTGAGGTCACTGCAGGGGTGTATCTAAGGTGACGTCAACTTTGAAACCTGACTCTGTCTCCATCTGCTAGCAGGGGAACACATAACCCATTGGTCCTGAGTCCACCTGTCTACACTAAGGAAAACGAAATTATCAGGTAAGTAATTTCTCCATTATATATGCCATCTTACATATACTCTCATGTTTATCATCATCCTACCTCTGTGGGAAGATCCCCAGCCTCTACAGGATAACTGAATTTTGTTTAACCACATGTTCACAGAATGAACAGCTGTACTTCATTCTGTGCATATGTGGTCTGGTCAATTCATAGACCTGTCCTAAAGTTAGCTGGACTTATCTGCACCACCAAATGTACAGGCTAAGTAATTATCATATGGGAAGCAACTTCAATCAGATAGAAGTCCATATTGGTGAGCAGGAAAGTTATCTGGGTAAAGTTATAAGAATCCATAATATATCAGGCATGGTAGTGTGTCTGTCAGTGCTCGCGCATATCCCCCAGCCCGCCGATAGATGGCACAAGCGGCTCCCTGGCCATCTTGGAGGCTCAAACACGCCGTACAGCGGCCATGTCACAACACCAGCTACAAGAGGTACTCCTGGGAGAATGCAGCGCTACTGCGGAATGCAGATTTTGCGCAGAATTCCTCCTTCCCGCAGATTTCCTCACTCACCTCGCCGATTTCCTCCCTTGCCGGAAGACTATTCAAAACCGGAAGGACAGCGGCCATTGCGGGACAGGCAGAAAATAGAGGAGACCCTGGCACGCTGCGAATGGAGCGCGTCCCACGGCACACGCTCCATTCGCGGCGAAAAGGGAAGGCCCTGTGTGCCGCGATCAGCGATCTCGGGCCTTCATCTTCACCGCGAATGGAGCGTGTGCCGTGGGACGCGCTCCGTTTGCGGCACGCGGGGGTCTCCGCTGCTATTTTCTGCTCAAGGTGAAAATGGAAGGCCCCCGTGTGCCGCGAACGGCGCGCCAGGCCTTCATCTTCGCCGCGAACGGCACGCCAGGCCTTCATCTTCGCCGCGAACGGCACGCCAGGCCTTCATCTTCGCCGCGAACAGCGCGGGTCCTGCAGCATGCCAGTGAGAGAGAATGTGTGTGTGTGGGGGGGAGGGGGGAGGGTGACAGAGAGCATGGTTGGTAAGAGGGAGGGTGGGGAGGGTGTGAGAGAGAGCATGGGAGGTAAGAGAGGGTGGGTGGGGGGATGCTTGAGTGTGGGTTTCAGAGATAGGGAGCCTATATGAGGGGAGGGGGATGCCGGTGAGAGAGAATGTGTGTGTGCGGGGGGGGAGGGGGGAGGGTGACAGAGAGCATGGTTGGTAAGAGGGAGGTGGGGAAGGTGTGACAGAGAGCATGGTTGGTAAGAGGGGGATGGGGAGGGTGTGAGAGAGAGCATGGGAGGTAAGAGAGGGTGGGTGGGGGGATGCTTGAGTGTGGGTTTCAGAGATAGGGAGCCTATATGAGGGGAGGGGGATGCCGGTGAGAGAGAATGTGTATGTGAGAGAGGAGAGGGGGTGTTGGGGAGTGTGAGAGACAGCTTGGTAAATAAACTTTTCCAGCCCTGGCTTTAGCAAATGTGCCTCCATGTCCCTTGCCCTGGGTGAAAACAATTTTGTTTTTCCTTTTCAGCTAACGCTTCCATACAAGAGCAGATGTGCCAATAAAAAGGCTCGCCGCCCGGGTGTAGAACAAGTACAGTTGCTAGTATACATATAAGAACATAAGATATGCAATACTGGGTCAGACCATCCTGTTTCCAACATTGGCCAATCCAAGTCACAAGTACCTAGCAAGTACCCAAACATTAAATAGATCACAAACTACTATTGCTTATTAATTACCATCATAGCAGTTTATGCATTTATCCTCTAGGAACTTATCCAAACTGTTTTTAAACCCAGTTGCACTAACTGCTGTAACCACATCCTCTGTAATTAATTCCAGAGTTTAACTATGCACTGAGTGAAAAAGAATTTTCTTCAGTTTGTTTTAAACGAGCTACCTGATAACTTCATGGAGTGTCCCCCTGATCCTTCTATTGTCTGAGAGAGTAAATAACCGATTTTAATTAACTTGTTCAAGTCCTTTCATGATTTTGTAGACCTCTATCACATCCCCCCATAGTCATCTTTTCTCCAAACTGAACAACCCTAACCTCTTTAGCATTACCTCACTGGGCAGCCGTTCCATGCCCTTAACATTTTGGATGCCCTTCTCAGCACTTTCTCCAGTACAGCTATATCCTTTTTGAGATGTGGTGACCAGAACTGCACACAATATTCAAGTGAGGTCTCACCATGGAGCGATACAGAGGCATTATGACATCCTCCGTTTTATTTGCCATTCCCTTCCTAATAATTCCTAACATTCTGTTTGCTATTTTGATTGCCACAGCACACTGAGCCGACAATTTCAATGTGTTATCCACTATGACACCTAGATATCTTTCCAGGGTGGTAACTCAGGATAACTAGCCTGATATTCTGCTGAATATAGCTTGATAAAGTTATTTATTTGTTTGTTTTTATATACAAGATAACATATATAATTGGTTGATGGTTAAACAAAAACAAGGTGTGTGTATATATATATATATATATATATATATAAAATATCAATTCAGTATACAGGGATTGAGATGAGTGTAGGCTCGGGGACTTCTTTTGTTTGTTGCAGCGTAACAACTACAACAGGCTGGCAGTAGGCAAATATCATAGGGGTAGATATTGCTGGAGGGTAAGTGTAGATGATTTGGGGGGTGGAATATGGATGTAGAAGTTAAATAGTGAATTAACGGTAATATTATTCCATGGATGTTATGGAAAAGGGTCCGGTTTGGGATTAAGTCATGTTTTGTTGCAAAGGCTTTGTGAAATAGCCAGGTTTTAAGATTTTTCTTGAAAGATTGAGTTGACGGGTCTATTCTTAGTCCAATAGGGAGTTTATTTCATAGGGTGGGGCCGGCAAGTGATAGCGCTTTTTCCCTTGTTGATGACCTGTGTGTTGCTATCGGGGATGATGTTTGTAAGAGTCCGTTGTTTGAGGAGCAAAGGTTCCTTGGTAGTGTGTGGAGATGAAGGGGTGTAATCAGCCAGTTGGGTTTGTCGTTGTGGAGAGTTTTATGTATGATGGATAAAACCTTGTATTGGATTCTCTGATGGATGGGCAACCAGTGCAGTTCTTTGAGGATGGGAGTGATGTGTTCTGATCTTCTGCTGTTTGTGAGGGCTCTAGCAGCAGCATTTTGAAGTAGTTGGATAGGTTTAAGGGTGGATGCTGGGAGACTTAGTTGTAGGGAATTGCAGTAGTCTAGTTTGGAAAACAGAAGGGCAGTTCGGAAGTCTTGTGGGTAAAGAAGTGGTTTGGGTTTTCTTAGGATCTGGAGTTTGTGGAATCCATCTTTTAACATGTTGTTAATGTGTTTTTTGAAGTTTATTTGACTATCTAGGACGATGCCTAGGCTTTTTACTGAGGAGTGTCTGGTTTTTTGGTTGATGTATGGTGGGCGGGAGGAGGAGTAGGTTTGTTGGATATGTATAGGATTTCTGTTTGTTGTGATTGAGTGTGAGGGATAGCTGAGAGAGAAGGTGTTTTATTGTACTTAAGTGGGAGTTCCATTGATTTAGGGTTTGTTCAATTGAGACTTTAATTGGAAGTAGAATTTGCACGTCATCAGCCCAAACTAAGTCCAATGAACTTGCAACCTTTGTTATGGAGTCTCAGTTTAGTGGACCCTTGGGCCGACCTGGGGAGACTTGGGAAGGTGTTCACTGTCTTTAGGAGACCACAGGCCGGGAGGCAGATGTCGGGCAGGACGTAGATGATGCTCTTTACACTGGAAGCTGGTGCTCCCCCGGGAGGAGCCCATAGGAGCCCAGCCGCTGGGACTTAGGTGAGGTTTCACCCCTGGAAGCTGAAGCCCCCCCTGGGAGGAGCCCGTAGGGGCCCAGCCACTGGGACTTAGACGAGTAGTGAAGCTGGACAGGAACTGGAACCAGACAAGAACAGCGAGCTATGCTGTAGTAAGAGACAGGAACTGGAACCAGGCAGGAACTGTAACAAGACTCGGGTACTGGAACCAGGCAGGAACTGTAGCAAGCAGACAGGATCCAGGCAAGAACTGTAGCAAGCAGGCAGAAACCGGGCAGGTACTGTAGCAGGCAGGCAGGAACCAGGCAGGTACTGTAGCAAGCAGGCAGGAAAGGAGCGAGTTCCAATGGCAACCCACTCCGGGGCACGGCGCAACTGGGAACCGGATGGTAACCCCGTTGCAAGGCAAAGAATGAATGTCCGCAGCCAGCTTATCAAGGCCACAGCTTCTGACGTCAGGAATTGGGCGGAGTCACCAATGGCGGGAACGGGTCTAGAAAAGCATCCAAGTGGCGCGCGTGCACGCCTAAGAACAGGGCGTCCATGGGAGGCTTCCTGGCGGCGTTGCCCTCACAGGGACACCGCCGAACAGGCCACAAAGCAGGCCACCAGGAGCGGGAACGGGTCCAGGAACATGGAGGTAAGGGTCTGGGCGCGGCCCTCACGACCAGAACCGTAACAGTACCCCCCCTTACACCCCCTCTTAGCAGGTCCAGGCTTACTTGGGTGATCCAGATGAAATTGCCGTAATAAGTCCTTGTCGCGGATATTACGGGCAGGTTCCCACGAGTTATCCTCGGGTCCGCAACCCTCCCAGGCGAGCAGGTATTTCCAGCGTCATTGATGGAATCGGACATCCAGAATCTCACGTAGTTGATAAGTGGTATCATCCAGTACTGAAGGATCCGCTGGTTCAGGAGCTCAGGAGTGATATCTGGACAGAACAAGAGGCTTCAACAATGACACGTGGAAGACGTTGTGTATATGCATGGAGGAGGGTAAGCGTAACCAGTAGGAGACTGCTCCCACTCGCTCGGCGACTCGGAATGGCCCACAGAATCTCGGGGCTAGTCTTCGAGACGGGATCCGTAGCTGTAGATTCTTAGTACTAAGCCAGACGCGATCTCCAGGCAGGAAGATAGGCGCTGGCTGACGATGTCTATCTGCCCATCTCTTGGCAGACTGGGCAGCTTTAAGTAACTTCCCCTGGATAGAAGTCCATAAAGACAGGAGCTGGCGGGCTGAAAGTTGCACTGCCAGGAGTGCACTGGGTTCAAGCAAAGGCAAGGGCGGTCGAAGTTGCTTCCCGTAGACAACGAGGAAAGGAGAACTTCCAGTAGCGGCATGCGTATGATTTTGTACGAGAACTCCGCCCACAGGATTATCTTGGCCCAATTATCTTGGCGTTCATTTACAAAAGAGCGCCCTGATTACACAATACGGACCCTTGGGCTGAGGGGGAGTTGGCGCTACCTATGGGGAGGAGCTCCACAGGTCCCCACCGTTGGCTGGCGAGGCTGGAGTGAGGCCGAGATCCCGCTGGGGCTTCACCACTACCAGCCCTCGTTCCTCTCAGGTTGAGCCCTTGTGTACTGGGGCCGGCTGGACTTACTTGGGGTCTCGGTTCTGAAGTGGCAGGTGCTTGTTCCTGGTGCTTGTTCCTGGACTATGAGATTCGTTGCCTGCCTTGACCCATGCTTGACCCCAGACTATGAGATTCGCCACCTGCCCTGATCCACGCTTGTACGTGGACCACGTGTTCTGCTGCCTGCCTGGTATGACGTGGGTAGTGGCAGGCAGCAGAACACATGGTCCAGGTACAAGCGTGGATCAGGGCAGGCGGCGAATCTTGTAGTCTGGGGTCAAGCATGGGTCAAGGCAGGCAACGAATCTCATACTCCAGAACAAGCATTGGTCTCAAGTCCAGCAGGTCAGAACGTAAACAGGAACCTCCAGGACCTGGAATGCGAGCCAAAGGAAGCCAAGGCAAGGTCTGGGGGCAGGCCTTGCCTTAATATAGGCTGGGGTCAGGAGGGTTGAGCTGGGGCGCCTCCCGACGTGGTCCCTTTAAATGAAGTTCAGAGGCGCACTTGCACACCTAAGGCAGCCGAGAGGCAGGAGTGCTCGGACGGGCTTGGGCGCGCCGAGAAGGCCGCGTTGGCGGTGGAAGTCTGATGTGGGGCCCATGCAGCCGGGCACGTCCGCCACGGCTCCCAGCCACCACCAGGGTCCCTGGACTGGTCAGGACACTGGCACGAGAGTGGTAGGTGGAGGGAGCCGGCCGCGGCCCTCCGTGGCCGGTTCCCATAACAGTACCCCCTCCTCTAAGTCCCCTTCCTGAGGATCAGGGTTTGTTGTGGTGGTCCTGATTACACAATTAAATGCAGACTCTTGGGCTGAGGGGGAGTTGGCGCTAACTATGGAGAGGAGCTTCACAGGTCCCCACCATTGGCTGGCGAGGCTGGAGTGAGACCGAGATCCCGCTGGGGCTTCATCACTACCAGCTCTTGTTCCTCTCAGGTTGAGCCCTTGGGGCTGGCTGGACTTACTTGGGGTCTCGGTTCCAAAGTGTCTCATGGTCCTGGTATGGTGTGGGTAGGGGCAGGCAGCAGAACACGTGGTCCAGGTACAAGTGTGGATCAGGTCAGGTGGCGAATTTCATAGTCCGGGGTCAAGCGTGGGTCAAGGCAGGCAGCGAATCTCGTAGTCCAGGATCAAGCGTGAAATTTAATGTGGACAAGTGCAAGGTAATGCATATAGGGAAAAATAACCTTGCTGTAGTTACACGGTTAGGTTCCATATTAGAAACTACCGCCCAGGAAAAAGATCTAGGCATCATAGTGGATAATACTTTAAAATTGTCGGCTCAGTGTGCTGCAGCAGTCAAAAAAGCAAACATAATGATAGGAATGATAGATCTTATCAGGTACAGATAAAAAACACAATATCAGACAAGATCGACCTAAAAACAGGAGTCCCCCAGGGATCAGCACTCTCAGCGACTCTATTTAACATTTACATGCTCCCCCTCTGCCACCTGCTGGCAGGCCTAGGTATCATACACTTCATATATTGAAGTGTATGATACCTAGAATATATTGAAGTGTATGATAATTGAATAGTATTTATTCAATTGTCTCCAAGTTCATTTTCCTGTTCCATGTAAGACTCGCATGTTAAGTCACTCCAATGTTATATGTAAACCGAAATGATTAGCAACATTGTTGCTAGAATTTCGGTATATAAAAAATGTTAAATAAAACAAATAAATATATGCTGACAACATTCAACTAATTCTACCAGTTGAAGAATCAATTGAGAAAACTCTGAATTTTGCAATGTTATACCTAGACATAATAAAACAACTATTAAACCAAATGGAACTAGTAATTAACATAGAAAAAACTGAATTTATACATCTTGAACAAAAAAAACATTGTAAGAATTCAAAATCCCATCAAACTTAAAAATGATA
Source organism: Rhinatrema bivittatum (assembly GCF_901001135.1). Classification (NCBI taxonomy): domain Eukaryota; kingdom Metazoa; phylum Chordata; class Amphibia; order Gymnophiona; family Rhinatrematidae; genus Rhinatrema; species Rhinatrema bivittatum. The sequence goes on from NC_042622.1 coordinate 269,004,181, forward strand.
AATCAGTGGAGTTAACTGATAAGGCTAGAAACCTAGGAGTAATGATAGACACGGAACTCAGTCTTAAACAACACATATCAATAAAAGTAAGAGAAGGCTATGCCAAACTAATGGTCCTTAGAAGACTAAAACCCTTATTAACTCAAGAACACTTTCGCACAGTACTACAAGCACTAATATTTGCCAGCACAGTCTACTGTAACACACTTTTCCTAGGATTACCATATACCACAATCAGGCCACTACAAATACTACAGAACTCAGCTGCCAGAATACTTACTGGAAAAGGCAGAAGAGATCATATCACCCAAACACTTGCAGATTTACACTGGCTCCCAATAGAACAAAGAGTGCAATTCAAAACACTATGCACAGTTCATAAACTAATAAATGATGAAAACGCCGACTGGCTAAACACTGCACTACGATTACATGTCCCTCAAAGAAATCTCAGATCGGCCAATAAAGCTCTACTAACCATACCCTCAGTCAAAACAGCTAAGTTGACACAAGTTAGAGAGCGAGCACTGTCTTTGGCAGGACCATTATTATGGAATACATTACCACTTGACCTAAGACTAACGAAAGAATTAAAACTCTTCAAAAAAAGCCTAAAAACTTGGCTCTTCAAAAAAGCATTTCACAATAAGGTCACTGAATAACAACAAATACATACAGCTGATAGTCACCTATATAAAAAAGCAGAATCTATTATTTTATTATTTTACTCATAATTAGATATTAAATTAAAAACAGCATACACATATATGATTATCCCAACAATCATATAAATAGTAACTCCAACCCACTTCTCATTTAGAGTATCTTATTGAACTATGTAACCATAAAATATTGGCACCCCATGGGTAATTTAGAAATCAAACCTTTTTTGTGCCTAAATGTAAACCGTTGTGATGGTGCATTACTAAACGACAATATAGAAAAGTTTTAAATAAATAAATAAATTATTAGGAAGGGAATGGTTAATAAAACGGAAAATGTTATAATGCCTCTTTATCGCTCCATGGTGAGACCGCACCTTGAATACTGTGTGCAGTTCTGGTCGCTGCATCTCAGGGGGGATGTGGTTGAGATGGAGAAGGTACAGAGAAGGGCGACCAAAATGATAAAGGGGATGGAACAGCTCCCCTATGAGGAAAGGCTGAAGAGGTTAGGGCTGTTCAGCTTGGAGAAGAGACGGCTGAGGGGGGATATGATAGAGGTCTTTAAGATCATGAGAGGTCTTGAATGAGTGGATGTGACTCGGTTATTTACACTTTCGAATAGTGGAAGGACTGGGGGGCATTCCATGAAGTTAGCAAGTATCACATTTAAGACTAATCGGAGAAGGTTCTTTTTCACTCGGTGCACAATGGGGCTCCGGAGTTTGTTGCCAGAGGATGTGGTTAGTGTAGCTGGGTTCAAAAAAGGATTGGATAAGTTCTTGGAGGAGAAGTCCATTAACGGCTATTAATCAAGTTTACTTAGGGAATAGCCACTGCTATTGATTGCATCAGTAGCATGGGATCTTCTTGGTGTTTGGGTAATTGCCAGGTTCTTGTGGCCTGGTTTGGCCTCTGTTGGAAACAGGATGCTGGGCTTGATGGACCGACCCTTGGTCTGACCCAGCATGGCAATTTCTTATGTTCTTATGTTCTTAAGGCAGGTAGCGAATCTCGTAGTCCAGGAACAAGCATGGGTCTCATGTGCACTGGGTCAGAACATAGAAACAGGAACCTCCAGGAACTGGAACAGGAGCCAAAAGAAGCCAAGGCAAGGTCTGGGGGCAGGCCTTGCCTTAATATAGGCCGGAGTCAGGAGGGTGGAGCCGGGGCGCCTCCCGACGTGGTCCCTTTAAATGAAGTTCATAGGCGTGCGCACAAGCGCCTAAGGTAGCCAGGAACAGGAGGGCTCGGACGGGCTTGGGTGCCTCGAGAAGGCCGCGCTGGCGGTGGAAGTCCGCCGCGGGGCCCACGTGGCAGGGCACGTCCGCCGCGGCTCCCAGCCTCCACCAGGGTCCCTGAATCGGTCAGGACGCCGGCGCGAGAGCGGTAGGTTGAGGGAGCCAGCTGCGGCCTTCCGTGGCCGGTTCCCATAACATCAGTGGCTGAATATTGCCCCCCGAATCCATCCAGGGCATTTGCAGAGCAACGACATGGGCTTCGGTTACACGTTTAAATAGAGCAAAAAACCTTCGTGTAGTACAACTTTGGACAAATTGTGCTCAGAACCATTCTAAAATAAAATACTCAACTTCTGGCTCAAACAATAGGATTGCAGAAACTCAAAAGAATCAATCATACTGCTGCAATCCTCAGCTTGGGTGTCCCATCTTGTATAGATATTTGTGCCGCTTGCTCACAAAGAAAGCGAAGTTACTTACTTTGTAACAGGTGTTCTCTGTGGACAGCAGAACAAACGGCCACATTATCCCTCCCTCTTCCCCGCGAAGATGAAATCATCTGAGGGAGAGTCATGTGATGCGCATGCTCAGAGCAATCTAAAAAGCTCTGAGATGAGAGATGGTGGATCGAATTGATGCCATTGGATGACGTCACTCATCTTGTGGGGCTGTCTGCTCTGCCATCCACAGAGAGCACTTGTTATAGGTAAGCAACTTTGCTTTCTCTGTGAATGGATAACTTTAGGACAGATATTTGTCTGACCAGAGTTACGTAGCTACCTTTGTCCAGGCAGTGTTGAATATCAGTGCTGCCTGTACAAAGTGACATTGTACCCCGAGAACATCCCCAGCTCTGCATCTTTTAATCTGATTAAATTCTGTTCATGTAACGAGTTGTGAGGGAGAGGAGCAGGGATAATAATCAAATCTCACATTTTGTTGGCTAACGCCAAAAGTCAACCAGATAAAAACCCTTTGTATGTTGACCTCTAGATCACTGTATTCTGGGAGTGTGCTGGCGTGGTCCCATTCCGTTCAATGTTCGCGGATAACTGTTGCAATGTGGTTTCAGATTCCGAGAGCACTCCACAGTAGTATAGTTTATTATTAAATTGGAGAGCCCAAGATTTGAACCCCAAAATTTATGGGTTTAAACCTAGGGTTCTTGTCACTGAGCTAAAGGAGCAGCTGCCGAGCTGTATTGTCACACGACAGTCAGCAGCCATGATCAAATTATTGTCATGCTATAATCAGCCATTCCCAAACATGGTCAGCAGCTACAGTAACAGTATTGTCACACCATAGTCAATCATTGTCAACATTCACAGTACTGGCACATCATGGTCAGCAGCCATTGTCTCAATATCCCTAACCATGGGCGGCAACCGCAGTCACAGTATTATCGTACCATGGTCAGCCATTCCCAACCCAACCATGATCATCAGTCATAATCACAGGGTTGTCTCACTATGGTCAATGGCTGGTGAGCATTTTTGAAAGAGGAAAGATAAAAATTATTTTATTTTCTGATCCAATAAAATAAATCCTTTCTGATCCTTTGTAAGAAATAGACTGAACCATGCTCTATATCGCTGGTTTCTATATAGTGTTGTTGAATAAGACTGATTTTGTGTTGCTTTGGTGTTTTCCACATGTGGGCCTAGCATCCATGCATGGCCATGTGATCATCAGTATGCATTTGTTTGAATGGAGTTACTTCCTGGAATGACTTACTAGTGTTGTTTCAGAAGCTCCTTAGTGATTCTACCCTGTAGTGTCCAGGGCGTTTCCTGTTAATGGCGTCTTGGCCCTCTCATAAACATAGCCAGTCAATTCTGAATGTTATTTCTTTTGCTATCTCATTCTGCAGATATTGACGAGTGTGAGGACATCCCTGATATCTGTGATGGGGGCCAGTGTACCAACATCCCTGGGGAATACCGCTGCCTCTGCTTTGATGGGTTCATGGCATCACTGGAAATGAAGACCTGCATTGGTGAGAGTTGAACATGCCGCATTCCCCCTCCCTCTGCCTCAGGCAAGGTCATGGGCTCAAGGTTTCTTTCATGGCATCCATCTCTTGGGCCGCCAGGCACTCGCAGGCGATCAGCAGGGTGGTTAGTGGTGGTGGACACTGCCATGAGGAGGGAGACTTCCTGATGCAGCATTTAGCAGCAAGGACCCGGGTTGGGAAAACTCAGCTAGAATAAATCCGGCTCCTCGTTTCTGTTTTGTTTTTCGTCTCGTTTCTGAAGAAAGGCAAATACCCAGAGGGCTGACAGGGTACCCCTGCAGATTGTGGGGTGGCTGCAGGGACCTGCACAAGGGCTACTGTAACTGCAGGGGGCCTGTCCTTCCTGAGAAGGTTGCTGGCTGCAAGTGGTAAGGATAGAAGCTGCAGGATGTGCCTGCTTCCTAATAAGAGGGGGGCTGGCTTGGTGAGGGGAAAGAAGCTGCAGGAGAGCTGACTGCATGGTGGGGACAGGAGCTGTAGGATGCCTGCCCTTCCTAAGAAGGGTGAAGACTTGGGGAGGTAGCTAGAAGCTGCAACAGGTGCACAAGGGCAGAAACAGTAAGGAAAATAGAAAAGCAATGGCCAGTCCTACAGGAGATTCTGGTCCCCAGCTCTTGGATGAGTGCACTGGCGGCAAGGACGACTGCACGCGTGGCTGACTTTTAGTTCAGATTTTGGTGCCGCTGTTAACCCCGCCTTTTTACAATGTCTTCATGCCCAGATGTGAACGAGTGTGACCTGAATCCTAACATCTGCCTCCACGGGGAGTGTGAAAACACCAAGGGCTCCTTCATCTGCCACTGCCAGCCGGGCTACTTCGTTAAGAAAGGCACGACTGGCTGCACAGGTAGGAAGGCTGCCGCGCAGACACCACTCCCGGGTTCTCAGCCTCGCTGAGAGGAGATCATTCTCTTACTGCTTGAGCAGGTACGGATTGTGTAGGCGTCTTCTGGGATGGTGTACACAGCTGCAGCACTATTTGTACCACTGAAATTGCTTTGCCTCGGCCTCCTGCATACCTGTCGTAATTCGGGTTGAAACCAGGGACATGAGGCCCAGTGAGGCTGAGGTGTTTTCTGTGGGCCAGTGCAGACGTGCTAGCCAGTGATGTCAGCACAAATACAGCCTGAGAAAAACACCGGTGATGTGGTCCACAAAAATACCTGGTGCATGTCAGGTTAGACCTGATCAGGTCTCTCTGCAGTAAAACTACTGGGTCAATTTTCAGTCTCTACCAGCACTTCACTTAGGTGCTGGTAGAGACTGCTGGGGAGAACACTATGGAAAGGGATTTTCCTTTTACCCTGTCAGTACCTCTTCTATTCTGCACACCCATCTGGGCTGGGCTGCCCTTATTAATATTTCTTTATCACAGTTTCCATTTCTGCACGATTGATATGGGGAGGGCAAAATTTCAAAGCTATTTACGTAGGGAATTGACCATTTAAGCAAGGTATAATGGCGTAATGGTCATCTGAATATTGTCTTCCCTTGATCCAGCTACAATGAATGCACATTTAGCCACATTCGAAAGGGATGCTCCTTTGGGTGCATGAAAATGTGCAGGTCAAGGGAGGAAAGTGTGCATACACAGCATTTTCAAAAGAATGGGCAATATTTTAACCTGTCTGCACAAAAGAACAGTCGCAAAAAATGCTGGTGATTTTAACACACATATGTGATGCACATTTTCCAAGGGAAAGCTCCCACGTGCGTCCCAAGTTATATATTCATTTAGTATTTTTTTTTTTATTTCTGGTGCTAAACTTTGGAAGTATCTGAATTGGAAAAAGAGAATGAGAAGGCTCACAGTCCCATGGTGCAAAACTAGTAAAAAGAAAAAAAAAAAAAAAGAATTAGAGAAGTGAGGTTTCCTGCTACAGCAGTCTAGATAAATGGGTTATTCCCCACTGCCAGGAGACAGAGCACGCAGCTTCTTTTGTGCTGTCATCACTACTACTTAGATGTGCTGCAACTCAGAGAAGGCCGGTATTCTCTGCCTCCAGCAGAGACGGCAAGGCGAATTGGTGGAGCAGCAGGAAGTCTTCAAGGATTCTTCTTCCCTTGGTGGGAATTTTAGGCAGAAGTTTTGGTTTTCTTCCCCAGCAGTAAAGAGGACAAGACACCTGGTTCTTTCAGGTTAGCAAGCCCTACTATGAAGCTTCCCTGCCCCAGATTGGGCTTGGGAGAGCCCAGGAGGTTGGCTGACAGAATAAAATAAAATAAAAAAAACCAGAGGATCTTCTTAGACGCTGCCTTTTCCTCTTTATTCCCCCCCCCCCCCTCCACCTTTTTTATTTATTTATCCCTCCACACCTTTATAAAGGTTGTAAAAAAAAAATAAAAAGAAAAAAATAAAGCAAAGCCAAAGATTAGGCTTGTGAAGCAATAGAAGGACAGCTTTTGCTTTCTTCAGGGAGTAAGTGATCTTTTACCTTCCAGGAGAGATTTTTCTTCGGCTAGCTCCAGTCTGGGAGTGTCCAGTACTGCTTCTGTCTGCTCCATGGACAAGATAGATGGTGGCTGTTGTCATAGAGCCTGCAGTTGCAGGTGCTCTGCTAGCACTTTGGGTCTCCTTTGTGTCATTTGTTTATTTATTTATTTGTTTATTTAAGACTTTTATATACCGGTGTTAGTGGGGACATCACACCGGTTTACATTTGTAACTGCGGGTTTGGAAATTACATTTTAACAGGGAGCTGGAACCGGGGAAGGGAAAAACAACAGTGCATCAAGAAGAAAAATAGGTAACAACAGTAACATTAAATGAACATAGCAATCCTTAACAGCAGGATAGAGGTATCTTTGCATCGATGCGCATGGGAAGACATATTGTGTGTAAGGCTATTCAGGGTAGGCTCGTTTGAATAACCAGGTTTTTAATTTCTTTTTGAACTTTTGGCCAGCTTGGGGGGGCCCCCCCAAGCTGGCCAAAAGTTCCGGTTGTGTCCAACGAGGGTCCCGGAGCGAACGCGCAGGGAATCACGTGACGTCCGCGTCACTCCGACGTGACGCCGACGTCACGTGCTCCTCGCAAAGGAATACAGAAATGGCGTCCTGACTCCCCGCTCGACCACCAGGGAGTTTTGGTAAGTCTTGGGGGGGGATTAAGGAGGGTGAGGGGTTTAAATTTTTATTTAATCGCGATTTCCAACGTATTCAACATAGCTATGTTGAATAAGTTGGAAATCCGATCGTTTTCGCCTCATCACTTTTTTAAGTTAAAAAAAAAAATTACGTTGCGTTTTACTTATGCGTTCAAAACGAATGCACACCCCTAGTAGTGGCTTTTTTTTGCAGAAAGAGGGAATTATGGTACATTCTTATCTAGATAATTGGCTGATCAGGGCCAAATCCTATCAAGAAGACCTAAGAGTGCTTTAACAGAGAGGACCAGGTTTTATAAGGTTTGGACTGGGTCATCAGTTTTGTAAAGAGCAAACTGCTTCCTCCCCAGTTGCTGGGATATCTTGGAACTCTATTTGATACAAAGATAGTTTGAGTGTACCTGACATCGGAGCAAGTGGTTAAGATTGTACATCAAGTGCAGAGGTTTCCTGCTCAAAGAGCCCCCAGAGCTTGGGATTATCTTCAACTTCTAGATTCTGTGGTTGCCATCTTGGATCTAGTCCAGTGGGCCAGAGCTCACATTCGGCCCCTACAATCTTCTCTACTCTCTCATCAGTCACCTCGTTCTCAAGATTATGAGTGCTGCCTTTCTCTGCCAGTTCTGGTGAAAAAGAGCCTTTCTTGGTGGACAGTTCCTCAGAATTTGTTGAAGGGCATGAGTCTGGAACCACCCTTTAAGATTGGTTTGGGGAGCACACTATCTAGATCAGATAGCTCAAGGGCTCTGGTGTCAGGAGGAAACGTCTTGGTCCATAAACAGGTTGGAGTCCAGAGCTATAAGACTAGCCCTCTTGCATTTCTTTCTTTTAGTAAAGGGAAGGGCTGTCAGAGTGTGTGCTCTGACAATGCAACAGTGATACCTATGTGAACAGGTAAGGAGGTACTTGAAGCCTAGGAGTGTCCAAGGAGACCAATCTCCTATTCCCATGGGCAGAAGAGAATCTTCTGCAGTTGTTGGCACATATTGCAGTACAGAAGAACATTCAAGTTGATTTTCTCAGCAGGAATCTCCTATATCCAGGTGAATGGGACCATGGTTAAGAGGCATTTTAGAAGATAGTGGACCAATGGGCACTCCTGATGTGGATCTTATGGCATCACAAGAATGCCAAGGTTCACCGGTTTTTCAGTCATCACAGGGAGTTTGGCTTCGAAGGAATAGACGCCCGGATCCAGCCATGGTTGAAAGGGGAGTTAGAGTATCTATTTTCTCTCTGGCCTCTAGTAAGAAGGATCTTAAGAAGAATAGAGAAGGAGAATGTTTGCATGATCCTGGTGGCTCCATATTGGCCAAGGAGATCTTGGAATGCAGATCTGATGAGGATACAGACAGATATGTCTCTGCATTTCTTGGAAACTTGGGGCCTTTTAGTTCAAGGCACATCACCATGGAAGATGCATCTCCATTTTATCTTATGGGCTTGCTCTTGAGAGATCCTGCTTACAAAGGAAAGATTATTTTTCCTCAGTAATTTCTACTCTGTTAAAGGCCTATAAGAGTTCCATTTCCTTGGCTTATGTTCGAGTCTATTTAGCATCCGTTTGAAACATATTGTAGAGAATGGTCAGAGTATCCATGATGATTAGATGTTCCATGTAATTTAGCCTTTCTTTTGCATAGCCTGGATATAGGTTTGACCTTAAATTCTTTGAAGACTTAGGTGGCCTCTCACTTTCCATCTGGATGTTTCTCATTTTCTTTAAGGAGTTAAGAGACTGCAACCCCCTTTTAGGCCAGTGGTTTCCCAATGGGACCTCAATTTGGTTCTCAAGGCTTTTCTTCAGTCAAGGATATTTCTGTAAAGGCGGTTTTTCTAGTAGCAATCTGTTCAGCTAGGAGTATTTCTGAACGTCAAGTCTTGTCTTGTAGGGATCCTTTTCTGATGTTTACAGTGAATTCAGTCTCTTTTTTTCCAGTTCCCACTTTCTTGCCAAAAGTAATGTCATCTGATCAAACCATTTCTCTGCTGGTCTTCTCCAGAGAGGAGTATCAGGGCAGTAATAGGTCTTTGAAATTTTTGGATAGATGTCGAATTCTCATTAGGTACTTGAAAGTCACAAATTCTTTCCAAAAGATGGATTGGCTGTTCATTGTGTGTGGAGGATCACGTAAGGGCAAGGTGGCCTCTAAAGCAAAATTGGTAAGGTGGATCTGGGATATAATTGCTTTAACATATTTGCAAAAGGACTGTCGGGCTTCTCAGATTCTTCAAGCTCATTCTACTAGAGCTCAATCTTCTTCTTGGGCAGAAGTGATAGCTATAGCTTTGGAGGCCACTTGGTCATCATGGTCCTCTTTCTCTAAGCATTACAAGTTGGATGTTCTTGTAAAGGAAGACTTAACCTACAGAGCTGGTGTTTTCAAGGCAGCCCTTACTTTCTTCCTCCCAGATTAATTGGGTTTTGGTATTTCCCACTTGTCTGAATTGGTATAGCGGGATAATAAGAAAGAAGAAATTATGTAACCTGTTGATTTCCTTTCCTTGTACCGTGCTATACCAGTCCAGGACCCTCCCAGAAAATTGGGCCCTAGTAGAAGTGAAGAGGGGTTCCTTTCATGTTAATGCATTGTGCATATTCTCCTCCAAAGTGATGTCTTCTATACATTGTATTAAATATTATTCTCTGTGTATAATTTCTCTTTCCTTTTATGTTCTCTGTTTCCCAGGGTGTGAACAAATAGTTTGGTCTGAGGATCTCTTCTTGAAAATTTGGAAGGTTTTCCCAGTTTTTGGAATGTTCTTCATGTTTATAATACGTTCAGTGCTTTGTTATAGGAGTACTGGCTTTCTCTGAGCTGCACCATGTCTCAGTAATAGTGATGATATCACCAAAAATAGCTGTATCCTGTTGTAGCAGAATTCAAGAAAAGTAAATTAATAGGTAACAAACATTTCTCTTTGTTGGTCTCAAGTCTCTGAGTGGACAGATGGTACAGATTAGCCGTATAACTGATAAAATGGCACTTAACAAGGTAACGCTAATATAAGAACCCACGCATTAACAAGTTTATAACTCCTTAAGTATTAGCCAATCATAATAGGCGCTACCAGCGAAATTGCCCCTTCATTGCCTTTTATTTCATCATAGGCCATGGTGCGTATAGCAAAACCAAAATTTTTAAAACCAAAGAGATTCGAGATTCTGAACATTATTTAACACTGCGCAACAATTTGTCTAGCGCATGAAGAGTTGTACAGCATGCACTTAAATGCTCTGTCTTCAGCCCCCTGACGCAGATCAGCGAAACACGGCCAGGGTCGTGGGTCTTTTGATTTACAGATGGACTCATTCAAATGACTTTAAGATAAGTCAAATTTTATTTGCATAAGAAAAATTGCTTTAAAAAATTTTGATTTTGTTATACTCACCGTGGCCTATGATTAAATACAAGGGAAAGAAAGTGCCATTTCACCGGTAGTGCCTACTATGATTGGCTTTTACTTAAGGAGTTATTTATTTATTTATTTATTTATAGTTTTTTATATACCACCGCTCATCAAAGATATCACGTCGGTGTACAATGAACAGGAACTTACGCCGGAGCGTTATACATTTAACAGGATTAAATAAGCATTATACATTTAACAAAAGTAAGAATATATATATTTGAACATAAAACAAGTAGAGTCTTTTAAAACAGAACTATCATTTAGGCTTAACTGAGTTGAGTTAAACAGAGCTGGAAAGTAAAGGGAATTTAGGAAATTAGGTATGAGGTTAGGGACAGGTTAGGAGGAGATGGAGTTATAATTAGGAGTGATAAGAGAGGGGAGAAAGCGCTTCAGGTGCAATTAAGAGCAAAAGTATGGAATGGTATTTACAGTAAGGACATAAAAAAGGGGAAATTAGAGATAGTGTAGAGAAAGGGGGTGTTGGGTAGATAAGGCAGGGCATAAAAAGGGGAAGAAAGACATATATATTTCAGGTATAGGCATGTGTAAATAACCATGTCTTGAGTTTTTGCTTGAAAGTTTTGGGAGATGGCTCAAGGCGCAGTTCAGTGGGCAAGGTATTCCATAACAATGGGCCAGCAAAGGAAAGCGCTCGTGCTTTGGTGGAGGCATGGTTATATATTTTGGGTGAGGGGGTCTGTAATGTGGCGAGGTATTGATTTCTGGTAGGTTTAATAGAAGTTTGAAATTGCAGTGAATTATTAAACCATTTCATTTGGTATTTAAACTTATTAATTATATTAAACTTGTTAATGTAGGGATTCTTATGTTAGTGTTTATATCCATTTCCCTCATTGTCTTTTGATGCAATATATTGCACTTAACAAGCTAAGACATCTTCGCTGGCCATGGGCTGATGGGAAAGTCTCCTCCAAGACTGTGAGCCCCCTCGACAACTTAGTTCTACCAACAGTGGTGACTCCAGCAGAGGCAGTTGCCTTTTCTACACCTCCTTCCTTCATCAGGAATTGAATAGGCAACCTAACCATGTTGGTTCCTGAACTTACGTTTTTTAGTTTCCTGATATAATTTACTGCCATTACAGACAAGTAATTTGTAATATGTATCCAGAGGAGATCTGAGCTAGAAGCCACAGAGTGGCTGAGAGGCAAACCTGGGCCAAACTCTGCTACCTTCAGAAGGGCAGCACCCCATTATCAACTAGAAAATTATCCTTTTTCTGCAGCAACCTGCCAGGAAGTTGTCCCGTGTGGTGCAGGTCCAGCCATTGCCATTTTCTTTTGAAATGTTTCTGGTGAGAAGTTGGGTTACCCCTGTATATGGATCGTTCTGACAAGGTGATAGGAGTCCTAGGAGAGGCTCGTCAAGGCAGAGTCTGAACAATGGCGGCAGTGCTGAGGCATTATGACATCACTGCTGATGTCAGTGACCAGGAAACTGGCTGAAAGCTGAACTGAAGAGAGAGAGAGAGAGAGACATACACACACACATACGCGCAGGAGAGAGAGAGAGAGAGACATATACACACACATACGTGCAGGAGAGAGAGAGACATACACACACACATACGTGCAGGAGAGAGAGAGACATACACACACACATACGCGCAGGAGAGAGAGAGAGAGAGAGACATATACACACACATACGCGCAGAAGAGAGAGAGACATATACACACACATACGCGCAGGAGAGAGAGAGAGACATATACACACACATACACGCAGGAGAGAGAGAGAGACATACACACATACGCGCAGAAGAGAGAGAGACATACACACACACATACGCGCAGAAGAGAGAGAGACATATACACACACATACGCGCAGGAGAGAGAGAGACATATACACACACATACTCGCAGGAGAGAGAGAGAGACATATACACACACATACACGCAGGAGAGAGAGACATACACACACATACATGCAGGAGAGAGAGAGAAACATATACACACACATACGCGCAGGAGAGAGAGAGAGAGACATATACACACACATACGCGCAGGAGAGGGACATACACATACGCGCAGGAGAGAGAGAGAGAGACATATACACACACATACGCGCAGGAGAGAGAGAGGGAAAGACGCAGCTAGACATGCAGGCAGAGAGAGAGCAAGACACACACACACACGCAGAAAGAAATGCATGCACAGGTGGGCAGAGAGACATACGTGGATACACGAAGCAGATGCACACATGCAGGCTAGGAGAGAGACCACGCAGGCAGAGAGATATACAGAGACAAATGGAGGCAGAATAGAGAGACATAAGTCAGAGAGAGAAAGAGAGACACATACAGACATACTAATATCACCTTGTAACAGCTAACATCCAAGGTAAAAAGACCAAAAAAAATAGAAAAAACTGCCTTTGAAACTGAGAAGAGATTTCTATGGGGAAAGCCATGATTCTGAGACCCGCCCCCTCCCCTGACATCATCACAAACGGAGCGGGCAATTTGAAAGGCGCCACGCCAGCAGGCGCCGCGCGCCGAAGGGGCGCGACAAAGGGGCACTCCCCTTTGTGCACCCCTTCGAGCAACCCTTTGTGTTATTTCTTTAATATGCTCCTTGTTATACCTTTTGCTTAATTGTTAAGAACTTTGATTTTGATGGTTTTATTTTTGTAATCTCTTAGCCTCAGGTACAAACATTTTAGATTGTAAGCCCTTTTAGGGGATAGTGAATTACCTATTGTACCTTATTGTAAACCGATGTGATATTTATTTATTTATTTATTTATTGTTTTTGTTATACCGAGTTTCATGATAGGCATCACATCAACCCGGTTTACAAATAACAAGGAGTGTAAAGCATAACGTAACGTAAAAAACAATATTTTCAATAAGAACCTTGAACTTTAAATACAGTGAATCAGAAAAAGGGAGAGGGAAAGTTACAAAAAACAAGGAAAATAAACTTGGGATGGAAGGGGAGAAATTGAACAGCACAATATTTACATTTCAGCCTATTGATACATTAGAATAGCAAGTGAAAAAATAAGACTATGAAACGGTACATAGGTAATCAAATGAATAAATATGACACAGTTGTGAATGGTAATAGTATGATAAATATTCAGCAGGAATTAGTGAGAGAGGGTTTGAGGTTGGTTGATTCGTGTTTACATTCCATTATTGCATACGAGTTAGTGCTAGTGAGAGGAGGTTTTATTCAAAAAGATATCTCTTTTTGAAATGAACGTCGGTATATAAAAATCATAAATAAATAAATAAAAGAAGAAAAATGGAGAGCGATACTCGGAGAGAGACACATAGAGGCGGAGAGAATCAAAAAGAGAGCAAGAGAGAAGTAAAAGAGGGAGAGAGACACTTCACAGAAAGACACAAACAAGAGCGTGAAAGAAGAGAGAGAGAAAATCGCCCATACAGGCACACAGAGACAGTGAGAGCCATAGAGACACAGGGAGCCACAGACAGAGAAGAGGCACAGTAAAAGGGAGATAGAGAAAAGAAGAGAGCTGGAGAAGTGGAATAGGTTAGAGAGGGAGGTGGAGGAGAAAGAGGTAAAGGAAGAAACTAGGAAGGTGTGCGCCTCAGGGCTGGAAGATCCTGAGAGGAGGTGAATGAGCCTGTACATGGCGAGAGTGCAGAGACAGGATGCCAGGAACCATTTCCATCCCAGCAGATGCATAGTGCTGCACACGGCTGCCACGGTGCTGCAGATTACTCTCCTGCGCTGTCAGTAACTGTTCACTGCTGCCGGGGAAGGCCACGGCCTCGTGTGCAGCCCATTACAGCCCCGCACTGCGTGACGTTCCAGTGATGGTCGCTCACTGCCAGTGAGGATTCTGCACTGCTTGTCACGCTCTTTGAGCTCCCCCCCGTCCTGTGCTGCCGAGGATGATGCAGTGCTGCTGGTGAAAGTCCTTTTCCGCCTGTCCGTGGTCCCCTTGCTAGGTGTGACAGTCCCGTGCATCCTGCACTGTGTACAGTAGTCCTGCGCTGCTGGTAATAAATCCTGCGCTGCATTTCACCAGTACCTCTCTCCTTCCTTTGCACAGACATTGACGAATGTGAGGTGGGGGCCCATAACTGTGACATGCACGCCTCCTGCATCAATCTGCCCGGCAGCTTCAAATGCAAGTGTCGCCCGGGCTGGGTCGGGGACGGCCTGAAATGTGACGGTGAGTAGCAAGCACAAAGTGCGGCGGATAGGATTACCCTTCTGTGTGTGTGCGTGCATGCGTGCGCGTGTGTCTGTGTGCGTGCATGCGTGCGCATGTGTGTGTGTGCGTGCGCGTGCGCATGTGTGTGCGTGTGTTTGTGTGTGTGTGCATGCGTGTGTGCATGTGTCTGGTGTGCGTGTGTGTGCGTATGTGAGCAGGTGAAGACTTCTCGAGAGCGCAGTGTCTTCCTGCCAGTGTCCCCTCCAGCCACACGTGGTAAATGCTGACTACTCTTTTCCTAGATCTCGATGAATGTGCCACAGAGGAGCACAACTGCAATATCAACGCCAACTGCCTGAACACCCCAGGGTCATACCGCTGCTCCTGCCAGGAGGGATTCACTGGTGATGGCTTCTCTTGCTTAGGTAAGAGCTCTCATCTATCCCCACTCTTCGGATGCAGGACTAGTAGTTACAGGGCATTATGGAGGAGGCGGGAATTTACACCCCAGAGTCCCAGGAAGGTGTGCGATGCTGACAGCGGTAGACACTATGTGAGATCTTTGATTCTTCTCTGAGGGCTCCTCAGGTTCTCCATGACACCTACACTTCCTGTTCGTATCGCAGATCAGTCCAGACAAGTGGGTTTTGCATCCCCACCAGCAGATGGAGGCAGAGAACAAAAACTCTGAGGCACTGCTACGTAACTGAGAGCGCCACCTGCAGTCCTCCTCAGTATTTCTCTGTCTCCAGCAGATGGTAGAGGTGCAAACCTGCAGTCTGGCGTTTCCAAAAAAAAAAAAAAAAGAGAAAAGGAGAGTAAGGAGATTTCAGCTCCCCGAGGAGTTAGGTTCTTATGTGAGCCAACCCTCGGGTAGAGCAGGGTGAGCGGGGGGGTTGGTGAATGCTGTTTGGCTTGGCCCTTGTCATCAGAGGAGGTGAAAGCCGGAGGTCCTGGTTCCCTCACCCCCCTCTGGGCCCCTGGCATCCTCAGCGCTCAGCCTCCTTCCAGAAGCAGGGAAGTATTTTGATTGTATTCCCTGTCCTTGTCTCCGTGTGTGTTTAAGTTAAAAAACAAAACAAAACAGGAAGGCAGCGGCAGCAAGAGCAGGGCTGAGGCAGCGTTTTGAACGGCTGATTTCTTTCTCTGCTCGGAGGCAGGTAAGGGCGAGCGGGGCCACGTTCGTTTGTCTGACGGGGTCAGGTCCCTCTTCAGCTCTGGACAGCGCCGCTTTTAGTTCACGACGGTAGGAGCTATTTTTAGGCCCGATTGCGCCGGCTTGCCCACCTCCCGCACAGCGCGGGAAAGTTTGTTGTGGCTGCGGATCGAAACAGGCTCGGCTCAGTTCGACCGCATTTTGCCTGGAATGAGTCTCCGGAGGGGCTGGAACCTCCACGGGACCCCCGGGGTGGGGGGGGGGGGTGGCAGCAGGAGCACGAGGTTGGCCGGGCCGGTTCTGGAGACCCCGGGGGAGGAGGGGGGGGGGGGGTCGGAGGAGCCGGTGGCCATTTTGTCTGCATGTGCTGGGAGTCAGGCTGCTGTTTCGGAGCCTCGGGCCTCCCCTCCCACACTGTTCCCCATTGAGCTGGACCCTGCAGGTGGCAGGGGAAAGGAAGAGGCTCACAGGGACGCAGACCAGGACCCTTGTTCTTCAGATCCTGAGGCTTTTTCAACAGAATTTGTCCTTCTCCATGAGACCTATTTAGTCAGGAAGGAAACAGGGACCAAGAGGCCTTTACCCAGGAAGTCCCGGGCAGCCAAGTCCCGGGCAGCCAAGAAGCCTAGGAATTGGGACGGATTCTGCGGTCTTTGGGACTCAGATGGTGCGCGGTGGAAAAAATGTCAAATGAGACAGACGATCCTGACCAGATGCAGGGAAGTCCAGTGGATCTGGCCAAGGACCCTGTTAGCACAATGGTGGATCCGATGCAGGACCTGGACCGGCATCCTCTTAGTGCATTGGGAGATCCAATGCAGGATCCAGACGAGGTTCCAATTGCGGATGGTGATGATCCCCGGATGGGCCGCCTGTTCTGTAGGGATGAGCTGGGCCCTCCTATTCCCCAGGTGCAGGATGAGTTGGGGATTAAGGTCATACAGGAAGATTCGGATAATGAGGGGGTAAACGCGGTCCTGGAGGGGTTAAGGGGAGTTCCTAAGGCTTTTCCGTTGCCTAAGAAGGTGAAAAGGTTGGTGGATCGGGAGTAAGAATCTCCCGAAGCGGGTCTGAAGAAAGCCAGACTAAGTTATATCCCTTGCCGGAACAGACCTTGGAGTCATGG
Organism: Rhinatrema bivittatum; assembly: GCF_901001135.1. Lineage (NCBI taxonomy): Eukaryota > Metazoa > Chordata > Amphibia > Gymnophiona > Rhinatrematidae > Rhinatrema > Rhinatrema bivittatum. Next base: position 269,021,058 of record NC_042622.1, read on the forward strand.
AAGATTTCCAAGGTGGATGCAGCGGTTCCCATGGTTACCAATAAGACAACCATCCCGGTGGCAGGTTCGGCCGCTCTGAAGGATATCCAGGATCGGAAACTAGAGATTCTACTTAAGAGGCTGTTTGAGGTTTTAGCTTTGAGCCTTCATGTTGTGGTGTCTATAAGCTTAATGCAGAGAGCCTGCTTGTGCTGGGTGCAGAAGGCGCATGATAAGCGGTCGATGGCGATAGCTGAGGCAGCTCAGGCTGCCCACTTGGAAGCGGGAGTGGCCTATGTGGCGGATGCTCTTTATGACATGATCCGGACTTCCACCAGGAGTATGGTCTCTGCAGTTGCGGCGCGGAGACTCCTATGGCTGTGAAATTGGTCAGTGGATGTGTGGTCTAAAGTCCAGCTGTCTAACCTCCCCTTCAAGGCCAAGCTGCTGCTTGGGGAGGAACTGGAGCAGCTTATGAAGCAGTTGAGGGAATCGAAGGGTAATAAGCTACCTGAGGACAGGAAAGCCCCCAAGAAGTCCTTTCCTCTGCAAGCTCGGCTCTGAGAGGTGAGGAGATTTCTTGCTGGCAGGAGCCCTGGACCAATGGCACAAAAGCAGAATTCGGGCAGACAGCAGTCCTTTCAAGCCCAAAGCAGACCTTTGAGGGACTGTGGCCCCCATGGGGCAGGTGGAAGTAAGATTGGTCAATGAAGGCAGACTGGTCCACTCCTCTCTGGAAGCTATTGGAGGAAGGCTGTCCTTCTTTTACAAGAAGTGGACCAGAATCACGTCGGACCAATGGGTCTTGGAGGTGCTAAGAGAAGGCAATGCCTTAGGATGTTCTTGTCCGCTCAGGGACGCCTTTGTAATCTCCTTCTGCGTCACCCGGTAAAAGCGGGAACTGATGCGGAATACTTTGCAAAGGCTGCATTTCCTATGCACCATTGTGCTGGTGTCTCCTTCATGTTCTTCATGGTGCCAAAAAGGAAAGGACTTTTTGGCCCATTCTCGATCTGCAGAAGGTCAATGCTGCCTTCCGAGTGCCACGGTTTCGGATGGAGACGTTACGCACAGTGATAATGGCAGTGCGCAAAGGGGAGTTTCTGGTGTTGTTGGACTTGACAGAAGCCTTTCTCCATATTCCCCATTTTGGCTGAACACCGGAGGTTCCTGAGGTTAATGCTCTGGGGGAACATTTACAATTTTGGGCCCTTCTCTTTGGGTTGGCAACAGCGCCGTGCACGTTCACAAAAGTGGTAGTGGTAGTGGCGGTGGCGCTCAGGAAGGAAGGTATCCTGGTGCACACATACCTGGACGATTGACTAGTATGGGCGAAGTCAGAAGTGGAGTGTTGTTGCTCAGTCCAGCTTGTCCTGAATCTCCTGGATTCATTGGGCTGGGTGACAAATCTGGCAAAGAATCATTTGAAGCCAGCCGAATCGTTGAAATATCTGGGGGCATGCTTCAGTACCCCGATAGGGAAGGTGTTTCTGACTACAGAGAGGGTAGTCAAGTTGCAGAGTCAGGTCCTTTGGCTGCTGTGTCTATCAGTAGCTAGGGTCTGGGATTATTTACAGGTCCTGGGTTCCATGGCTTCTAAGCTGGAATTAGTTCCATGGGCCTTTGCTCACATGTGTCCTCTGCAGAGGGCTTTGTTAACCCATTGGAATCCGCTTTTGGAGGAATTTCAGCTTCCTCTGCCATTGCTGGAGGATGCCAGGTCCAGTCTTTCATAGTGGCTGTCTTGGAACTATCTAGAGAAAGGGGTTGATCTGGAAGTGCACGACTGGGTGGTGGTGACCATGGATGCCATCCTCTCTGTTGGGGGGTGATTTGTGAAGGGAAATCAGTTCAGGGTCAGTGGACACCAGAGGAAGCTACTTGGTCCATCAATTGACTGGAAACCAGGGCAGTGCGCAAAGCCTTACTGGCATTTCTCCTGCTCATTCAAGACAAGTTGGTGTGAGTGTTCTCAGACAATGTGACAACAGTGACATACATCAATCATCAGAGTGGAACGAAGAGTTGTCTAGTAGTGCTGGAGGTGCAGAAAATACTTGTTTGGCAGCAGACAGCATCTGGATCCGGAGGAGTGGATGTTGGCGGAGGTCTTCACCTTGATTCAGGCCAGGTGGGGCAGACCAGCAGTGGACCTCAAAGCGACTTCAGGAAATGAGAAGATGGATCGGTTTTTCAGTCGCAAAAGGGAGGTCGACTTGGAGGGCATCGATGCTCTCGTTCAACTGTGGCCGACTCATCTGTTGCTGTATGTGTTTCCACCATGGCCTCTCATAGGTCAAGTGCTACAGTGCATCAAGCTTCATCCACGCAGGGTGATTCTGGTGGCACCTGAGTGTCTGTGCCAGCCGTGGTTTGTAGACCTTCTTTGTCTAGTGGTGGACAGTCCCGGTCACTTGACCCATCTGTCAGTTGTTGCAGCAAGGACCTGTATTTTCAGATTGGAAGGATCGCTTCTGTCTTGTGGCTTGCCTTTTAGAGGTGACGGCTCCAATTGAAGGGTTATTCGGAGCCTGTGATTGTGACTTTGCTTCAGGCAAGGAGGCATTCCACATCATTGGCTTATGTCCGAATGTGGAGCGTTTTCAAATCATGGTGTTTGTAGAACAAGATGCAGCCTTTAAAGGTGGATGTTCTTCAGATTCTGGCTTTTATGCAAAACGGCTTGGCTAAGAGTTTGGCCTATAATTCACTTTGGGTTCAGGTGACAGCCATAGAGTCCCTTTGAGGTAGGATTCAGGGAAGACCGTTGGTGTCTCATCCAGATGTGGTTCTTTTCCTCAAGGGGGAAAAACATCTGTATCCTCCAGTTCAGAAGATTTGTCCAGCATGGAATCTGAATTTGGTTCTTCGGGTGCTGTGTGGTCCTTCCTTTGAACCGGTTAAGAGGGCTTCATTAAAGGATTTAATCCTGAAAGCTGTTTTCCTGGTGGCTATCTGTTTGGCTAGAAGGATTTATGAGCTGCAAGCTTGGTCATGCAGGGAACCTTTCCTGCATTTTTTGGAGGAGGGGGTTTCTTTACATATGGTTCCTTCTTTTTTGCCTAAGGTGGTTTCTTCCTTCCACCATAACCAGGTGATAAAGCTACTGGCCTTTCCGAATTTGTCAGCAGATGTTCCTATGGTGAGGGAGCTTCACTTATTGGACAAATTCTTTTGTGATATGTTAAGGCAACAAATGTCTTTTGCTGCATCGGAGGTGGACCCTTGGGCCAAGGTGGGGTTGACACAATCTGGAGGTAAGGACCTACGGGTCCCCACCATCAGCAGGTGGAGTGGTCTGAAAGTAGAGGCCTCTGGAGCTTCCCCTATACCAGCCCTCGCTCCTCGCAGGTTGAGCCTTTGGGTGCCGGGGCCGGCAGGACTTAAGTGGGCCTCGAGGTTGGTTAGCAAGAGAAGTTGGTTTAGCCCAGAGACAGCAGACAATAGGTGGCGTAGTCCTGCCTTGGACTGGGTAAGGTACTGGAACTCGGGCGCCAATGGAACAGAGATTAGCTGGAGGCGCTCAAGCAAAGGTAAGCCAAAGCCTAATAAGTCCACATCCAGGAAGTAGGCTAAAAGAGGCGTCAATGACAGTCTTGGATCAGAGCCGGTGGCAAAGCAGAGGTTGTGGCAAGCAATGCTGAGTTCTGATCACGGAGAAGTCAGTAGTGTTAGTCAATCAAGGCAATGGTCTGATCATGGAGAAGAATAGAGGGGCTTGGGTACATCCCACTTGTCTGGACTGATCTGAGGTATGAACAGGAAAGTGCCACAGATCATTCCATACCTGTCCCCATCTTTCGAAAGACTTTATCACTTCTGGATGTTGCTGAACTGTATGTAATATACTCAGATTAATGAGACATGTACATAGTTTGGGATGTGCTTTGTGTTAAGTTAAGGGGGCCTAGTTTTCAGGGGGCCCCAACTTTAAGTCTCTGTTCGCCCAAGGTTTATTGGGGTTTGTTAAGGTAGACATCTTGGTTTGGGTACAGGTCAATACTGAGGGACTGCAGGTGGCATTCTCGGTTATGTAGCAGTGCCTCAAAGTTTTGTTCTCTGTCTCCATCTGCTGGAGGAGATGCAAAACCCTCTTGTCTGGACTGATCCGTGGTACTTCAGGAAAAAAAATTAGCAGGTAAGAACCTGTTTTCCTGTACTTCCCTATACCCACAGGGACAGTGGATTATAGTGGAAATCACACCCACACACCTCCCCTCATTAGATCCACGAGGACAATGAATTACAGTGAAAATCGCACCTGCGCACACCTCCCTGCATCATACCCACAGGAACGGTGTATTACAGTGGAAATCGCACCTGCACACAAGTTACTGCATCAGTCCCACAGAGACAGTGTATTTAACTGTAAATCACATCTGCACAGGTGTGTTCTGTCTGTGAGATGCATCGTGCAGGTGTGTGGCAGGCACGTCCTGTCTCTTGAGATCTACCATGCAGGCGTGCGACGAATGTGTTCTGTTTTTATCTTCACTTGCAGATGTAGATGAATGTGCCGATAATGTGAACCTGTGTGATAATGGGCAGTGCCTGAATGCCCCAGGAGGATACCGCTGTGAGTGTGAGATGGGGTTCACCCCCACCGAGGACAGCAGGGCCTGTCAGGGTAAGAATGCTTGCAGGGCTGATTTCTGCATGGAGCTCGCAATAGGACAGATAAAACTGTCTGCAAAATGTACCCTTCGTGATTATAATGAGGTACATAATCAAACTACCCATGGTTTGGCAACCCCCACCTATCATTATTGCCCTCCCTATGACCCTAAATTCTCACAGATGAAAGCTGCAGTATGATTGACTGATAGGTCTCCTCTTAGAATATAGGAAGGACAATTCACAAAGCAATTTATGTGGATAAAAAGCAATTTAAAATTTCCTCGTTTCGGGTGTCTAAAAGTTTGCATGTTATTCTACATTCAGAGGAGGTGTTACTAGGGGGTGTGTTTCAGTCAGGTGGTAGACACCCTGGAACACACTTCTGTGGCAGAGTTCAAGCACACGGGGGATAGACACAAAAAGGACAGTTTGCAAAAGAGTTCACCCAGGTGCAAAGCCCGTAGCTATTTTGCACCTGTGGACTTTGTACCTGTTTTCAAAAGGAAAGAACATGCATGCTTTCCCTTGGTAAATTGTCCACAGGTAAAACCGGGTACGGACTTGGCACCTGTTTTTCGTATAGGCTAAATCTGGTTGGAAAATAGCATATGTACATTTATATATTCAATGTGCACACACTATTGCCTAATTCCACCCCAACGACGTCACCTGTGGGAACTCCTTCCCTTAACCTGGCGGAAAATGTGTACGCTATGGGGCCCTGTGCGTACTTATAGCTGGGTTAAGGGTAGGAAATGTTTAGGCATCCCTTTACCCAGATAAATAGCTTTTAAAAATTGTCTTCAAAGAGATCTTAGAGGAGGGGAAGAGAAGACAACAGAGCGAGTACATAAAAACATAAGAGTGTGCCATGTTGGATACGACCAAAGGTCTGTTGAGCCCAATATCCTGTCTTCAAAAGTAGCTAATCCAGGTCATTAAGAAGCACCCGGCAGATCCCAAAGAGTAGATCCAGTTCCTTATTCCTTACTTCCAGGGTTAAGTGGTAGGGTCCCCAATTCTGTCTGATTAATAATTGTTTATGAACTTTTCTTTTAGGAATTTGGGCAAATCCCTTTTAAATCTAACTGTGCCATTCGCCTTAATCTCAATCTCCAGCAACAAATTCCACCACTTGATTGCGTATTCACTGAAAAAATGTTATGTTATTTAACTGTTCTACCCTACTCGTGATTTTATGGACCTCTATCATATCCCCTCTTAGTCATCTCTTCTTCAGGCTGAAGAGCCCTAACCTTTTAGTCTTTCTTTATAAGGTAATCAGGATAGGATAAGACCTGTGGCAGTAAAGTAGTCAGGTAAAAAATAGGCCCAACGCACCAGATGTGCAAGCCATGCAATGGCACGGGGTGGTTCACCCAGGAGGGGTGGCAAAGGAAGAGGCCTAGCAGGGCCTCCATGGCCCAAGAAAAAAGACAGAATGAGAGAGGGTCAGGTGGCCGCCAGTGGACCTTATCCTCACAGATGGGTGAGGTAAGGAGGAGACAGAGAGAGGCCTGGGAAGTCACCAATGGACTTCATCCCACTGGCAGCTGAAGAAGTAAGAGACAGGTCCAGTAGGCTGCTGGCAGAACCCACTTCACTGACACCTGACGAAAGAAGAGAGAGAGAAAGAGGCCCATGCAGCTACCGGTAGACCCCATCCCCTAGCAGCTGAAGAAAGAAGAGACAGGCCCGCAGCTGCTGGTGGACGTGATCCTACAGGCAGCTGAAGAGAAATAGAGGCCCGGGTGGCCTACCAGTGGCTAAAAAAAATGAGATACCCAGGGGATTGCTGGTGGTCTCCATCCCACTGGCGGCTGAAGAAAGGAGAAGGAGAGGCCTATTCTTGAGTGAGAGTCAGCATGTGTATCAATGAGAGAATGTGTGAGAGAGAGGGAATGTGTATGTGTGTGTGTGTGAGATTGAGAGAGAATGTGTGTATGTCAGTGAGAGCATATGTATGAGAGAGAGAGAGGCAGTGTGTGTGTATGTCAGGATATATGAGTGAGAGATGGAGTGTGTATGTATGTGTGTCAGCGAAAGCTTGTGTAAGTGACAATGATTGTCAGTAAGATCTTGTGGCTATAAGAGAGAACATGTATAAGAGGGGAATGTGTGTGTATGTGTGTGTGAGAGAGGGAATGTGGGAGAGAGAGTGGGAATATATGTGTGAGAAAGCATGTGTATGAAAGCGAGGGATTGTGGGTGTATGCATGTGAGAGATCAGTGTGTGTGTGTGTGTATATATGAGTATGTTTCCAAGTGCGCATGCATGTGTGCGCGTATGTGTGTGTGTGTGAAAAAATGAACACGTGTATGTAAAACAGGAGAAAGTTTTTGTGCCCCCTACACACACACACACACCCGAGTAAACCATGACAATCTCAGGATGACTGGAAATCAAAATTCCCCAGATATGGAGAGCAGGGAAATGTTTAATCCTTACTAGTTTTGATTATTATATTTATTTATTTTCTACTCCAATGTTCCACAGTTCACAGTGGCTTATAATAAAAACATTCATAATATATAAAACATAAATCAACATATATGGTGCCAGATAAAAAAAGCATTCATAAAAACATAAGGCCATAAATACAATTAAAAACAGCTAAACACATTGTATGCAAATCTATCTCATGCATATTCATTGCAAACCTGTCTGTGGCTATCAAGGACCAGAGTTGGCCACCCCTGTGCTAGCATGGAGTTTCTCTTTGGAGATCTATAGCAGCCTGTTTTCTAATAACAAGTAGTAGTGTTTTAGGGCCTGGTGTAATATTTGTTGCGCTCCTTTTCATAGGTAAGATTGTGACTCTTTGTCCTGGAAATTAGTGCTGTTTGATATGGGAGATTTACTAAAATTATAACTCAGTTTACTTATAACTTTCTGGGGCCATGGAGGCCAAGCTGACACCAAACATGCATTACAAAAGGCCTAATACCATATGGGTTCCAAGTATCATTTTTGCAGGGTTTTGCATGTAAATATAATTTTCCTAGTGTGTTGCCAGATGGACTCAGGACCGGTGGGTTATGTGCTCCTCTGCCAGCAGATGGGAGACGGAGTCAGATTTCAAAGCTGATGACACCCTAGATATACCCCTGCAGGGAACTCAGCTCTTCAGTATCTCTCCGTCTCCGAGCAGATGAGGTCACTATCCTCTCGCTAGCATGGTGCTAGCGGGATTACAAAAAAAAAAAAGAAAGTAGAGGAGCATTTTACCTTAAAGAAGATTGAGCCCCGCTCTCCTGCTGTGATACCTAAGGGTCCCTCCCCCAGTTGAGAATTCCTGAGGTGAATTCCGATCCCTCAGATGTGCCGTTGATCCGGTAGCTTCCCGGTGTGGACTTAGCCACTGAAGCAGCTGAAAGGCAGCGGGCGCAAAGCTGAGCACGGCGGTGAAGGCCAATCCCTCTCCCCCCGCAGCTGGAGATCGTCTCTGCACTCGGCCGGTAAGCACTGAGACCAGGTAAGTTAAATCCAGAGAACAAGGAGTCCGGCAAGTCTTCTCTGGTCTCCTTTCTCAGCGCACCGTACTGACTTCGTCCCGATCCCGGCAAGGTAATAAGGGGAGGCTTCGAACGGGTTGCTCAGCTCTGGGGAGCTGCCGGATATGCCCCGTTTTCGGCTCGGTGAGTCAGCCACATGGTGACTCTGGCAACGCCATCTTGCTCGTGGTGGGCTCCGGCGCCATCTTCCCCCCTTCGGCCATTGGTACGCGTGGGGCAGGCCGGCCTCTTGGGTACACAACGTGTGCTTTTACAAACGCATAGCCACGCGCATAACTGCGCGCACAGCCGCACTCATAACTGCTTGCACAACCGCGCACATCCAGGCGCATTACCTGCGTGCACCAGATACCAAGCACACAGAGGTGATGGCCCCAGTGGCAAAGAAGCCCAGACGGCATTCCCTTTGCGTGGCCTGCCACATCAGAGCAGCACAGCCTGACCTGAAGTCCTGCCTGTGCCAACACTGTGAGAAAGCCCAGGGAGGACTAGATTCTCTGAAGTTTTCCAAGTCTGGTCCATCCCAGTCGGAGGACGGGTCGGCAGTGACCTTATCTGGCAGCTCCCCGAAGCTGAGCAATTCTGAGATGACGTACTCACCACGAGAGAGCTCTTCAGTAACCCCTACTCCGGCGCCCCAAGGGATAAGCATGGACCCAGGGGCCTTCTCTTGTTTGGAAATTTTCCAGGAACTACAAGCCTTTGTTCAGGCTTAGTCAGCCCTGGTCACAACCCAGGTGGAACCCCAGCTGGGAGCACCTGATCCTCCAGGCCCTGTCCGGGGACCTCGAGACATGCCTCGCCTCACCAAGAATATCCCTGACAGGGATCCAGACACCACAGATGAAGATGAGGGCTCACTGGAGGAAGGGGAAATCCCTCCAGGCCTGGAACCATACAGAACCATGCTTTGCTTCTTCCACAGGGATGAATTGCCAGCCCTAGTCTCCCAGGCATGGACCCTATGGCGGAACCAAGGAAGAACCCCATCCTGGTGTCCCTTCGTAAGGCTTCTTGCTATTTCCTGATGCCGGAAGCCATCTAGGAACTGATCGACCTGGAATGGGATGCCCCGGAGGAGAGCTTTAAAGGAGTGCGGGCCTGGGAATCCTTGTACCCTCTGGAACCCGCGATCAAGAAAGGCCTGTGTTTCCTGAAAGTGGACGCCATAGTCTGTGCTGTCTCGAAGCGAACGACCATTCCCTTTGAGGGAGGGGCAGCACTGAAGGGTGCTCAAGATAGACGATTAAAATACATCCTTAAGCACTGATTCAATGCGACAGCAATGACACTGCAAATCGCTTCCTGCTGCGTTCTAGTGGCTCCCTCCTGCTTGCTTCTCTCGAGAGAGACAGATAGTTCCGGAGCATACGCCGGAGAGGCGATTGAGCCTTCCACAGCCTTCCTGGCAGATGCAAGCTCAGACCTAGTGCATACCTCAGCCAGAGGAGTAGCCTCGGTAGTGGCGGCCAGAAGGCAATTATGGTTGCGCAGATGGTCAGCAGACGCGATCTGTTAGGCAAACCTCACAAGAATGTCCTTAAAATTGGATCGTACTCTCTACAGAAGTGAGCATCCGAGGGTGGGAAGCCCACTACCAGGAACTGACGGACCAGGGACAATGCACCAAGGAAGAAGCGAAATGGAACATAAACCACCTGGAAGCTCGAGTGGTCAGACTAGCGTGCCTGCAGTTCAGCTACAGGCTCCAAGGGCAAGTGATTTGAGTGATGTCAGACAACGCAACAACGGTTGTATACATCAACCACCAGGGAAGAACCAGGAGTCAGCAGGTGTCTCTGGAGATAGACCCCCTCATGGAATGGGCAGAGGTAAACCTACAAGGGATCGCGGCCTCCCACATCGCAGGAAAAGACAACATCTCAGTGGACTTCCTCAGCAGGGAAAGCCTGGACCTGGGGGAGTGGACGCTGTCAACCAGAGGCTTCCAGCTGATAGTAAATCACTGGGGCCGCCCGACCATGGACCTACTGGCCACATCTCGCAATGCCAAAATTCCCCGGTTCTTCAGCCACAGATGAGAGTAGCACTCCCAAGGGATCGACGCCCTCGTTCAGAACTGGCCAGAGGAGGACTTACTGTACGCCTTCCCTCCATGGCCTCTACTGGGCAAGATCATCCGCAAAATAGAACACCACAGAGGGTTAGTCCTACTAGTGGCTCCAGACTGGCCCAGACACCCGTGGTACGCAGACATGCAAAGACTTCTTGCAGGGAGCCCTCTGCACCTCCCTTCACACAGGGACTTTCTCCAGCAGGGCCCGATCCTTCACGAAGATCCGTCTCGATTCTCTCTTACGGTCTGGCCCTTAAGAGGACTCACCTGAAGAAGCGTGGCTATTTGAAGGCCATGATCGCCACCTAGCTCTGCACGCGGAAGTTCTCAACGTCCCTGGGATACATACGGATCTGGAGAATATTCGAAGCCTGGTGCGAGGACCGCGGGGTGCCCCCATGAACGGCCAAGATTCCCATGATTCTGGAATTCCTACAGGATGGTATGATGAAAGGGTTGTCACTCAACTCCCTCAAGATTCAGATAGCAGCTCTCTCCTGCTTCAGAGCTGAAATAAACAGAAACCATCTCTCTGCACACCCGGACGTGGACCGTTTCCTAAAAGGGGTTAAACAACTCTGACCACCCTTGAAGTGGCCGGTCCCCCTATGGAATCTCAACCTGGTATTGGACCTTTTAGCAGGACCTTCCTTCAGGCCAATGCGCAGTCTGTCACTACGCCTTCTAACACTAAAGACGGTCTTCTTGGTGGCAATATGCTCGGCCGTTGCATCTCGGAACTACAGGCACTATCCTGTCGGCACCCATTCCTCAGTTTCACTCCAGGAGCAATATAGCTTCGCACCGTGCCCTCCTTCCTACTGAAAGTGGTCTCAGGGTTTCACTTGAATCAATCTATCTCCTTACCATTCCTAGAGGGACATAAGAACTCAGAAGATTCCCGATTTCTTCGCCACCTAAACGTCGGCAGACTCCTAGTACGATACTTATAACTATCAGAGCTGGTGAACAAAATGGATCGCTTGTTTGTCCTTCACAACTGAAAGAAACAAGGCAAAGCGGCCTCACGAGCGACTATAGCTCACTGAATCAAGGAAGTAATCAATAGATATGTGAATTTGTTTATTACGAATTAGGCAATTTCAACGAAACGGATTTTCCCCGAGCTTCGGGGAAAATTTGTTTTTCGGGTTAGTGCAGGGGGAGGGGCACATTTATTAAAGAAAAAAACCCACCCCAACCCTTAAATTTTACTTTCTTACACCCTCCCATCATCCCGATCCCTCCCCAAGACTTACTAAATGTCCCTGGTGGTCCAGCGGGGTCCCATGAACGATCTCTCCCTCCATGCTGTCGGGCTTGCTATGACTCAAAATGGCACCGATAGCCTTGCCCTTATGATGTCACAGGGGCTACCGGTGCCATTGGTCAACCCCTGTCACATGCTCCTACTATGTGACAGGGGCTGACCAAAGAAGAGCTTGGAAGGCGAATCTCAATGCTGTACAAATATGGGTAAGCCATTTCTCTAACCATAGTTCAGGGCACCCACATTAGAACGGGTGTCAGCGGTATGTAGGTTGAGTGCACTGGTGGTCTCCAGTTTTAATCAAGTTTTAATCAGTTTTTAATTAGCCAATATAAACGTCCACAATGGCTTTTCGAAGAGAATACTGTGAATGGCTGAGGTCATGGCAGGGGTGTATCTAGGGTGACGTCAGCTTTGAAATCTGATTCTGTCTCCCATCTGCTGGCAGAGGAACACATAACCCACTGGTCCTGAGTCCACCTGTCTACACTAAGGAAAACGAAATTATCAGGTAAGTAATTTCTCCAATACATGCTGTTATGGCTGGGAGCAAGGGAGCACAAGGCTTGTAAGCTTTGCATAGGGCAACTAATATCCTTGCACTGGCTCTGATTGGAAAAACAATAAAAATTTAAGCATTAAAAAAACCAGGAGTGGCGGCCAGCACAGTTATTGTTCGCACAGGGAAGCAAATAAGGTAGCACCGGCCCTGGGTAGAAACAGACAGATTTATCTTCCTCCCACCCCTCACTTTCTTTGCCTTTACCACAGACATCGATGAGTGCACGTTCCAGAACATTTGCGTGTTTGGAAGCTGCCAGAATCTTGCCGGAATGTTCCGCTGCGTCTGCGACGATGGCTACGAGCTGGACCGAAGCGGAGGCAACTGTACAGGTACCGGGGGACTGGGGATGTCTTCCGCTGAACGGGTATTTACCCGCAGGGGAAAAAAAAAAAAAAGCTCTTTGAAATTTACCCCGCCCCCCCACGTGGGGAAAAGTACACAGACCCTTCCACGGCACGCGTGCGTTCTTCACAGGGAAAAGGGTGGCACTGGAGCGAGTTTGGCGAGCTTCCGTGTCTTCTTTACCCTGCATATACCATGCATCTCAAATCTGTAGTTCTTACACGGAAGTCTCCCCACCCTTCCACCAATCCTCCTGCTTTTCCCTTCAGATGTCAACGAGTGTGCTGACCCCGTGAACTGCATCAACGGCCTGTGCGTGAACACCCCCGGCAGCTACCTCTGCAACTGCCCCCAGGACTTTGAGCTGAACCCCACCGGAGTGGGCTGCGTGGGTGAGTGCAGGTCCCGTCCTGCCTGGCGGGGAGCGCACCGAGTCCCTCTGGAAGGGAATCGCGCTCCCAGCGCTGGTCTCGACACGAGGGCCCCCCGGTGCGTCTCCTTTTTCACTGGTTTTGACAGAGGGCAGTGGGAGCTGGTTGGATAGGACAAGCAGCGGGGTTTTTTTTCGGTTTGTTTTAAATTTACGAAGCTCCATCGCTTGTAGACTGCCTGCAGGACGGGTAAGTCATAGGGGTCCTTGTGAAGGAGTGCCATTGCAGTCTTCATTTCTGGGGAGCACAGAACGGCGCAGGCCTTTCACCCGAACGTGCTCACGTAGTTAAGTGGTACTTCTCCTTCTGAGGTTACCGGCGCCCACCGTCGGGCTCTCGGTGAGGTACAGCCTGAGCGTGCGCGGCACAGCTGACTGCCTTTTCTTCTCCCTCCTTTCCGTGCTCAGACACTCGCATTGGGAACTGTTTCCTGGACACGCAGCCCCGGGGTGATGGCGGCATTTCCTGCAGCGCCGAGATTGGTGTTGGAGTCACACGGGCCTCTTGCTGCTGCTCGTTGGGTCGAGCCTGGGGTAACCCCTGTGAATTCTGTCCATCCCGTTAATTCAAGTAAGTGAAAGGACCCCTTGGCTTTTGAGGCAGGATAGGGGGGGTGTTGGTTCTCGGTATCCCCTGTGCGGGATTGCAGCAGGAGAAAAGAGGCACCCTAGGCAAACAGCAGGAACCCTAGCTCCCAGGAATTCTCTTGCAAGCACAGCAGGTCATCTTTCTAGAAAATAAGGATAATAAGCAGTTATTGATAATCTGCATTTTGATGTTATGTTGCATGAACTGTAGAGTTTTTTGAGTACATTCGTATGAGAGTACAGTCACACGGACAGTAAGAAATAAGACTTGCCATACTGGGTCAGACCAGAGGTCCATCAAGCCCAACAGTGGCCAAGTCACAAGTACTGGCAGGATCCCCCTTCATTCACATTGAGTAGTATTGGCTTCCTAGCCAAGGTAAAGATATGCATGATGTAGCCTTGTACATATACACAAGATGCCATGCACGTAGATATATATATATATATATATATATAAGGTTTGGATTGGCATCTGTGTGTGCAAAACTGTCTTGCTATCTGCCTCTTTGGAAATGAGGTTATGCTATTAGACTCTTTTGAGCACCTTCATAGTCATCCGAATGGGTCCTTACAGGCAGTGTGTGGTTGTGTGGCTTCATTCTTAAAATGCCTCAGGAACATATGCGCGTGTTTTGGGGTGTATCTTTAAGACATGTCAGCTAATTGCAATGCAGTTAAACGGCTTCACCTTGGTGGAAAAGACCCTTAGGCTACATCTTCATCTTGCACACAAGACTCCATTGACACATACACACGGACCTACAAGCTGTACGTAATCACTCAAGGAGCATACCTCCCCCAACACACCCAGATTGCCAGAGAGCCAGACAGACACCCAGACATACTTGCAGTCAGACCCACACAATGACAGTAAGTGAGAGACAAACACAGCCAACAACCGGACCCTCATAAATCAAAGCAAGCCACAGAGGCCACAGGCATACACGCACAGCGATTAGCACGTACCACATGTACAGAGAAAAGAGCCTGGGCGGAGTGTCCGTTCATAGCAGCCCTTCTGAGGATCAGTTTGTGATAGTATTCTGTGCCTAAAGGGTCTCGCCCTTTCCCTTTCAGCGGAATACAAGACCTTGTGTCCTGGGGGAGAAGGCTTCAGACCCAATCCTATCACTGTTATCCTAGAAGGTGAGTCTGGCACCTCTTGGACTCTTTCGTGGCTGAAGTGCAGGAGATGGGGGAGTATCTTTGTACACAAGCCACTTTCTCACATGTTAGACTGTGCACTACAATATCTGTAATGTTGTAAAATGTGCATCCCAGACTCTGTCCCTGCATATTATATTATGTGCAATCTCGGATCCTGTCCCTGTGTCTTCTGTCATGTGCAGTCCCTGATCCTGTCACTTTGTCTTCTATCATGTGCAGTCCCTGATCCTGTCACTTTGTCTTCTATCATGTGCAGTCCCGGATCTTGTCCCTGTGTCTTCTGTCATGTGCAGTCCCTGATCCTGAACCTGTGTCTTCTGTCATGTGCAGTCCCTGATCCTGTCCCTGCATGTTTTACTGTGCTCTTGCAAACATGTCACATTTTCCATACTGCACATACAGATACTCCAGTGAATAACTGGAGAATACATCTTCCTCTTTCTCATGTGCACACCTCTTTCCACTGCTAACATGCAGGACCATCTCTAGGCTAACCAGCACCCTGTGTGAAAAGTGAAATTGGTGCCCCTTTCTTACCCTTTCAATGGTGTCAGCTCTGGCACAGTTCTGCCTCCTTCAGTGGTGGCAATGGCTCCAGCACAGCAGCCCCTCCATCCTCTACCCAGCACTATTATCCCCTTGACCCCTAAGATATAGGTAACCCTCTGTTTACAGTATATATGGTGAACTCCAGTCCTCGAGTGCCACAAACAGGGCCAGGTGTTCAGGATATCCACAATGCATACGCATGAGATAGATTTGCGTAGAATGGAGGCAGTGCATGCAAATCTTTCTCGTGCATGATTCATGGTAGATATCCTGAAAACCTGGCCCGTTTGTGGCCCTCGAGGACCGGAGTTCGCCATCGCTGGTATATGGGAAGGGGGGGTGCTAGCATGTGGGTGTCCTGTGTGGCTGCACAGGCCGCATACTCTCAAAGCTGCTTACCTGCCTCTCTCCTCAGTCTCGGGCACGCGGTCCCTCTGCTTTTATAGCTCATCCACTTCTCCCTGGCATCCCGTGGATACGCTTCACTCCACGGCTTTTGTATGTGCTGTCTCCGCTATCACGGGGAAATGCCCCTCTCCCCCCCCCCCCCCCCACTGTCCCCCTAAAATTCTTCCTCCTTGTTTCCCCTGGGGCATTGCACATGGGCAATTGCTTCTTGCCCTCCCTCTGTTTTCCCCCCCCGCAGATATTGATGAGTGCCAGGAGCTGCCAGGTCTCTGCCAAGGAGGAAACTGTGTTAACACGTTCGGCAGCTTCCAGTGCGAATGTCCCCTGGGCTACTACCTGAACGAGGACACCCGCATCTGTGAAGGTAAGCTTGAGACCCTCGCAGTGCTGCCCTCAGAGCTTAAGTCAGGATTTGTAGGAGAGAGAGAGATCCGGGACAGGGGAGGCCTCCCTCACAGACAGAGGTGTAAAACAGGAGTGCAGTGCTGTGCCAACTTGCAGCTCAGTGCAGTTTGAGGAAAGCTGCAGGGACTGAAGGGGGGGTGTCTGTGCTCCTTATCATTGGGGTGGAGCTGGTAGCGAATGAGAGATGTCCGTCTGGATCAGCTCCCCCTGAAGCTGCAGTGACCGATAGGGGGGGACTGTGGTGGTCTCCCTTTGTCAGAGCCCCAATCACTGGATATTTTCTCTGACTCAGATCCTGGGAAAGCTGCAGTTAGCCCAGCAAGACTGTGGTTTTTCTTCATTGCCCACAGATAATCAGTAAACTGCACTGCTATTCTTTAAAGCTAAACTATAAACAGTCTTCAGCTCAACAAATATTATTTTCTTTACCCTCCCTGCAATTGTAAAATCTTGATAACCTTTTGAGAATTCGCTGACCTGACAGCTGGGCCAGCTGCGCTAGTTCTGTACGTTCATATCTGTCTGTGCTGATGTCCACATGGTGGATCAGTCCTGCCCAGGGACTGGGGTGTGCCTGCACCACTTTAATGTTGTCCGAAGGGTGTCAGAGGCTAGGCAGAAAGCCTACAGATCGGTCTGCTTGCACAGCTTTGAAATAGCACAGCTTTTGCCTAAGGATTTAATTTTCTGAGACTTTGTGGAAGGGAAAAAGTCTCACGGGGAGCAGAGAGAAGGGGGAATTGCAAGGAGAATCTTGTACAGCATTTACCAGAAGTCCTGGTGCATTTCTGTGGAAAGGAACTTGGATGCCTGCAGAGATCAGTGGGGATTTAATCTCGTTCATAGAAGGAAAGATTTAAAGAAGCAGGACTAATTAAACTGCCTTGTTAAACTGATAATCAAGCAGATTTTAGGCTATAGAAATCAGCAGACTGTATGGAAGGGTCCTAGGGCAGGGGGGGGTTTCATTTCTCTGTGGAGCACCAGAGACTGCACATTACAAATTGCATTATCTGGACAGGAGTGTATTGTACCTGAATGTTAATCCACTCTGAAGTGCTGAAAGGCAGAATAGAAATCAATCTTTTTTTCTTATAATAAAGGAATATGGCGTGGTAGGGTTTGCCGTGGTGTAACAGTCCCTCTGATTTATTGCCGGTCTCAGATATCGACGAGTGCTCGACCCACGTTGGGATCTGCGGCCCTGGGACCTGCTACAATACCCTGGGGAATTATACCTGCGTGTGTCCCCCAGAATACATGCAAGTCAACGGCGGGAACAACTGCATGGGTAAGAGAAGCGAACCCCCCCCCCCCCCCCCCCGGGTGCGCCGCCGTCAGAAAGTGCGTGAGGTGTAATTACAGCGCAGGGGCCTCCGCAAACCCGGCCCTTTCCTATCTGGGCAGTGCAAGAGATCAGCCTGCCCTCTGCAGCCATACCAGTCCGGGCTCTGCAGCCCAGGAGCTGGAGACTGGCTTGGCTGAACGGGCTCCTCAAAGCCTCCCAGCTCTATGTTCAACTGACATCATAGAGATCCTCTTTAGCTGAAAATGCCGGAGTCTCCCACAAAGCACTGAGGCCATGGGAAGGTTTGAGTCGTGGTCACCCTGAGATTGCTGTTTGGCGGGAGAGGGAGGAGAGAGGAGAAATAATGCACGACATCTTTCTCTTGCTTCCAGCCCGTCCTTCCCCTGCTAATCCACATTCTCTCTGTCCCCCACTTCCCACCACTTTTCTTTAGGGATGACCCCAGCATTCTTCCCCCTTCCTGATCCCAGCACTCTCTTTGCTCCCACTCCCACCCCCCTCCCCTTCAAGTCTCAGCTCCTTGACTTGTGCACCCTTAGCTGAGATCCAAGAACTGAAATCACAGTTGCAGACTGAGCTGTGTCTGTTAAAGCCCCTCTCTCCAGTCTGTCCCCATATGCTGTCTGCAGTGTGTGTTCCAGGCTCACCCATCTTCTGTTCCCTTCAGGCTTCCTGAGAGAGGATTTCAAGTGAGACTGGTGCAGGCACTGCAGAGCACAGCTTTCCTTTCTTCTCCAGACTCTCCCCTCCTGTTCCCTGCATGCTTCCTGACGAGAAGGAGCTGGAGCAATGAGCAGGCACAGAGCTTTTTAGTGTTTCCCCAGAGATCTTGCAATTGATACAAATTCCTGAAGTCTTCAGGTGAAACCCAGAAGGTTCTCAGATATGGCCATGAGACAAAAATTAGAGATTCCCATCAGATATGGGTGGTGTGGAGTGGACAGGTCTGTACTTCAGCAGGAAACCTCCTGCACCAGACTGCTACAATAAGGGCACTGTTAATGACTCAGCAGAGAACACTCTACCCTCTGAATCAACACGAATCCAGTGCCCCAGCATGGTGGTAGGGGGAATTCTACCCTCTCAGCCAACACTAATCCAGTGCCCCAGCATGGTGGTAGGGGGAATTCTACCCTCTGAGCCATTTACTAATCCAGTGCCCCAGCACGGTGGTAGGGGGAATTCTATCCTCTGATCCATTTACTAATCCAGTGCCCCAGCATGGTGGTAGGGGGAATTCTACCCTCTAATCCATTTACTAATCCAGTGCCCCAGCATGGTGGTAGGGGAAATTCTATCCTCTGATCCATTTACTAATCCAGTGCCCCAGCATGGTGGTAGGGGGAATTCTACCCTCTGATCCATTTACTAATCCAGTGCCCCAGCATGGTGGTAGGGGGAATTCTACCCTCTGATCCATTTACTAATCCAGTGCCCCAGCATGCTGGTAGGGGGAATTCTACCCTCTGATCCATTTACTAATCCAGTGCCCAAGCATGGTGGTAGGGGGAATTCTACCCTCTGATCCATTTACTAATCCAGTGCCCCAGCATGGTGGTAGGGGGAATTCTACCCTCTGATCCATTTACTAATCCAGTGCCCCAGCATGGTGGTAGGGGGAATTCTACCCTCTGATCCATTTACTAATCCAGTGCCCCAGCATGGTGGTAGGGGGAATTCTATCCTCTGATCCATTTACTAATCCAGTGCCCCAGCATGGTGGTAGGGGGAATTCTACCCTCTGATCCATTTACTAATCCAGTGCCCCAGCATGGTGGTAGGGGGAATTCTACCCTCTGATCCATTTACTAATCCAGTGCCCCAGCATGGTGGTAGGGGGAATTCTACCCTCTGATCCATTTACTAATCCAGTGCCCCAGCATGGTGGTAGGGGGAATTCTACCCTCTGATCCATTTACTAATCCAGTGCCCCAGCATGGTGGTAGGGGGAATTCTACCCTCTGATCCATTTACTAATCCAGTGCCCCAGCATGGTGGTAGGGGGAATTCTACCCTCTGATCCATTTACTAATCCAGTGCCCCAGCATGGTGGTAGGGGGAATTCTACCCTCTGATCCATTTACTAATCCAGTGCCCCAGCATGGTGGTAGGGGGAATTCTACCCTCTGATCCATTTACTAATCCAGTGCCCCAGCATGGTGGTAGGGGGAATTCTATCCCTCTGATCCATTTACTAATCCAGTGCCCCAGCATGGTGGTAGGGGGAATTCTACCCTCTGATCCATTTACTAATCCAGTGCCCCAGCATGGTGGTAGGGGGAATTCTACCCTCTGATCCATTTACTAATCCAGTGCCCCAGCATGGTGGTAGGGGGAATTCTACCCTCTGATCCATTTACTAATCCAGTGCCCCAGCATGGTGGTAGGGGGAATTCTACCCTCTGATCCATTTACCAATCCAGTGCCCCAGCATTATGGTAGGGGGCATTCTTCCCCTGATCCAGCACTAATTCAGTGCTCCAGCATGGTGGTAGGGGGAATTCTACTCTCTGATCCATTTACTAATCCAGTGCCCCAGCATGGTGGTAGGGGGAATTCTACCCTCTGAGCCAACACTAATCCAGTGCCCCAGCATGGTGGTAGGGGGAATTCTACCCTCTGAGTCATTTACTAATCCAGTGCCCCAGCATGGTGGTAGGGGGAATTCTACCCTCTGAGCCAACACTAATCCAGTGCCCCAGCATGGTGGTAGGGGGAATTCTATCCTCTGATCCATTTACTAATCCAGTGCCCCAGCATGGTGGTAGGGGGAATTCTACCGTATGAGCCATACACTAATCCAGTGCCCCAGCATGGTGGTAGGGGGAATTCTACCCTCTGATCCATTTACTAATCCAGTGCCCCAGCATGGTGGTAGGGGGAATTCTATCCTCTGATCCATTTAATAATCCAGTGCCCCAGCATGGTGGTAGGGGGAATTCTATCCTCTGATCCATTTAATAATCCAGTGCCCCAGCATGGTGGTAGGGGGAATTCTACCCTCTGATCCATTTACTAATCCAGTGCCCCAGCATGGTGGTAGGGGGAATTCTATCCTCTGATCCATTTAATAATCCAGTGCCCCAGCATGGTGGTAGGGGGAATTCTACCCTCTGATCCATTTACTAATCCAGTGCCCCAGCATGGTGGTAGGGGGAATTCTATCCTCTGATCCATTTAATAATCCAGTGCCCCAGCATGGTGGTAGGGGGAATTCTACCCTCTGATCCATTTACTAATCCAGTGCCCCAGCATGGTGGTAGGGGGAATTCTACCCTCTGATCCATTTACTAATCCAGTGCCCCAGCATGGTGGTAGGGGGAATTCTACCCTCTGATCCATTTACTAATCCAGTGCCCCAGCATGGTGGTTGGGGGAATTCTACCCTCTGATCCATTTACTAATCCAGTGCCCCAGCATGGTGGTAGGGGGAATTCTACCCTCTGATCCATTTACTAATCCAGTGCCCCAGCATGGTGGTAGGGGGAATTCTATCCTCTGATCCATTTACTAATCCAGTGCCCCAGCATGGTGGTAGGGGGAATTCTACCCTCTGATCCATTTACTAATCCAGTGCCCCAGCATGGTGGTAGGGGGAATTCTACCCTCTGATCCATTTACTAATCCAGTGCCCCAGCATGGTGGTAGGGGGAATTCTACCCTCTGATCCATTTACTAATCCAGTGCCCCAGCATGGTGGTAGGGGGAATTCTACCCTCTGATCCATTTACCAATCCAGTGCCCCAGCATGATGGTAGGGGGCATTCTTCCCCTGATCCAGCACTAATTCAGTGCTCCAGCATGGTGGTAGGGGGAATTCTACTCTCTGATCCATTTACTAATCCAGTGCCCCAGCATGGTGGTAGGGGGAATTCTACCCTCTGAGCCAACACTAATCCAGTGCCCCAGCATGGTGGTAGGGGGAATTCTACCCTCTGAGCCATTTACTAATCCAGTGCCCCAGCATGGTGGTAGGGGGAATTCTACCCTCTGAGCCAACACTAATCCAGTGCCCCAGCATGGTGGTAGGGGGAATTCTATCCTCTGATCCATTTACTAATCCAGTGCCCCAGCATGGTGGTAGGGGGAATTCTACCGTCTGAGCCAACACTAATCCAGTGCCCCAGCATGGTGGTAGGGGGAATTCTACCCTCTGATCCATTTACTAATCCAGTGCCCCAGCATGGTGGTAGGGGGAATTCTATCCTCTGATCCATTTAATAATCCAGTGCCCCAGCATGGTGGTAGGGGGAATTCTATCCTCTGATCCATTTAATAATCCAGTGCCCCAGCATGGTGGTAGGGGGAATTCTACCCTCTGATCCATTTACTAATCCAGTGCCCCAGCATGGTGGTAGGGGGAATTCTATCCTCTGATCCATTTAATAATCCAGTGCCCCAGCATGGTGGTAGGGGGAATTCTACCCTCTGATCCATTTACTAATCCAGTGCCCCAGCATGGTGGTAGGGGGAATTCTATCCTCTGATCCATTTAATAATCCAGTGCCCCAGCATGGTGGTAGGGGGAATTCTACCCTCTGATCCATTTACTAATCCAGTGCCCCAGCATGGTGGTAGGGGGAATTCTACCCTCTGATCCATTTACTAATCCAGTGCCCCAGCATGGTGGTAGGGGGAATTCTATCCGCTGACCCAGCAATCTCCCAGTGACCCAGCATGATGTAGGGGGCACTCGTCTCTCTAAACTAGCACTCCCAGTGCCCCGTTATGGCGTTACATGATGCTCTGTTCTCTAAGCCAGCACTGGCCCAATGCCGCGGCATGATGTTGGGAGTCACTTTTCCCTCTTAAGTTAGTACTGAGCTAAAATGCCAGCATGGTGCTAGGGAGCTTTAAACTGCAATGGTTTCCCTCTTTTGAATGATCCACTGTTCTGTCTATATTAAAAGTTCTAGGGCACATTTTGCAAACATATAGGGCTGTTAATTCCCCTAGGAAAACTAAGAGTTCCGTATTCAAACTTTTGTCCAGGACAAACCACAAATCACAGGATTTAAGAATCATGCCAATCTGACCAGTTCCAAATTATCTGGATAACTCTTTAGTTGGATAAACATTATCTGGATAAATTGGGGGCATTTTGGGGGGTATTCCAGGGTGGTGCTAAGTTACGTGGATAATTTACTTGGATAACCCCGATATTCAGAGTTATCCTGGTAAATTATCTAGATAAGCCTGATTGTGCCAGAGAGTACTCTTAAAATTATCCAGGTAAGTTGGACTTTACCTGGGTATATTTAGCAGAATGCATAACCAGCTGGGTTCCCCTGAATGTCTGAGTTCAGTTATCGGGATAATTTACCCACGCCCCCTGCTGATGAATATGGACTTCCGAATTTCAGCATGGGCTGTGCTATCTGAAGCCTGCTAAAAATCCCCCCCCCCCCCCCCAATAGGGGAAAATAACAAAGCTCATAAGCGTCCCCTGAGAGCTATTCCTTGGTACCCTGCAGACATGAGGAAGAGCGTGTGCTATCGCCACTACAATGACACTTGTGAGAACGAGCTGGCCTTCAACATGACGAAGAAAATGTGCTGCTGTTCCTACAACATTGGCAAAGCTTGGAACAAACCGTGCGAGCCCTGCCCAGTTCCTGCAAGCAGTAAGTACCTGCCCAGTCCCTCCCGGTAACGTCTCACTGTGACTTGCTCAGTCTCTACCAGCAGCAAGCACTTGTCCGACCCCTGCCACTAATGTTTGACTACGACGTGCCCGATGCCTGCCAGTAATATCTCACCGCAATCTGCCCGATCCCTGTACCAATACCAGATGAGAGATAACTTATTACATATGTCATCTCATCTGGTATTGTGGATAAAAGGTGTTCGCTTGCACTGAATGAGTGAAAAACCCTGGTGCAGTCTGCCTCAAATAGCACAAAATGATTTTTCCAAGGACAATGGAAAACTTATGTCAAAGCTTCTAGAACTTCGGGCGATCAGGTACGCAACAACCATATATGTCCACAAGCAGAGAGGCATGGGATCGTACCTCCTATGTTGGGAAGCGGTCCAGATCTGGTCATGGGCCCTGTCCCATGGGATGGTACTCAGGGCCATGTACTTGGCTGGGATGGAGAACATGGTAGCGGACAGGCTGTCGAGCCTTCAGACCCCACAAGTGTTCCCTGGATCAGGGGACAGCGAATCGAATATTCCGCCTCTGGGGGAGTCCGCATGTAGATCTGTTCATGTCCCTCTGCAACAGGAAGATTCCTCGGTTCTGCTCCCTGTACAGGTCAGACGGCAAACCAGCCTCAGATGCTCTTGCCCATCATTGGGGCAAGGGTCTCCTGTATGCTTATTCTCCGATTCCCTTAGTGGTGAAGACTCTCTTGAAGCTTCACGAGGACAGGACGACTATGCTTGACTACCTTCTACACCTATCGGAAACTGGCTTAAAAACCAACTCCATTAGAATCCATCTCAGTGCAATTGGCACATACCACCAGTATGTAGATGGTACACCCATTTCTGTACACCCTATAGTTGTACATTTCATGCAGGGTCTGCTTCAGTTGCAGCCTCCCCTAAGGCCTCCTGCTATATCTTGGGACCTCAGCGTGGTGTTGGCTCAGCTGATGATAGCTCCTTTTGAGCCATTGTGCAACTGTGACTTGAAGTACCTGACCTGGAAGGTCATATTTTTGGTGGCGGTCACTTCACGCACAGGGTCAGCAAGGTCCAGGCCTTAGTGACATCCACCTTATACTAAATTTTATTATGATAGGTTGGTCTTGCATACGCATCCTAAGTTCCTGCTTAAGATGGTGACTGATTTCCATCTTAAATGGTCAATTGTCCTGCCAGTATTTTTTCCCAGGCCCCCATTCGCACAAAGGCGAACGAGCTCTGCACAGTTTGTACTGCAAGCGGACAGAAGCCTATAGGCAGTCCACCCAACATTTTATTTCTTTTCACAAGAATAGTTTGTGCATTGCTCTTGTCAAACAGACAATATCAATTGGCTAGCAGATTGCTTCTCCTTTTGTTATGCCCTGGCGAAGCTGCATCTTGGGGGTTATGTCACGGCTCATTCTGTCAGAGCCATGGCAGCATATATGGCCCACTTGCAAGCAGTTCCCATGGAGGAGATCTGCAAGGCTGCGACATGGAGTTCTCTTCACACATTTACATCTCTGTCTAAGAACATAAGAACATGCCATGCTGGGTCAGACCAAGGGTCCTTCAAGCCCAGCATCCTGTTTCCAACAGTGGCCAATCCAGGCCATAAGAACCTGGCAATTACCCAAACACTAAGAAGAACCCATGCTACTGATACAATTAATAGCAGTGGCTATCCCCTAAGTAAACTTGATTAATAGCAGTTAATGGACTTCTCCTCCAAGAACTTAGCCAAACCTTTTTTGAACCCAGCTACACTAACTGCACTAACCACATCCTCTGGCAACAAATTCCAGAGCTTTATTGTGCGTTGAATGAAAAAGAATTTTCTCTGATTAGTCTTAAATGTGCTACTTGCTAACTTCGTGGAATGCCCCCTAGTCCTTCTATTATTCGAAAGTTTAAATAACTGATTCACATCTACTCGTTCAAGACCTCTCATGATGTTAAACACCTCTATCATATCCCCCCTCAGCCGTCTCTTCTCCAAGCTGAACAGCCCTAATCTCTTCAGCCTTTCCTCATAGGGGAGCTGTTCCATCCCCTTTATCATTTTGGTTGCCCTTCTCTGTACCTTCTCCATCGCAACTATATCCTTTTTTAGATGTGATGACCAGAATTGTACACAGAATTCAAGGTGCGGTCTCACCATGGTGTTTGCTTTTTTGACTGCTGTAGCACACTGAGCCGATGATGTATTATCCACTATGACACCTAGATCTTTTTCCTGGGTGGTAGCTCCTAATATGGAACTTAACATCGTGTAACTACAGCAAGGGTTATTTTTCCCTATATGCAATACCTTGCACTTGTCCACATTAAATTTCATCTGCCATTTGGATGCCCAATCTTCCAGTCTTGCAAGGTCCTCCTGTAATATATCACAATCCGCTTGTGATTTAACTACTCTGAATAATTTTGTATCATCTGCAAATTTGATAACTTCACTCGTCGTATTCCTTTCCAGATCATTTATATATATATTAGAGATGTGAATCGTGTGATCGATCTTCTTAACGATCGATTTCGGCTGGGGGGTGGAAGGAATCGGATCGTCGCGGTTTTGTTTTGTTAAATATCGTGTAAATCGTAAATCGGGGGAGGGCGGGAAAACCGGCACACTAAAACATCCCTAAAACCCACCCCGACCCTTTAAAATAAATCCCCCACCCTCCCGAACCCCCCC
The DNA here is from genome assembly GCF_901001135.1 of Rhinatrema bivittatum. Lineage (NCBI taxonomy): Eukaryota > Metazoa > Chordata > Amphibia > Gymnophiona > Rhinatrematidae > Rhinatrema > Rhinatrema bivittatum. The sequence goes on from NC_042622.1 coordinate 269,046,615, forward strand.
CCCAAAATGTCTTAAATTACCTGGGGTCCAGTGGGAGGGCGGGAAAAACCGGCACACTAAAACAACCCTAAAACCCACCCCGACCCTTTAAAATAAATCCCCCACCCTCCCGAACCCCCCCAAAATGTCTTAAATTACCTGGGGTCCAGTGGGGGGGTCCCGTTGTGATCTTCCACTCTCGGACCACGGGTGCGTTGATAGAAATGGCGCCGGCGCTACCTTTGCCCTGTCATATGACAGGGCAAAGGTAGCGCCGGCGCCATTTTGGTTCCTGTCCCCCGACGTCACGAACGTAGGAGATCGCTCCCGGACCCCCGCTGGACCCCCAGGGACTTTTAGCCAGCTTGGGGGGGCCTCCTGACCCCCACAAGACTTGCCAAAAGTCCAGCGGGGGTCCAGGAACGACCTCCTGCACTCGAATCGTGTTGCCGTAATGAAAAATGGCGCCGACTCTCTCACAGGTTTCTTGCTTTGGATATATTTTTAAAAGTTTTTATTGTGAATTTTTGCCTCTATGGCCAACTTCAATTCAAATTCTCTCTTCACCTGTCTTACACTTGACTTGACAATGCTTATGTTTTATTCTATTTTCTTCAGATGAATCCTTCTTCCAATTTTTGAAGGATTTTTTTTGGCTAAAATAGCCTCTTTCACCTCACCTTTTAACCATGCCGGTAATCATTTTGCCTTCCTTCCACCTTTCTTAATGTGTGGAATACATATGGACTGCGCCTCTAGGATTGTGTTTTTAAACGATGCCCATGCCTGTTGAACACTTTTAACCTTTGCAGCTGCACCTTTCAGTCTAACTATTTTCTTCATTTTATCAAAGTTTCCCTTTTGAAAGTTTAGTGTTAGGGCTGCAGATTTACTTATTGTCCCCCTTCCAGTTATTAGTTTAAATTTCATCATGTTATGATCACTGTTGCCAAGTGGCCCCACCACCGTTACTTCTCTGACCAAATCCTGCGTTCCACTAAGAATTAAATCTAAAATAGCTCCCTCTCTTGTTGGTTCCTGAACCAATTGTTCCATGAAGCAGTCATTTATTACATCCAGGAACTTTGTCTCTAGCAAGACCTGATGTTACATTTACCCAGTCAATATTGGGGTAATTGAAATCTCCCATTATTATTGCACTGCCAAATTGGTTAGCTCCCCTGATTTCTCTTAGCATTTCATCATCTGTCTGAGCATTTTGTCCAGGTGGATGGTAGTATACTCCTATCACTATACTCTTACCCAGCACACATGGGATTTCTACCCATATAGATTCTACTGAGCATTTAGTCTCTTGTATGATCTTTATCCTGTTGGACTCTATACCCTCCTGGACATAAGGTGCCACACCCCCACCAAGTTGATCCTCCCTATCATTGCGATATAATTTGTACCCTGATATAGCACTGTCTCATTGGTTATCCTCCTTCCACCATGTCTCTGTGATGCCAATTATGTCAATCTCATCATTCACTGCTATACACTCTAACTCTCCCAATTTACTTCTTAGACTTCTGGCATTGGCATATAGACATTTCAAAGTGTGTTTTTTGTTTGTATTAACAACCTGCTTTTCAGTTGTTAGGGATAATTTGGAAATCATTACGTCGGTGATTTTTTACATATAGGCACATGGACTATGTTTGCTTTTATTGGAACCTCTCTGTCGGGATGCCCTAACGCTCCTGTTTCATTAGTATCCTTATTCTAGTTTAAAAGCTGCTCTATTTGGATAGGAATGGCTGACATGACAGTAGGTTCAGCCTGCCTGTCCTTAGAAACCTGTTTGAAGTGTAGAACCCAACTCTCCCACCTAGGGCCCAGTGTTTGGGTTCATGCTCAATGTGCCTAGTCAAAGTTCTAGAAACTTTGAGATATGTTTTCTTTTATCGAGGCTCCATCTGATGTTGTCACCCATGGGTGAGGATTAACATCCTGCTGTCCTTGGAGAACTCCTGTTCTAAGTAAGCAGCTCCTTCTATCTCTTGTACCAGGGGTTCTCAACCCATTCCTCAGGATACACCTAGTCATTTAGGTTTTCAGGATAACTTATCCAGCTAAGTAGTGCTGCCCTGACCTGTCCACAACTTATCCAGCTATTAAGATAGCCAAATAAGTGACTTGTCCAGCGGCCATTGAACATACCGGATATAATTATCATATGCTATGTTTCTGTGGCCTGCCTGATCCTTGCTGATTTTGTTTACATTTATAGACAATATGTACTGATTTTTTCAGTTTTTGACTTTTACTCTTTGTGATGGTTGTTTTTATAGCTGAATATCAGGTGCTCTGTGGAAATCAGTCTCCTGGATTCATTATTGACATTCAGACCGGAAAACCCATTGGTAAGTGATCACAATTTCATTATTTCCTTACTATGCTAGCTAAGGGCTTCCTACCCAACAGGCAAGGCTAAGAGCTTGGTACATATGTCACATGTTGGTATCCTGACAACATACTTGCACGGGACCTCTACCTGCTCTATCAGTTTATGGGGAAATAACTCTACATTCCATATGCTAATCCATGCGGTTTGGTTGGATGAGAATGTGCACTTATACTACAGTTAAATCAGTGGCCATCGCATATGGCTTCTCATCTGGTATTGTGGATATAAAGATTTTAGCATGCACTGGATGAGTGAAAAACCCTGGTGCAGTCTGCCTCAAATAGCACAAAATGATATCTCTCATACCAGGGATTCTCAACCTATTCCTCAGGGCACACCTAGCCATTTAGGTTTTCAGGATAACCACAAGGAATCTGCTTTTGATAGATTTGCATGCACTGCCTCTATTGTTTGCCATTCTATCTCATGCATATTCCTTGTGGATATCCTGAAAACCTGACTGGCCAGTTGTGCTCCAAGTACCTGGTAGAGAACCACTATTATATACCATAAGAACATCACTTGCCATATAAAACTTAACGTATGTTATTTTTTTTTCCAGAATCAGGGTAAATAAGCTTCTCCGAGGACGTCCTCACACACGGGTGACATCACTGGATGGAGCCTGGCCTGGAACTTTGAACTCAAAGATTCTAGAGCCTTCAAACATGACCTACTGAGCATGTTGTTATGGCCCTGCCCGCGGTGAGCCGCAGGCAGCTCCTCCACCCATCTGTTCTCTTCTACGCGGCAGGACGCTGCTGACTCCGTCCTCCGCGGCCCAGAGGCCGTGGCTGTCTCTTGCCCTGCGCGGCAGGGCTGATGCCATTGGGAGCCTCTCCCCTCCGCGGCTGGGCCACCGCTGCTGCTCCTACTTCCTCTTTGCGGCTGGAGCCGCTGCTGGTGTCCTAGATGGCAGGGAAGCCCTCCCTGCTACTGCCTGCCTCTTCACCGTCTTCTTGGCGGCAGGAGCACCGCCAGCATGCCTTACATGCGGCGGGGATGCCGCCATCGGGTCTCTCCCTCTTCTGCTCTCCAGCTCCTCACCCTAGGCGCAGGCACGTACCTCAGCTCAACATTTAAAGGGCCAGTAGCAGGAAGTGCTCCTGGCCCCACCGGAATCCAGCTCCACCCAGTTTCCTGCTTCTGCCCTATAAAAGGGCCTCCTCTTCAGTTATTCCTGGCCTTTGGATCAGGGTTCCACAGTTGTCTGTGTCTTCTGACCGGTCCAGGTCCTCCGTGGTCTTCTCCTGCGTTGACGGCTTCGTCTTCATGTTACTGATGTCCTTCGTCCAGGTCTTCAGTCGTCTTCATGTTCCTGATGTCCTTCGTCCGGGCCTCCAGTTGTCTTCAGGTTCCTGATGTCCTTTGTCCTTGTCTTTAGGTGTCTTCATGTTCCTGATGTTCTTCGTTCGTACCTCCTGATGTCCGATGTCCTTCCTGATGCCTTAGTCTTTGCCTCTGCCTCAATGCCTTGGTTTCCTGATGTCCACTTTCCTGGCATGCCGTTGTCGTGGTCCACGACCAGTCCCACGGGTGGGCTGTGTAGGGCGCCTCACGGTACAAAGGTTATCCTCATCTCCGCAGTGCAACTCTCTGGAAGACTTCTGCTTCAGTCCTAAGTTTTAATCTTTGAGAATCGTGAATCCTGTGCTTGAATCTTGTCCCGGTCTTCGGAGCCTATTGCAATTTGCGTCCTTCCATGTCTAGATTCTGTTTGACCCTGCTCCGCACTAGCGTGGTCTGAGACCAGTCCCATGTGTGGACTGTGTAGGGCGCGCCCCGGTGCAGGCCTCTTCAGTATCTTCGTCATGTTCCAGTATCAGCTTCCATTATCTCTCCTAGAGTCTGCTTCGAGCCCAGCTTGGTCCGCGACCAGTCCCATGGGTGGACTGTGTAGGGCGCGCTGCGTCGTAGTCTCGACCCAGCACTTTGGTCCTATGCCTTGAGTCTAAGTCTACAGTGTCCTCGCTTCAGTCTATGTCTACAGTTCCTCGCCTGAGTCTTCCTGGTATAACTGCAAGGATCGGTACACCACCTTTTCCCTGTGTTTTTGCCAAGCTCTGGCCAGTACTGCCCTGCTTTCTCAGTGGCAGGTCCTCTACTTTGGAATTCTTTCCCAAAATCACAGCTAACCCAAAGAAATTCAAGAAAAAATTGAAAACACACCTTTGTTGCACTGCCTTCAGTTTAACCTATACAGATTAATAATACTACTCTGCTTATGCTATGTTCCTTGTCTCCTTCTCCGGCGATCTTCAGCTTCAGCCGAGACCGGACCGAGCGAAGGCCTGCGCGATCGGTGCCACAGACCCACCGGGGTAAGGCCCTTTAAATTCACTCTTACCTCCACTGGATCCGGGCCCGACCACGCGGCTTCCTGTGCCGTCCTCTGCCGTCCTCCGACCGCACGAACGCCGCGAAGGCCCGCCCCCCACCAGCAGCCAGCCAACCACAAGGGGCCCTCAGGCTCCTTAAAGCCAGCTGCAGCACCGAGCTCCCCCTCTTCTCCGGCGATCTTCAGCTTCAGCTGAGACCGGACCGAGCGAAGGCCTGCGCGATCGGCGCCACAGACCCACCGGGGTAAGGCCCTTTAAATTCGCTCTTACCTCCGCTGGATCCGGGCCCGACCACCCGGCTTCCTGTGCCGTCCCCTGCCGTCCTCCGACCGCACGAACGCCGCGAAGGCCCGCCCCCCACCAGCAGCCAGCCAACCACAAGGGGCCCTCAGGCTCCTTAAAGCCAGCTGCAGCACCGAGCTCCCCCTCTTCTCCGGCGATCTTCAGCTTCAGCCGAGACCGGACCGAGCGAAGGCCTGCGCGATCGGCGCCACAGACCCACCGGGGTAAGGCCCTTTAAATTCACTCTTACCTCCGCTGGATCCGGGCCCGACCACGCGGCTTCCTGTGCCGTCCTCCGACCGCACGAACGCCGCGAAGGCCCGCCCCCCACCAGCAGCCAGCCAACCACAAGGGGCCCTCAGGCTCCTTAAAGCCAGCTGCAACTCCGGCGCCGCGCGCCGTGCGTCGCACGCCCGAAGGAGCGCGACCTAAGGGGCTTGCCTCTTAGTGCGCTCCTTTGTGCCGCTCCGTTGACTGCTCAGTGTGAACCCCTGGACAGTTCGTCGGATAGTCCGACTTTACCCTACGGGATTCGCTCCGATCTCCAGGCCCTGAACCTCTGCTGCCTATCAAGTGATTGGATTACATCGTCACGTGAGCTACCTATCTGTACTACCACTATTATTTTCTGGAACTACCACACACGGGGACATTTTGTTTGTACTACCAGTACCACTGCTCTCTGCTTCCTGGGACATATTTACCATACTTACCTTATTTTTTGCACCACTTGCATTATCTGCTTTATACTGCATTATACTGCTTCATACTGCACACTGGAACATAACCGCCTTATCTGCCTTATTACTGAAACCATACCAGCTTATGTGAAATGTGCCTTTTGTCCATCCCTATCACTTACCACCCCCACCTGCGCAAAACCTACCCCATACATACACACCCACCCATCTCTCGGAAGTCATTAATCCCGATCATGATCTCACCCCTCACCCAATTTCTAGGCCTGGCAACCCTAGCTATTACCCTAATCAATGTACAATCTATACTCAAAAAAGCTCCCATCCTTCACGACCTGCTCTCAGATGACAATCCCGACATATGTGCCATTACAGAATCATGGCTAAAAGATTCAGACCACGTCTTCCTTAACCAGCTACCCCACCAGACCTATGACATTTTTTCTATTCCCAGGCCGAAGAAAAGAGGTGGAGGGTTACTCCTGGCCACAAAAAAATACCTCAACCTCAAACTGCTTCCCACTTCCCCCTCCTCCTAGACTCGAAATCGGGTTATTTAAATCTACCACCCTACAAATCTGCCTCATTTATGCCCCCCCTGGCCTTCTTGAGCACGACCCCTCCCCTCTCATTGAGTTCCTTATAGACAACATTAAGCCTGACATACCCGCAATTATCCTTGGAGACTTTAACCTCCATATGGACTCTAACCCCCCATCCTCTGCCTGTGAAGCCCTCCTTATCTCCCTCTCAGCCCTAGGATTCCAACAGACCATCACCACCCCGACGCACAAAGCAGGTCACACCCTTGACCTACTCTTTGTCAATTCCCACATCTCAGTTCCCAACTCCCCTGTAGTCACCCCCGTCCCATGGTCTGACCATTTTATCATTAATGCCACTGGTACCCTTAACTCCCCCCCCCGTTACACCTCACACACAAAGAAAAACAATCTCTTTCCGTAAACCCTGCCCCCCTGAGGCCATATCCCTCGCGATTGAAACAGCCACCAAGACCCTGGACCTTTCAAGTCCTGATGCAGCCCTTCAATCATGGAACAATATCACCAGTTCCATAGCCGAAGAGCTATGTCCCTTAATCCACAAAGAAATCCCCCTCTCTCAGAAAGACAAGAAACCATGGTACCACAATGACCTAAAAAAGCTAAAGCAGACCCTCAGATCGAAGGAGCGTTTATGGCGCCGGCTACCCACTCCCACGCATGTGGCAGAATACAAACAGACCCTACACAACTACAGGCAAGCCACTCTCAAAGCCAAACGTGACTTCTACTCAGCTAGAATCCACGACTATCAATTCAATTCAAGCGCCCTTTTCTCCTACGTTGCTGACCTCACAAAGCCCTCCCATCCCACATCCCAGGAAAGCAACCCTATGAAAAAATGTGAAGAGCTTGCAAAGTATTTCCATGACAAAATCGCAAACATCATCAAGCGCTTCCTCCCCAAACCTATCCCTTCCCCACTGCTCCCCAATCATAACGGCCCCACACTGAAATCCCTAGACCTCACATCTACCTCGGAGATAGAGTCTATCCTAAAAAAGATAAAACCAGCTTCGCACATAGCAGACACCATCCCCACAAAAACCCTCCTCTCCATACCCACCTCTATAGCTAAATCCCTAGCCGACATCATAAATTGCTCACTGTCATCTGGCAAAGTCCCAGACCCACTCAAAATAGCAGTCGTCAAGCCCCTCCTCAAAAAACCTTCCCTTAACCCCTCTGACCCAGCAAACTATCGTCCTATTTCCAACCTCCCTCTCATTGCCAAAGTACTAGAGAAGGTAGTCAATTCACAATTATCTGACTTCCTCGAGGACCACCACATCTTACATCCATCCCAATTTGGATTCCGTAAGGAGCGTAACACTGAAAATCTTCTGCTAGCAATCACCAACACCATCCTCATAGGCATGGGCCAAGGGACATCCTATCTCCTTGCCATCCTTGATATCTCAGCTGCCTTCGACACCGTCAATCATCAAATCCTACTTTCCCTTCTAGCAGGCACTGCTTTATTATGGTTCTCCTCATACCTCTCCCACAGAGAATACATAGTAAAAATTGACAAAGCTGAATCTTCGCACATTTCTCTCACGCAAGGAGTTCCTCAGGGATCCTCACTCTCCTCTACCCTTTTCAATATTTATATACTGCACCTGTGCCACCTGCTCTCCGACCTAGGATTGAACTTCTTCCTATATGCCGACGACGTTCAAATCCTCATCCCCATCCAAAATACGCTAAAAGAAACCCTCCAACTCTGGGACTACTATCCAACCTTCACCTTGCCCTTAATGCTTCTAAAACCGAGATACTCATTATATCCAATCAACCTGAACTCTCACCCTCACTCTCACCCCCCTATAACACTTCATCTCCCCCCACCTCATCCCCGTCTGTGAGAGACCTTGGTATTGAACTAGACCAGCGCCTCGATTTCAAAGCCCATATTAAATCCCTTCTAAAGGGGGGCTTTTATAAACTCCACATCCTGAAAAAGCTTAAACCCCTTCTCCACACACAAGATTTCCGCCTAGTTCTGCAGACCACTATCCTCTCCAAAGTGGACTACTGCAATTCCCTCCTCCTTGGCCTCCCAGAGTCGACCATCAAACCACTACAAATCCTACAGAACGCCATGGCGAGAATCTTAACTAACACCCGAAAAAGAGACCACATCACCCCTATACTTAAGGACCTCCACTGGTTACCTATCTCTTTCCGTATTCAATATAAAACCCTTACCATCCTTCACAATCTGCTCTACAAAACCAACCCCTGGCTCAAGGACTCGCCTCACTTCCGCATTTCCACCCGTCCAACCAGATCCTCCCTCGCAGGTACCCTTCATACTCCCTCCCTTAAAATTTCTCATCTCACATCCACGAGAGAAAGGGCCTTCACTATAGCCGGCCCTACACTCTGGAACTCCCTTCCCACTTTTCTCCGCCTTGAACCCTCACTGGCCACCTTCAAAAAAGGTCTCAAAACCTGGCTTTTCAGAAAGGCCTATCCGGAAACCAACCAAACCTAGACGTACCCACATAGCCCTCCCCCTCCTAATCTCCCCCTCCCTCCCCCCCCCCCCCCCCCGCCCGACCTTCCCTCACCCTAGGCATCCCCCCTCCGCCCTCTCATTCCAACCTATTGCAATTTTACAAGAATGTTTTAATTAAACTAATGTAATCTATGGTAAATAGTTCTATTGTAAATACATACCTCTGTAAATAAGTTCTATCAACATTAACGGTTGCTCTTTTCTTACTCATGCTACCTATCTCTTCCCTCTCTTCTCCTGTCTCCCCTTCCCCTCTCCTCTTTCTGGCCTGCTCCAATCCCTTGCTCCCTGTTCATTGTAATTTCCTCCTATATTTGAGTTACCTGTAAACCGGCGTGATGTGCCACACGAATGTCGGTATATTAAAAGTTGTTAAATAAAATAAATAAATAAATAAAAATTATGTGTTTATTTGTTTTGTTTTTTAAATGTTAATCTATTATTTTTAAATTTGATTATATTTACTAATGTTTGTTTTATGTTTCTCACCTTGAATTATGTATGTGATTTTAATTTGTAAGCTGCTTAGACCACAACATGTATAAGTGGAATACAAGAAACTTTTAAATAAATAAGTAAATAAATAAATAAATATTTCACTGGATTGACCAAAGTGCCTCCCTAATCACCTGGGTTATCCTGTGGACAGTATGGATAGGCCTACCCTTGACAGGGTGGAGCATGGATGAGCTTCAGGTTTAACTTAACTCCCTACTTGGGGTTTTTGGGTTGGCAATCCCATTTCAGGGTTTACCTTTCATCACCTGTCACTCATGACGTTTGTCCTGAGTGGTCATATCTGTCTGGTACATTGGCAATGTCAAGCTTGGCTGGGCTGAACTCAAGGTACACCATGTGAGTAGTAGCATGAGATGACAGGACAGGACTTGGGCTGGTCTTCTGCCTAGCCAGCCCACTCCCCTGCAGATTGAGCCCTTGGAATCTGGGGGCCAGTAGGGCTTGGCTACAGTGGCTCTACATCTTGGAGCGTGCTTGGCAAGGACTGGTGCTTGTACTGGAACAAAATGCAGGTAAGGACTGGTGCTCGTATGGGAACAGAGTGTGGGCAAGCACTGAAACTGAGGCTTGGGTTCAGGCAAGACAGGACAAAGACAGGACACACAGAACAAGGAACACCAAACATACAGGCCTGAAGGCACACTGAGCTAAGGAGGCCTGGATAGGATAGGCTGTAGAACAGGGTAATGCCTGAATAGATCACAAAGCAAGGGAAGGTGTAGCAAGCCACAGAGCTAGTAAAGTCTAGAAGGCCGCAAGACAAGGAGTGAGAAGGCCGGAAGTCCACAAGGGTCGGCTGCAAGGCAAGGAGTGAGAAGGTCTGGAGGCCACAGGGAAAGGCAATGAAAGGCCTGGGTAGGCTGCAAGGCAAGGCAAGGAGCGAGAGGGCCTGGAGGCCACAAGGCAATAGTGGCTAGGGCAAGGAGCCAAGGGCGACTCCATGCGAAAGCAAGGAGGGTTTGGCAAGGCTGGATTAAATAGGACTGAGGCTTGGGTGTGGTGCAGGCAAGGAGGAGGAGCTGGGCAAGTCTGGAGACTGGGTTTGCCGAGGACTCCTGGTGGCCAGGAGGCTGCACCACAGGTTTGGTTTAATGACCTGTGAAGAGATGACTTCGGTGGCTAAGAGCAGAGCTCACTGGAGGCCTCTGCAAGTGGAGAGGCGTCAGAGTCATCAGAGTCAGGGAAGGACTGCCATCCTGCCTGTCCTCGGAGAAAGCAGTTGCTTACCTGTAACAGGTGTTCTCCTAGGACAGCAGGATGCCAGTCCTCAGGAAACCCACCTGCTTGACCTGTGAGTTGGTTTTTCCATGTATTAGCTATATCATTGACTGAGGGACTCTGCCTAGGGGTCAGGGTGATAACTACAGCTGCACATGCTCAGTAGGGCATGTTTGAAAGTTCTAGAATCTTTGAGATCAAAGTTCCGGGCTGGGCTCTATCTGATGATGTCACCCGTGTGTGAGGCCTGGCATCCTACTGTCCTCGGAAAACACCTATTACAAGTAAGCAACTCTGCTTACTTCACCCATTGCGGTGGAACAGTCCAATCTGATCCTTTGATTGAGGAAGCATTTTAAATGTGATAAAAAATCAGGGGGCGGGTGGAGTGTCAGCCATTCCAACGGTCTAATAGTCTGGATGCTTCATGATGGGCGCTTTTATTTTGGGTTATTTTCCCACGTTCAGATATCGATGAGTGCAGCGAGATCCCAGCTATCTGCAGCAATGGCGTCTGCATTAACCAGATTGGCAGCTTCCGCTGCGAGTGTCCCATGGGCTTCAGCTACAACAACATCCTGCTGATCTGCGAGGGTAAGCTCCGTGCCCGGTCATGGCCACCCTCCTCCGGTAACACAGCTCCAGCTTCGTGGCCCCCACTGCCAGTGACGTGGCCTGCTTTCAGGATCGTGGCTTCACCTCCAGGGACCTCCTAGAACACCTCCCTAAGTCTCTGAGCACTACCTTACTACACAATGATTTTATTTGTATTGTTTTTTGTTTGTTCCCAACAGCTACTGACTATTGTTTTTTTGGCAAAAACCTTTTGCAGTGTAATACTAATTGCACCAGTGTCCCCCAGGGCCTCCAGGCACTCGAGCATGAACTCCTGGCACTAAAGGCAGGCTCTTGTCCAGGCTGCCAGTCTCGGTTTCTCGGGGCATGGCCTCCCTCTCTCTGGGGCCTGAGTCTCCTAAGACCAGCTTTGTCTCCAGGCACTCAGGCCCCGCCTCTTCAGACATATCCTCACTGCCCTTATTTCTACCTCCCACCACTGCTGTTAGTATTTGACCATTATTATTTCTCTCTCTTCATCATCAGATATTGATGAGTGCAGCAGCGGGGAAAACCTGTGCCAACACAACGCCGATTGCATCAACATCCCTGGCAGCTACAGGTGTGAGTGCTCCACTGGATACAAGCTGTCCCCCAGTGGAGCCTGCATTGGTAAGGAATAGGGCCATGCGCTCAGGAGCCTGCGGGCTGCTCGGCATCCCTTTTGGCGTAGGCAGGAAAGTGTTGGCATTGTTTTTTCTTAATGTTCCATGAATAGGTCATTTTTAGGTTCAAGGTGGTTTTACACCGAGAATAAAGAGGATATTGGGGTAGAATCGGCGAACGAATGAGGTTTCGGTGCTTTCCACTGATCCTGCTTGGGGGCCCATTGCATGGCGAGCGGTGGCGGATGGACAATACATTAGCACATAAGGGCAACCTCTGATGCCATGTTCTTCAATTAAGGAGTGAATTGGGGAATAAAAGGTGTGGATTTAGTGAATAATTTAGAAAAGATTCACCTCCTGTTGCGATTATAATTAAAGTTGTATTGAGGAGGTGTCTGCTGTTATTTTGTGATTTAAAGACTATAAAGCTCATATATTGTGTTTTAAGATGTTACATGTGATTTTTAATAAGTTTGTGACTTCCTTCAATCTCTTCTCAATTTGGATGTTAAAGTCAATTGATTCAGTTCTTTAAATCCATGACTTCTCATAATCTTGGATTTATATTTTCCCTCTCATTGGATATAGTACAAGTAAATGGCTTCCCTCCTAATGTAGCGAAATATCAAAGATGAAATTTATATTACACAGTCATTTTTATCTCCTACCTCCTTCTCGTGGTTTATATTTCTTGAAATTCCTTAGTTTCCTCACTGTACCTAAAAGGCACATGTCCTTCTCCTTAATCCTGTTCAGCATCATGCAAATTTCGCTAGCTCCTCTTCTCCTTATCTTTTGTAAGATGTTCATGGGCCTGATTAGGTTCCACTCCAACTTCTTTCTCCACTATCTCCTTCTTTCTCCTCTTAGGATGGCTGGAATTCATCCTCTCCTTGGATCTTGGTGATCTCAGGTCCATCTTGCATATGAAGTGAACTTTTCCCAGTTGATAGTAGAGTAGAAAAAAACTCAGCTTAACTGAGTCCCAAAGTACTTGAAACTCCAAAATTAAACAAATCATTTGAAGTTTTTATGGTGTATTGAGAGGGTGGAAAGAAACTCTCATCTAAAGAGAATGATGTCCATTGAGCTTAAGTTAATTAATAGAAACATTAGAGCACAGGACATATACTGCCTCTTCAAACTCAATGGGGAATCCACAAGGTAAAATGGTGCACTGGCTCTGAGTGCCACAAGACATACCATTTCTAGCTTCCACATGGGGGTGATGAAAACCTACAATGTTACTTCTAAGACTTTCCCTATACCAATAGTTCCCCTACTAGAGTTAAGTAAAAGAATCCTCTAACAGGATCCCAACATGTAGTTGTTCCGTGTGGAGGGAAATTTAAAATTCGGGGTTTGTCCAGCTAAGTCTGAACTTAGCTGGACAAATCCCTTTGAATATTGACCTCGATATTGTTATTGCTAGCCATTCTAATTTAATTGGCCATCTCATGGGTTGCCACAGTGATGGCTGGAATGACCGCCATGTAACTGCACTGCCAAATCTCAGTGACTCTGACTTGATGTTTTTCATTTTCTTTGGCATTTCTGTGACGACATCCGGACATCGCCCGTTTCCTCAAGGGGGTCAAGCATTTGCGGCCTCCACTGCGCGATCCTTGTCCCTCGTGGAGTCTCAATCTGGTACTACGCTCTATGTCAGGACCTCCGTTTGAACCACTGCGGAATGCGACGATCAAGGATCTCACCCTCAAGGCGGTGTTCCTAGTGGCCATCTGCTCCGCTCGGCGTATTTCGGAGTTGCAGGCCCTGTCGTGTAGGGAACCTTATCTCAGGTTCTCCGATTCGGGTGTTTCACTTCGCACTGTCCCCTCCTTCCTTCCGAAGGTGGTGTCTGCGTTCCACGTGAATCAGACGGTGGTACTTCCATCGTTCTCTTCGTCGGAGCCGCGATCTCTTCGTCTCCTTGACGTCAAGCGCACCCTGAGGCTCTACCTGGAGGCTACGAATGATTTCCGGACTTCTGACCATCTCTTCGTCCTTTGGTCCGGTCCCCGCAAGGGATCTCAGGCTTCGAAGACGACCATTGCCAGATGGCTGAAGGCCGGCATTGCCGCCTCCTATATTGGGGTGGGGCGGACTCCCCCACCCGGCATCGTAGCACACTCGACACGCGCTCAGGCGGCCTCCTGGGCAGAGAGCCGCTCGGTGTCTTCGCAAGAAATCTGTAGAGCGGCCACCTGGAAATCGTTGCACACGTTCTCGAGACACTATAGACTACATCTCGCCTCGTCCGTCCAGGGACATTTTGGCGAACAGGTCCTACGAGCAGGTCTCGCAGGATCCCACCCGGGTTAGGGAAGCTTGGGTACATCCCACTGTCTGGACTGATCCAGGTACGTACAGGGAAAAGAAAATTATTACTTACCTGCTAATTTTCGTTCCTGTAGTACCATGGATCAGTCCAGACGCCCACCGCATTTGGGTCCTAGGGCCTACTCCTGCTCGACTGTATGTGGATGCTGAGTCTGTTCAGCTGTGTCTCCTATTTACAGTAGTGCACTTACTGCTGTTGTTTGTTCTTACGTGTTTCCAGTTTTCCCTGTCACTGTTTACTCCCTTGGAGGTTGACACGCTATGTTCGTGTCCGCCCACCCGTTGGTGGGTCGGTTTTTCAGTTTACTCAGTTATCTCTCAGCGGCTTATTGTTGCCGTCCTGTTTTCAACTTGATCCAAGCAGGGGGTTTCGGTTTACTCGGGCTTTGATATACTCGATACTGAACTCCTGCAGAGGGGGTAGTAGTATTTATGGTGACGCCCCCTCGAAGCTTTGGGCTGACTCCATCTGCTGGATTGGGGACATAACGCCACAGAGATCCTCCGTCACGCAGGAGAGAGCCCATTGCATGGCGAGCGGTGGCGGATGGACAATACATTAGCACATAAGGGCAACCTCTGATGCCATGTTCTTCAATTAAGGAGTGAATTGGGGAATAAAAGGTGTGGATTTAGTGAATAATTTAGAAAAGATTCACCTCCTGTTGCGATTATAATTAAAGTTCCCTGTACGTACCTGGATCAGTCCAGACAGTGGGTTATGTCCCCAATCCAGCAGATGGAGTCAGCACAAGCTTTGAGGGGGCGTATCCATATATACTACTACCCCCTCTGCAGGAGTTCAGTATCTTCTGACTCCAGCAGATGCGAGTAGGGGAATCAGACTTCCCCTCCTTTTTCTTCACTTTCTTGCTTGATTATGGCTTGTTGTTGTCTTTTTCTGTGGATCAAGTTTGTATCAAGTTTGTATTAAGTTTAAAAAAAAAAAAAAAAAAGTAAGGCAGAGTTCTTTCAACTTCTGGGGAGTGGCTTATCTTCCTTGTCTCTTCTCTGCGGCCTTGCTGTTTATTTCTCGTTGCAGCCAGGGGTAAGTTTGTTTTTCCTTTGTAGTTTTTTCCTTCACAGCTCAGCCCCCGGTGCCCGCGAAAGCCGGTGGAGCCGGCCTCTTCGCTCTTTACTCCCTCACCCGCGGCCATTTTACAGCTCCTCATGGGCTGCTGAGCCATTTAGGGAAAGATGTCTGGGGCGGGTCGTGTGGCCAGGAAGGCCCCCCCGCGGCACCCTCCTCTATTTTCAGACAGCGGGCAGTGCGGGCCGACCGGGCCCCCCCGCAGCGGCGCCTTTGTGCGCGTGGCCCCCCCCGTGGCTTTTTCTTTTCTCCTGCAGCGATCCCGATGCCGCGGCCGTCCCGCTGTGCGGCCTGCGGAGACCCGGGGTCCCGGATTTCCCGGGAGGGCATCTGTGCACGATGCCTTCCCGGGGGGGAAGGTACCTCACAGTCCCTGACTGATTTCTCTTTTTTTGCCCGGGCGGTGCGGGCCGGCCACTCCGCCATTTTTGGCGGGGAACGGCGGCCATTTTACATTCTGAGCGCCCTGAGGCGCAGGCCACGAGGGGGAACGGATCCCTGGAGGCCAGGAGGGAGAACGGATCCCTGGAGGACTCTACCAGCGGGGGTGTTCCCCCGATTTTGGTGCAGGAACCAAGCACCCAGAGCCAGGGAGCAGGAACCACGCCGCCCCCGAAGCGCACCCGAGCAGGCCGGGGTTCTCTCCGGAGTTTATCCTGCTCATGCATACCGCTTATCTGCAGGGGCTGGAAGCACCTGTGGGCCCCCCCCCCCCCCTCCTAAGATCCCTCGGATGTCGCCCTCGACGCCGGCCCCCCCCGACCCTCAGGGAGTGGGGGCCTCCCGCCTTCCTACCCGGGTCCGATCCACGCCCGCGGCAGTGGGGG
The DNA here is from genome assembly GCF_901001135.1 of Rhinatrema bivittatum. Lineage (NCBI taxonomy): Eukaryota > Metazoa > Chordata > Amphibia > Gymnophiona > Rhinatrematidae > Rhinatrema > Rhinatrema bivittatum. The sequence goes on from NC_042622.1 coordinate 269,062,633, forward strand.
CGGTGCCAGACCCAGCGGGACATGGACTTGACCTCCCGGACGGGGGACAAGGGGACGGCACACAGGAGGGGGATGATCCGCGTACCCTACGCCTCTTCCAGAGGGAAGAGCTGGACGACCTCATCCCGCAGATCATCCAAGAATTAGATTTGGATCCGCCACCAGACCCGCCTGCCCCAGTAGCTCCCGCTGTCATCACTTCTTCAAGGAAGGGAGATCCTGTCCTGGCGGCACTCCGGCCGAGGGCTCGGGCTTTTTCCCATTCATGACTCGTTTTTACAACTTCTCACCAGGGAATGGGACACCCCGGAGGCCTCCCTGAAGAGCAGCCGGGCTATGGAAAAGCTGTACCCGCTCCCCGAAGATTTTCTGGACCTCATCAAGGTCCCAAAGGTGGACTCCGCAGTGTCGGCGGTCACGAAGAGGACGACTATCCCAGTGACGGGAGGTGCGGCATTGCGGGACACACAGGATCGTAAGTTGGAAGTTTTCCTTAAGCGGGTTTTCGAGGTCTCCGCTCTGGGTATGCGGGCGGTGATGTGCAGTTCGCTTGGCCAGCGGGCTAGTCTCCTTTGGGTGCAACAACTCCTCACGTCTCAGAACCTGCCGTCCGATGAGGCTGCCCAGGCAGATCGGCTAGAAGCCGCAGTGGCGAATGGGGCGGACGCCTCGTACGACCTTTTTCGGGTCCTCACAAGATCCATGGTTTCGGTAGTGGCAGCACGACGACTACTGTGGCTACGCAATTGGGCGTCTGATACGTCCTCTAAGTCCAGTCTGGGCTCTCTTCCCTTCAGGGGCAAGTTCCTCTTCGGGGAGGATTTGGACCAGATCATCAAGTCCCTGGGGGAGAACGCTGTTCATCGGCTGCCGGAGGATAGGTTTCGACCATCCAGAGCGTTTTCTTCTTCTCGGACCAGAGCCAGAGCGCAACGGCGCTACAGGGGCTACAGACAGACGGGCTCCCGGCCATCCGCCCCCAGGTCTCAGCCCTGGTTGCGCGCCTTCTGCGGGCATCGGCCCGCACGCACTACTCCCGGAACCGGGAACCCCTATACCAAGTCTTCACAATGATGCCAGTCTCGCCCACTCCCCTGTCCCCAGGATTGGGGACCGACTAACGTATTTCTAAGCGGAGTGGGCACGGATCACCTCGGACCAGTGGGTCCTGGATACCATAAAACACGGCTACGCATTGGAATTTGTCCGCCCCCCGCAGGGAAGGTTCATCTTTTCCCCCTGTGGCTCGGACCTCAAGAGAGGAGCGGTGCAGCTGACTCTGGACAGACTCCGGGAGATAGGCGCTACTGCGCCCGTGCCCTTCGGAGAGGTGGGCTCGGGCCACTATTCCATCTATTTCGTCGTACCAAAGAAGGACGGTTCCTTCCGGCCTATCCTAGTCCTCAAGGAAGTCAACAAATCCCTTCGAGTCATTCGGTTCCGCATGGAAATGCTCCGGTCAGTGATTGCGGCGGTGCATCGGGGGGAGTTCCTCGCCTCCCTGGACTTAACGGAGGCCTACCTGCACATTCCCATCCGCCCGGACCACCACAGTTTCCTTCGTTTCAAAATTCTGGACCAGCATTTTCAGTTCACGGCTCTCGCGTTTGGATTGGCGCCGGCGCTGCACACCTTCACCAAGATCATGGTAGTTGTGGCGGCAGCTCTCCGGAAGGAGGGCATCCTGGTTCATCCTTATCTGGACGATTGGCTCCTCCGGGCGAAGTCATTCGATCATGGACGCTCAGCGGTGACTCGAGTAGTACGGTTTCTACATTCCCTGGGATGGGTAGTGAACTTCTCCAAGAGCTCCCTCATGCCCTCGCAACGCTTGGGTTTTTTTTGGGGGCAACTTTCGACACCCTACTGGGCAAAGTTTTTCTGCGCCAGGACAAAGCTCAATCCTTGCGGGATCACACACGACGGTTCTCTGCGTTACCAGAGCCCACCTCCTGGGACTACCTGCAACTCCTGGGAGTGATGGGGTCCACCATCGACCTTGTACCTTGGGCTTTCGCGCACCTCAGGACCTTACAGTGGGCGCTCTTCTCCCGTTGGAAACCAGTATTGCAGGACTATCAGATGATTCTCCCGCTCCCACAGAATGCCAGGGACAGTCTGGGCTGGTGGTTGGATCCGCCGAACCTGGCCCGTGGCATGTCCCTCGATCTGCCAAATTGGGTGGTGGTGACCACCTATGCCAGTCTAGCAGGCTGGGGTGGAGTCTGCGATCGAAGCGCCACGCAGGGGACGTGGTCCACGGTGGAGGCGAAGTGGTCAATCAACCGTCTGGAAACCAGAGCGGTCCGGCTAGCTCTGCGACATTTCCTCCCGCTTCTTCGGAACCGAGAAGTCAGAATCCTATCGGACAACGCTACCACCGTGGTCTACATCAACCGACAAGGAGGCACGCGCAGCCCGCAGGTCGCGCTCGAGGCGGCGCTGCTGATGCAATGGGCGGAGCGTCATCTCGTCCGGCTAGCGGCCTCGCACGTCGCCGGTGTGGACAACGTCCAGGCGGACTTCCTCAGTCGTCAACTGCTGGACCCGGAGAGTGGTCTCTCTCCGACAAAGCAATGCAACTTCTCGTCCATCGGTGGGGGGCCCCCCACTTGGATCTGATGGCGTCCGCTCTCAACGCCAAGGCTCCACGCTTCTTCAGTCGCCGGAGAGAGCGCGGAGGGAGTGGATGCCCTGGTCCTCCCGTGGCCGCCATATCTTTCTTTTCCACCATGGCCCCTGGTGGGCAGGATGCTCCGCAGAATAGAAAGCCATCAGGGGACCGTGGTTTTCGTCACCCCAGAATGGCCCAGGCGACCCTGGTTTGCGGACCTGCTACAGCTGGTGATCGACGGGCCAATCAGGCTGGGGCACCTCCCCCAGCTCCTACATCAGGGCCCGGTATTTTTCGAGCAGGCAGAATTCTTCTGTCTTGCGGCCTGGCTTTTGAGAGGCGCCGCCTCCGGCGTCGGGGCTACCTGGAGGCGGTAGTATCCACGCTATTGCGGGCACGAAAGACATCGGCCTATGTTCGAGTCTGGAAGGTGTTCGAGCTGTGGTGTACCAGCCAGGCCACGAGACCCGCTAAGGCTTCTGTACCTCAGATCCTTCAGTTTCTACAGGCGGGGGTGGAAAAAGGGCTCGCCTATAATTCACTACGGGTTCAGTTGGCCGCCCTTGGCTCGCTGTTGAGCGATGGGGCTCTCTTCTACAGCATTCTGACATTGCTCGTTTTCTCAAGGGTGTCAAGCATATGCGTCCTCCGTTACGGGACCCTTGTCCCTCCTGGAGTCTTAACTTTGTGCTTCGCTCCCTGTAGGGACCACCGTTCGAGCCGCTGCGCAGCGCAACGATAAAGGATCTCACTCTCAAGACTGTATTTCTTGTGGCCATCTGTTCCGCTCGACGCATCTCGGAGCTGCAGGCTCTGTTGTGTAGAGAGCCCTATCTCCGTTTCTCCGACTCTGGAGTTTCGCTTCGCACCGTTCCCTCCTTCCTTCCGAAGGTGGTTTCTGCATTCCATGTGAACCAGACGGTGGAGTTGCTGTCCTTCTCTTCCTCAGAGCCGAAGTCTCTCCGTCTCTTGAATGTCAAGCGCACTCTGCGCCTCTATCTGGAGGCTACAAATGAGTTCCGAACCTCTGACCATCTCTTTGTACTCTGGGCCGGTCCTAAGAAGGGGTCTCAGGCCTCGAAGGCTACCATTGCCAGATGTCTGAAGGCCGGCATTGCTGCTTCCTACATTGGGGCGGGTCGGACTCTCCCACCCGGAATCATAGCGCATTCTACACGTTCTCAGGCGGCTTCCTGGGCGGAGGTTCGCGCGGTATGCTCGCAGGAAATTTGTAGGGCAGCCACCTGGAAATCGTTACACACGTTCTCGAGGCACTATCGTCTGCACCTCGCCTCTTCAGTCTCTGGACACTTTGGCGAGCAGGTTCTCCGAGCAGGCCTCGCAGGACCCCACCCGATTTAGGGAAGCTTGGGTACATCCCACTGTCTGGACTGATCCAGGTACGTACAGGGAAAAGAAAATTATTATTTACCTGCTAATTTTCGTTCCTGTAGTACCATGGATCAGTCCAGACGCCCACCGCGTTTGGGTTCTTGATCCTGCTCTGCTCTGCGTTACTTCTTGCTCGCAGTGTTCTGTGTCTTCACAGTTGTTTCTTTTCGCTGTTTTTCACAGCTCCCTACAAGTTGGTAGGATGTTTGCAGTTACTTGTTGCGGTTACAATTGTTTTCATTATCTGTTTCCACAAACTTGATCCTTCGGGGGTTTCTACTCGGGCTTTGATATACTCGATACTGAACTCCTGCAGAGGGGGTAGTAGTATATATGGATACGCCCCCTCAAAGCTTGTGCTGACTCCATCTGCTGGATTGGGGACATAACCCACTGTCTGGACTGATCCATGGTACTACAGGAACGAAAATTAGCAGGTAAATAATAATTTTCTTTTGTATTGAGGAGGTGTCTGCTGTTATTTTGTGATTTAAAGACTATAAAGCTCATATATTGTGTTTTAAGATGTTACATGTGATTTTTAATAAGTTTGTGACTTCCTTCAATCTCTTCTCAATTTGGATGTTAAAGTCAATTGATTCAGTTCTTTAAATCCATGACTTCTCATAATCTTGGATTTATATTTTCCCTCTCATTGGATATAGTACAAGTAAATGGCTTCCCTCCTAATGTAGCGAAATATCAAAGATGAAATTTATATTACACAGTCATTTTTATCTCCTACCTCCTTCTCGTGGTTTATATTTCTTGAAATTCCTTAGTTTCCTCACTGTACCTAAAAGGCACATGTCCTTCTCCTTAATCCTGTTCAGCATCATGCAAATTTCGCTAGCTCCTCTTCTCCTTATCTTTTGTAAGATGTTCATGGGCCTGATTAGGTTCCACTCCAACTTCTTTCTCCACTATCTCCTTCTTTCTCCTCTTAGGATGGCTGGAATTCATCCTCTCCTTGGATCTTGGTGATCTCAGGTCCATCTTGCATATGAAGTGAACTTTTCCCAGTTGATAGTAGAGTAGAAAATAACTCAGCTTAACTGAGTCCCAAAGTACTTGAAACTCCAAAATTAAACAAATCATTTGAAGTTTTTATGGTGTATTGAGAGGGTGGAAAGAAACTCTCATCTAAAGAGAATGATGTCCATTGAGCTTAAGTTAATTAATAGAAACATTAGAGCACAGGACATATACTGCCTCTTCAAACTCAATGGGGAATCCACAAGGTAAAATGGTGCACTGGCTCTGAGTGCCACAGGACATACCATTTCTAGCTTCCACATGGGGGTGATGAAAACCTACAATGTTACTTCTAAGACTTTCCCTATACCAATAGTTCCCCTACTAGAGTTAAGTAAAAGAATCCTCTAACAGGATCCCAACATGTAGTTGTTCCGTGTGGAGGGAAATTTAAAATTCGGGGTTTGTCCAGCTAAGTCTGAACTTAGCTGGACAAATCCCTTTGAATATTGACCTCGATATTGTTATTGCTAGCCATTCTAATTTAATTGGCCATCTCATGGGTTGCCACAGTGATGGCTGGAATGACCGCCATGTAACTGCACTGCCAAATCTCAGTGACTCTGACTTGATGTTTTTCATTTTCTTTGGCATTTCTGTGATGCCCTGTGCATGCTGCATTAGGTCGCAATGAGTGCCAGGAGATCCCCAATGTGTGCAGCCACGGAGAGTGTGTGGACACTGAGGGAAGTTACATCTGCGTCTGTCACAACGGGTTCAAGGCCGGCCGGGACCAAACCATGTGCATGGGTGAGTACAGCTTCCCATCCTCCTTAATCCACCGGCAGTCCCACCACACGCAGCCCCTGACCTTACAGCCTCCCCATCCCAGCTCCCCCCATAAGGCCTCTTCTCTTACAGCGTCCCATCATTCTTAATCTAGTTCCCCCATCCCCTTCACATGTCCTCTGTTCTTACCGTACTACCTTCTGTCCTCCCTAGTCTTCTCCCTTTACAGCCTCCCATTCTCCATAATCCTTCCCCCTTGGCCCCATATGGCCCCTTCCCATAATGCTTTCATTTCCTAGTGTGTAGCCAGATGGACTCAGGACCAATGGGTTATGTGCTCCCCTGCTAGCAGATGGAGACAGAGTCAGGTTTCAAAGCTGATGTCACCCTAGATAAGCCCCTGCAGTGACCTCAGCCCTTCAGTATCTCTCCGTCTCCTAGCAGATGTAGATTGTGTCTCCTATCGGGATCGTAGTACGCTTTAGATGAGGGAAATTTACCTTCAAATTTCTACTTTTAAATTGGAGAAGATCGAGCCCCGCTCTCCTGCAGTGATACCTAAAGGTCATTCCCCCACACACACGTCGGCCCGTATGACATAGTGAGGGCAAAGGTAGCGCCGGCGCCATTTTGAATATTGGCAATACGGCCCGCGTGCAGGAGGTCGCTCCCGGACCCCCGCTGGACTTTTGGCAACACATAAACACAACTGGTATAGCACGGGCAGCAGCAGTGCAAGCTTCCCTCACACGTAGCTGTAGATTCTTAGTACTAAGCCAGATGCGATCTCTAGGCAGGAAGATAGGCGCTGGCTGACGATGTCTATCTGCCCATCTCTTGGCAGACTGGGCAGCTTTATGTAACTTCCCCTGGATAGAAGTCCATAAAGACAGGAGCTGGCTCCTGGTTACATCCTTTTTCTGTAGCTGCGTTGCAAGATCCTTCATACTTGGAACCCTTGACCGGAGAGGCATTGTTTGAACCTTGTGATACAATGAGAAATCCCCCAGCTTCCATCTCAAGAGTGTTCTGGTTCTGCCCTTGGTATATTGTAATATTTAAAGCTCTGTGAGTGCCTGTACATCACCCTGGATGTAGGTGCTACAAAGCACTGAGTGATGGCATTTGGGAGCCATGTCCCCTGTTGACTTAGTCACGAACTCCAAGAACTCACCTTCCTCCGGTTCCCTGTCTTTTCCAGACATCGATGAGTGTGATCGCCAGCCATGTGGCAACGGAACCTGCAAGAACACCGTGGGCTCCTATAATTGCCTGTGCTTCCCAGGCTTTGAGCTTACACACAACAATGACTGCATGGGTAAGTGACTTTTTGTCCACCATCTGAATTTTATTTTAAGGTATAGGTATTTCAGGACAAGGGAGGAGAAGCAATTCACAGCTGTATCCTTCCTTAGATTCTTTCCCTAAAAGTAATCCCAGTAATTCCATTATTATCTGTGTATCTACTGCCATCTTTGAGATTATTTCTTATGTTTTCAGTTGCAGGATGAGTTTTGAAGGACTTTTTTTGTTGTGATTTTTTATTTTTTTTTGTTTTTTTTTGTTTTATTGTCTTTGTTTACTTATTTCATTGTTTTATTGCTTCTTTTTATGTATGATTGATATGTTTTGTTGCTGTCTTACGTATATAACCCTTAGCGGGTGTTAAGCGCACTCTACGGTTATGGCCAGGGATACATGAACACTCAGACTCAGTAGAAAGTATAATTTCTTTTTATTAATTGGTATAAGTGTTCTTGGGAGATGCTGGGTAATGGATGCCCTTTCTCTGACAAACTGACCAGCATCTCCCTGTATACAAGAAGTGACCCTTCTTTTATAGATAACATTCAATACCGAAAAAGGATAGAAGGTTCTAGAGATTTGCGTGACTGCCCAAAGGATCATTTACATATGTTGTCATGTCAACTGCATGATAAGATCATCTCTAGCTACCCCTGATTAATTTTCCCAGGAGGTGTGGCCCATTTACCATGGCTTTCGAGATAGTCCTTTGTTCTGTTAAGATCTTACTGGTCAAGATAATTAACACATCTGTAGCTGTGTTGATAAAAACTCCTGAGAACAGTGCCTGAAGCTTCCACCCTTGGTTTCTTCTTTGTGACCCTATGAATAGGCATCACCTTTCTGGTGCCAGCTTGCTTGCCTTTTTAGAAATCAAGGGAAATTCTGCAAGTCATGCTCAGAAAGTCACTTAGAGTTTATTCAGCCCAGGCAGGCTAAGAAAACCCAAAGATTCTGGGGGGTTTCCTTTCTCCATGTTGGTTTTCTGTTCAGGCATACTTCTCACGGGGTGTTTTAAGTCTGAAGGGCACACAATCGTATTTATATCTTCTGAGGCTGCTCCAGCCAGTGGCGTAGCAACGGGTGGGCCTGGGTGGGCAGGTGCCCACCCAACTTAGACCCAGGCCCACCCAACTGGCACCGGAACTGCAAGGCTGTCGTGGGATCCCATCCCCGCGACAGCGAACAAGAGAACCCACGCCTCGCGCGCCATCACGGCACACGGGGAAGCGCTGCTGCGGCCGTATGGCCAACCGGTCTTCCTGTTCGGGGGGGGGGAGCGGAAGCGCCGCGCGCAGCTTCCGCTTCCTCCCCCCAATGCAGGAAGATCAGCTGCCTCTCCTGCTGTCACCCGTTCTCCTGCTATCTTCGGACCAAACGGCCCGCCGAACTTCCTGTTTGGGGGAGCGGAAGCGCCGCGCACAGCTTCCGCTTTCTCCCCCAAAGCAGGAAGATCAGCTGCCTCTCCTGCTGCCACCGGCCTCCTGCTATCTTCGGGCGTCGGGCCGTACTGCCCGCCGATCTTCCTGCTTGGGGGGGGGAGGGAGGAATCGGATGTTGTGCGCTGCGCTTCCGCTCCCCCCCCCCCCGACAGGAAGTTCGGCGGGCCATACCGCCCGACGCCCGAAGATAGCAGGAGTCCGGTGGCAGCAGGAGAGGCAGCTGATCTTCCTGCTTTGGGGGAGAAAGCGGAAGCTGTGCACGTGCTTGAATGTGTATGTGTGGATGAGAATGGGAGTGTGTGTGGGTGAAAACTGGAGCCTGGGTGTGTATGTGGGTGAGAATGGAAGCTTGAATATGTGGGTGAATGGGAGCTCGAATGTGTGTATGTGTGGTTGAGAATGGGAGCCTGGGTTTGTGGGTGGGTGAGAATGGGAGCTTGAATGTGTGTATATATGGGTGAGAATGAGAGCCTGGGTTTGTGTGGGTGGGTGAGAATGGAAGCTTGAATATGTGGAATAAGAATGGGTGCTTGAATGTGTGTATGTGTGGGTGAGAATAGGACCTTAAATGTGTATATGTGTGGATGAGAATGGGAGCTTGAATATGTGTGGGTGAGACTGGGAGCATGGGTTTGTGGGTGAGAATGGGAGTCTGGGTTTATGTGTGTGGGTGAGAATGGGTGCCTGGATGTGCGTCTGTGTGTGCATAAGAATATAAGCCTGGGGAGGGGTGAGAAAGTGAGAACTTGAATGTGAGCTTGTGGGGGGGGGGGGGGGGGAGAGCATGTGAGAGCTTGAGTGTGTGAGAGGGAGTCTGTGAGAGAAAGCGTGTATGTGTGTGTGTGTGTGGAAGGGAAGAAGACAGTAATAGAATAAAGACACTGAAAAGGAATTAGGAAATGAGCTATAAGGGAAAAAATGGGAAAAAGAGACCAGGACCAACTGATTAGAAAAATACAAAGATCAGACAACAAAGGTAAAAATATATATCTATATTTTGAGATGTTAGCAATTTAAATATAAGCAACACAACCGCTCTCTCAAAATTTATGGACAGGTAGGAGCCGTGTATAAAATCGTAATAATAAGAAGGCTAAAGTACCACAAATCACCGTGAATTATGTTTGTATCATTAAGTAAACCTCATACTTAGGCATAGATGTGAATGCTATGCTGCATAATTTGGCATTATTTATCAGTAAAAAAACAACTAGTAGACCTGCATGCCTACAGCCCACCCATGTTAACCTTGTGCCCACCCAAAAAATCAATTCTGGCTACGCCACTGGCTCCAGCTAACCATTCACTCCCACGCGGAGTCTTAATCCCTGGTGGGGGGACACTTTATGCCCAGAAGATGAAAAGAGGTTGCCAGGGGGTGTGCTGTATTTTAAGTGCTTCTCATGAGGTGAGAGGCTGTAAGAACTCAGACAGGACCAGGTCTGGGTATTAAAATAAAGTTTACAGTTTCTAAAAATTAAAATAAAATCCATTTGTCCAAATTGATGAGTGTACATATGACTGTAGTTACAGGATATTTTCTGTGTAGGTAGGTGTCCTTATTACAGACCTCTGGGAAGAGCCCGTGGTGATTTTAAATGTGCATGCTCTCCCAGCAGCTGTCCCATGGAATCCTAATGAGAGAGTTCCCTTTTAACTGGAAAAATCCTACCTTTAGTAGGGATATGCAGGAGAAAAAAGTTTGTTTTCAATTTCAGGAGGGTTTATGAATTTTGCTTCGTGGATTGTTTGATTCATTTTCATTCATCAGAGAAAAAAAATCAAACAATTTAAAAAAAAAAAAAAAGACCAAAAAACGAAAATGAGACCACCCAGGGCCACCTGCCTGCCCTCCCGAAAAAATTCCAGGACCGGGATCCCCTCCCAGCCCCCTCTTACCAGGTCCAGTGGTGATCTGCTGGCTTCGACCTAGGCCCAGGCCGAAGCTTTGCGTTTGCGTAGGCTGAGGGCGCAGTAGAGGTCATTGCAACCTCAGCCCACTCAAGGCCAAAGCTTCGGCCTGATCCAGAAGCTGGGTCCCAATGCCTGAGCCTCAGCCTAGGCCAGGCCTCAGTCCCAGACCCAACGCTGGGGCCTAGGCCGAGGCTGGGACCTGGCACGGAGGCTGGGTCCCATCACCATAACCCGGCCCAGTGCCAGAGCCTCGGCCCAGACCCAACGCTGGGGCCTAGGCCGAGGCTGGGACCTGGCACGGAGGCTGGGTCCCATCACCATAACCCGGCCCAGTGCCAGAGCCTCGGCCCAGACCCAACGCTGGGGCCTAGGCCGAGGCTGGGACCTGGCACGGAGGCTGGGTCCCATCACCATAACCCGGCCCAGTGCCAGAGCCTCGGCCCAGACCCAACGCTGGGGCCTAGGCCGAGGCTGGGACCTGGCACGGAGGCTGGGTCCCATCACCATAACCCGGCCCAGTGCCAGAGCCTCGGCCCAGACCCAACGCTGGGGCCTAGGCCGAGGCTGGGACCTGGCACGGAGGCTGGGTCCCATCACCATAACCCGGCCCAGTGCCAGAGCCTCGGCCCGGACCCAAGTCCGATTCCGTGACCTGATCTGGAGGCTGGGTCCCGACGCCAGTGCCTAGGCCGGGGACCGGATCCAGACCCCGGATCCAGGCCCGACACCATATCCTGGCCCGGAGACCGGGTCCCAATCCAGGCCCAAGGCCATGACCCGACCCGGAGGCCAGGTCCTGACGCCGGGGCCTAGGCCCGGACTCAGGCATGACATTGAGGCCTTGGCCAGGAGGTGGGGGGTCACAATGCCTAGGCCTTGGCCCAGGCCTCTGAGCCTCATCTTGGTCCTCGTCTTTCTTCGTCACTTGCAAGCCCAAATGACGCTGTTTGCTGGGGTCGTGCCAGAGTTAATTCTTTTTTTTATTTTTTTTTTATTTATTTTTATCATTTTCAACAAATTAACAAGTAAGACGTCACTTACTTACAGAAAAAAGGAATAAAAGTAAACATATTCAATTCCAGGAAAACATCATCCAACAAAATAATCATACACCTCCTTACTTTTACTCCCAACATAGGAATTCGACTTAAGAAGGGGGAAGAAATATAGGGAGATCATGAAAATAGAAATCTTAAAAAAGTAGCTAAAAAGAAATCTTAAAAAAGTAGCTAAAAAGAAATCTTAAAAAAGTAGCTATCTTACTGCCTCCTTTCTTTCTTTCTTTCTCTTCAGAACCTTAGATGTTAATTAGAGTCTGGGTAGTCCATGTTCCTGGCATTAACAAATGACTTTAACTGTTCTGGTATAAAGAAAACAAACGAATCATTCTGAGAACGTATCAAACATTTGCAAGGTTATCAAAAGCAGTAACCAAGGGATATTATCTGAGGCTTAAGAATAAGAAGTTGTCGTCTCCTCTCCTGAGTCACACGCGTAAAATCCGGATTTCTTGAGAATGGAAGAGAGCGGAGATATTTTTGAAATATCTCCGCATAACTTCACTAACATCTTGTTCAATAAGAAAAGTGACCAAGAGAGTAGCAAATTCATATACTTCCATATCTGCATTTCCCAAAAATGTTGTTAAATTTTCTAATGCCTCGGGCCTTTCTTGAGCTTTACTCTCCTTAACTGATACAGGCAGGAAAACTATTTTATTGACAGAAGGAATTCCCTCTTCCTCATATTTCAATATCTCTTTAAGATATCTTTTAAAAGTTATATAAGGATCTTCCCCCAGGACCTTTGGAAAATTTAATACACGCGAGTTCAAATGTCTATTATAATTTTCTATATATTCCAAACATCTGGAGATATTACCGGAGTCCTTAATTAACTTGGCATTACATTCGTACGTCTTTGTAGAAAGGGATTCCACCTTCTCCAATCGAGCTTTAACCTCTGTAATCTGGTTGTTCATTTTCTCTTCCAGAAGATCGACTTTAGTATTAATTTACCCCATCTTAGTCCCTTGTTCTCTAAGTGAGCTGCCGAACCTGGCTACCAGGTCCCACAACGCGTCAAGCGTTACCACCGAGGGCTTTGCAGGTATCTGGAAGGACTCACCCCACCACTCCAAGAAGGGGAGAGTCCAACTCCTCCGCGGCAGTCCCTCTCCCAGTCAACGCTCCTCCAGGTGATTCGGGAGCTCCACTCGTTGTCGATGATAACGGGAAATCCCCAGCACCGGCGCTGGCTTGCTCCCTTGCATTCAGGGAGGAAAGAGTCTGTTTGGGTAATCCTCCTCTCTGGCCCCCACCTTCCGAGGCTTGCCTTGCGATGTCATCGCCCGGCGCCTCAGGCGACAGAAGGGTTACTGCTCCCGGGGCCGTCGGTGGCTGAAGATTCGGAGGGCTGAGTGTGATCTCCCCAAGTGAATTCACCGCTCCCTCGACAGAATCCACAGCGGGGCAAACGCCCCCTGTTGTTGAAGCAGATACTGGTCCGAACGACGTTATTAGTCGCTGTCCGGAGGGGAGAGTGGCCTCGCGGGGTAAGTGAGCACTTTCCCCTTCCTTTTTGCAGGCATCATTAAGGTAACAAAATTTCAGAAGAGAGACATTTCTCGGACCAAGCTCACGCCGCCATCTTGCCCCCTCTTGTGCCAGAGTTAATTCTGGTGCATTCACCCTAGCATACAGCGCCATTTTGATGTAGGGAAATGTGTACATTGCCCTCATCAAAATGGTGCCGACTGCTGGGGTGAATGTGTGGGAGTTAATTAACTTCGGCGTGACCCCAGTGATCCACGTCATTTGGCTTGCACGTGCCGAAGAATGAAGAGGACCAAGAAGAGGCTCTGAGGCCTGGACCTGCCTGACCCTGGGCCAAGGCTCAGGCGTCGGGACCAGGCCTCTTGGCCAAAATCCCATGTCAGGCCTCGGTCAGGACCTAGACCAAGGCGTCAGGTCCCAAGGTCAGGACCCGGCTTCTGGGTTGGGTCGCAGCATTGTGCCCGGGTCCAGGCCAAGGCCCCCGGCATCAGGATCCAGCCTTCAGATCGGGTCACATGTGGGGCCTGGGTCTGGGTCCCGGCCTTTGAGTCGTGTCTCAGCATCAGGCCTGGGTTTGGGCCTAGCTCCCAGCACCGGGACCCGGCTTCGTCAGATATCTGAAAGATAATGTAAGTTTTGGGTTTTTTGTTTAATTTTTTGGGGGGTCTCGACCAATCCCCCGGCATCGGCCCTTGCCTCTGCTGAGACCCTGGCATCGTGCTCGGGCCCAGAGCTGCAGCCCCTGCTTTGGGGCTTGACCTATGCCCTAGGTGAGGTCCCGGTTTCAGGCCTAGGTAAAGGTGCCGGAATCACACTCAGGCATACACTGTGGCTCCTGCTTTGGGCCTTGGCCTATGCCCTAGAACTAGGGTCAAATCATTAGTTTAAAACAAAATGAAACAAATAAGATTTGTTTCATTTGGGGGGGGGGGGGGGGCCCGATTCGTTTCAGGGCCCCAGCGAATGAAACAAATTAACCATATTTGTCACATTTTGCAGTTTCGTTTTAAACAAATGCACATCCCTAATCTTTAGAGATCTTCTTTCCCGTGGACACCCACCCTGTCCTGATTCCTTATGTGGAAATCTGGATGGGATCTCCTTCTCTTATCCTGTCTTCCTTTGGTTCATTTGTCCTTTTCCTTAGCTTGTTAATTCTGGTGATTTCTTTTGTGGAAAAATCTGGGGCCAGGCTATTAATCCTGCGCTGAAATTCCAGTGGGGAAGGGGGGGGGGGTTTTCCAAAAAACCTCCCCATTACTCTGCGGTTCAAAAAAATCCTTTACGTCTTAATCTGGAGAGCTCCTCTGCCCTCACTGTCTCTTGCAGCAGGATCCATCACTGATGCTTGCCTACCTAGGGAGTAGAGTAGGTTGAAGAGAGCCCCTTTACCCCAAAGAGGAATCAAGCTTTAAAAGTCTCTCTCACTGTAAATTATAAGAAGGACCCTCTGGCAGGGAGTGCCCGGTGAGGTGTCTCTTCTGAAAGAAAACTCCTTTGGGCAAGGCCGGGAGGCCCTACCAGAGCGTGGAAAAAATACTTGTTGTCTCTGCAGCTGCTCTCTCTCACTTAAGATGGCTGGGCTAAATAACACCAGTTCCCCAGTCCAAAGCCTCCTGGTGGGAGGGCCTGAAAGGATGGATGGCTCCTACTATGTATGTTCTAAGGCAGGGATAGCGGCATCTAATGGCCAGACCCGGGAGGAGTGCCACACATATTTTATTGTTTATTATGTATGTTATTTGGAATATGCTTTGAATTTTAGATATGTGCGGAATATACATTTTTTAAATAAATGTTAAAATGACCAGAGATTACTAACCTAGTATGTCCCTCAACAAGTAGTAACTCTCCATTTATATTGCACTGATAAACGACCTGCTAGAAGATTTAAAACCATCATTAGTCTGCATAGCCGAAACCTGGCTCACTGGCAAAGATAACGTCCTCATAATAACACAAGAACATGCCATACTGGGTCAGACCAAGGGTCCATCAAGCCCAGCATCCTGTTTCCAACAGTGGCCAATCCAGGCTACAAGAACCTGGCAGGTACCCAAACACTAAGTCTATCCCATGCTACTGTTGCTAGTAATAGCAGAGGCTATTTTCTAAGTCAACTTGATTAATAGCAGGTAATGGACTTCTCCTCCAAGAACTTATCCAATCCTTTTTTAAACACAGCTATACTAACTGCACTAACCTCATTCTCTGGCAACAAATTCCAGAGTTTAATTGTGCGTTGAGTGAAAAAGAACTTTCTCCGATTAGTTTTAAATGTGCTACATGCTAACTTCATGGAGTGACCCCCTAGTCTTTCTACTATCCGAAAGAGTAAATAACCGATTCACATCTACCCATTCTAGACCTCTCATGATTTTAAACATCTCTATCATATCCCCCCTCAGCCATCTCTTCTCCAAACTGAACAGCCCTAACCACTTTAGTCTTTCCTCATAGGGGAGCTGTTCCATCCACTTTATCATTTTGGTAGCCCTTCTCTGTACATTCTCCATCACAATTATATCTTTTTTGAGATGCGGCGACCAGAATTGTACACAGTATTCAAGGTGCGGTCTCACCATGGAGCGATACAGAGGCATTATGACATTTTCCGTTTTATTCACCATTCCCTTTCTAATAATTCCCAACATTCTGTTTGCTTTTTTGACTGCCACAACACATTGAGCTGATGATTTCAATGTATTATCCACTAGGGATGTGAATCGGGTGCCCAATCGTTCCCGCTTTCAGGTTCGTCTGGCCGCGGGAAAATCTTGTTTTCCCACAGATCCACGTTTTTTTTTTCTGTGAAAAATTGGTTCTCGGGTTAGTGTGCGCTAATGGGAGTTAGCGCACACTAACAAAAAATAGCAAAAAGTAACAAAAAACAAAAAATAACAAAAATTAGCGTGCACTAACCCAAAAAACGATTTATATGAAAATTTGGGGGGAAAAGTGATAGTTTCTTTTTTTATCCGATATATAACGAATTTAGAAATATTGTACGATATTTCAATTCATTAGAAAAATGATTCACATCCCTATTATCCACTATAACGCCTAGATCTCTTTCTTGGGTGGTAGATCCTAATATGGAACCTAACATTGGCAGGCCTAGGTATCATACATTACATATATGCTGACGACATTCAGCTAATTCTACCAGTAGAGGAAGCAATTGAAAAAACACTAAACTTAGCAATGTTGTACCTAGATATAATTAAACAACTACTAAGCCAAATGGAACTGGTAATTAATATTGAAAAGACAAAATTCATACACCTTGAAAGAAAAATCACTGAATTAATACAAAATCCTATCAAACTTAAAAAAGATCAGATAGTGAAACTAACTGAAAATGCACAAAACCTAGGTGTATTAATTGACAATGAACTCAACCTTAAGCAACACATATCACTGAAAGTTAGAGAAGGCTACGCCAAATTAATAGTCCTTAGAAGGCTAAAACCCTTATTAACCCAAGCACACTTTCGAACTGTTCTTCAAGCACTTATATTCGCTAGCACAGACTATTACTTTTCCTAGGATTACCATATACAACACTAAGACCACTACAAATCTTACAGAACTCTGCAGCCAGAATTCTAACTGGAAAAAGCAGAAGGGATCACATCACTCAAACACTCACCGAATTACACTGGCTGCCAATTGAACAAAGAGTGCAATTTAAAACACTATGCACAATCCACAAACTAATCTATGAGGAAGATACTGATTGGCTAAACACTGCACTACGACTACATGTCCCCCAGAGAAATCTCAGATCAGCCAATAAAGCTCTACTAACCATTCCCTCTGTAAAGACAGCAAAACTGACACAAGTGAGAGAGCGAGCACTATGCCTAGCCGGTCCAATATTATGGAACACACTACCACTCGAAATAAGACTAATGAGAGATTTAAAATTCTTCAAAAAAAGTTTAAAAACATGGCTCTTCAAAAAAGCTTTTCACAATGAGAGTGGGGAGTAAGGAATACTAACAGACAAGAAAAAGAACTCTGACACACAGTTAAAAGTCAACAAACAGCAGTTATCCCTCCTTTATTATTTTTTCTCACACCTAAAGATTAAAGAGAGTAGAGTATTCTCATATATGGCTATCCTATTAGTCATATAAATGGAATTTCCAATCCACAATCCAGATAGCATATATTATTTGAATCATGTAACCGAAAATTTATTGGCACCTACTAGCTAATTTATAATCCTAACCAAACTTATTTATGTGCCTATCTGGAAACTGTTGTGATGGTATACTACTAAACGACGGTGCAGAAAAGTTTTTAAATAAATAAATAAATGAAATAAACTACAGCATGGGGTATTTTTCCCTGTATGCATCACTTTGCACTTATCCACATTAAATTTCATCTGCTGTTTGGATTCCCAATTTTCCAGTCTCACAAGGTCGTCCTGCAATTTATCACAATCTTCTTGTGAATCAACTACTCTGAATAATTTTGTATTATCTCCAAATTTGATTACCTCACAGCAGTCCACTACCCACCCCTCTCCACTGAGAAAATTGTCCATTTAATCCTACTCTCTGTTTCCTGTCTTTTATCCAGTTTGTAATCCACGAAAGGACATCGCCACCTATCCCATGACTTTTTACTTTTCCTAGAAGCCTCTCATGAGGAACTTTGTCAAATGCCTTCTGAAAATCCAAATATACTACATCTGCCAGTTCACCCTTATCCACATGTTTATTAACTCCTTCAAAAAAATGAAGCAGATTTGTGCGGCAAGACTTGCCTTGGGTAAAGCCATGCTGACTTTGTTCCATTAAACCATGTCTTTCTATATGTTCTGTGATTTTGATGTTTAGAACACTTTCCACTATTTTTCCTGGCACTGAAGTCAGGCTAACTGGTCTGTAGTTTCCCGGATCGCCCCTGGAGCCCTTTTTAAATATTGGGGTTACATTAGCCACCCTCCGGTCTTCAGGTACAATGGATGATTTTAATGATAGGTTACACATTTTTACTAATAGGTCTGAAATTTCATTTTTTAGTTCCTTCAGAACTCTGGGGTGTATACCATCCGGTCCAGGTGATTTACTATTCTTCAGTTTGTCAATCAGGTCTACCACATCTTCTAGGTTCACCGTGATTTGGTTCAGTCCATCTGAATCATTACCCATGAAAACCTTTTCCGGAACAGGTATCTCCCCAGCATCCTCCTCAGTAAACACCAAAGCAAAGAAATCATTTAATCTTTCTGCAATGGCCTTATCTTCTCTAAGTGCGCCTTTAACCCCTTGATAATCTAACGGTCCAAGTGACTCTCTCTCAGGCTTTCTGCTTCAGATATATTTTTAAAAGTTTTTATTGTGAGTTTTTTCCTCTATAGCCAACTTCTTTTCAAATTCTCTCTTAGCCTGTCTTATCAATGTCTTACATTTAATTTGCCAGTGCTTATGCTTTATCCTATTTTCTTCTGTTGGATCCTTCTTCCAATTTTTGAATGAAGATCTTTTGGCTAAAATAGCCTCTTTCACCTCCCCTTTTAACCATGCCAGTAATCATTTTGCCTTCTTTCCACCTTTCTTAATGTGTGGAATACATCTGCACTGTGCTTCTAGGATGGTATTTTTAACAACGTCCATGCCTCTTGCACACTTTTTACCTTTATAGCTTCTTCTTTCAGTTTTTTTCTAACTATTTTTCTCATTTTATCAAAGTTTCCCTTTTGAAAGTTTAGCACTAGAACTGTGGATTTGCTTACTGTCCCCCTTCCAGTCATTAATTCAAATGTGATCATAAACCAAACTTTTCATCCTAAGTATGATATATTTCATCTCCCCAGACCAAAACGTAAAGGTGGTAGTTTACTAATAATCAGCAAAAAAGATATGAAACTCATACCCTACAAAATAGAAATTATTCCCCTATGTGAAGTGGCCATTATGAAATCCCACAACTCAAACATAGATTAGGTCAACTGTCCTCCTGGATCGCTACAAAAAGACTGCTCTCTGTTGATTGAACTATTTACCAAAGTATTTCCATCCCCAGACTCCACCCTAATAGTTAGATTCTTTAATTTTCATGTAGATAAAACCCCCAGAACAGCAGCCTGTGAAACATTTCTGGAAACCATGAAAGCACTAGGCTCGTCCCAATTTGTAACTAAAGCCACCCACAAAGCAGGCTACAGCTTAGACCTAATTTTTGCCAATCCCAAGAACTGTCAAGTCAATACTTCACACACAATAATCTCATGGTCTGACCACCAACTAATAAATGCGGAGATAACCCTCTTCATCCCTCCACTGAAAACTGCTGACAGCAAGCCTAATTTCATCTATAGCAATCCAATGCCACCTCAACATATGAATCCTGGGACCAAATTGTAAATGACATTGCTGATAATCTCAGTTCCGTCCAGACTAAAACTTTCAACATAGAAAAGATATCTGCCAAACAAACAAAACCTTGGTACAATGAAGAACTAAAAAGCGCCAAACAGCTCCTTAGAAAATCTGAGAAACAATGGCATAAACAACAATCAGATGAATTTCTAGAAAAATATAAAACTCACCTAACAAAATACCGATCTATGACCATTAAAGCTAAAAAAGACTATTATGCCAAACAAATCTACGGAGCTATGTTCAACTCTAAACTACTCTTCGATGTAGTAAAACACCTAGTTAAGGACCCATCTTCCATAATCCACAGGAACTACCACTTCTCAATAAATAGCTGCAATGAATATTCTTAATAGGCAAAATTAACAACTTAAAAGCTCAATTCCCCACCTGCCCTGCAGCAATAGGCTCTCAGCCTTGCACTTTTATCAGAGTAGAGACAGCCAGATGGATTGTTTGAGTTTTCACATCTTGGACCCAGGCGAGTGGTATCTGGCCAGCTTGTCTTTTGCCTGTTAATGTGCAAGTGGGGCAAATTGAATGGGACCTCATGGCCACACACACAGAAATTCCAAAGCAGCAAGATTCTTCAGAAAAAAATTTGCAGCATCCATGAGAATGGATGTTCTTTCTCAACCGTGGCCTTGTCAGACTGTAAGCTGCTCTCTTGCCTCTGTTCATTTACTTTATTGTACTCCGCCTTGACAGCAACTTTAGGAAAGGCAGAATATCAAGCGTTTATAAATAAATGTCTGGAAAGTGTTTAGTATAAGGAAGCAGAGGTTCCCCCTTTTAAGGCTTCAGGTCCCTTGGTTCTATCTTTTTCACAGAATGGTCTTCAAAAGAATCTAGCTTTAAATTCCCAGAAGGAGCTACCATTGCCTGTTACAGGAGGAAAATCCAAGGGTTGTACCGGATGTTCCTAGTTTTCTAAGGGGCTGAAACATCTTCACCTTCTACTTTGAAAGGATGTTCCTCCAGGGGATCTCAGTTTGGCACTTTGAGCCTTGTGCAGGGCTGTATTTGAATCCAATAATGAGCATCAAATAAGGACAATGTTAAAATCAGTTTTCTTCGTGGTTGTTTGTTCGGCACGACACATCTTTGAGTTAGAGGCCTTGTCATGTAGAGTTGCATTTCTGAAACTCCATTCATAGAGTCCCCTCTTTTTTACCTAAGGTGGTCTCACCATTTCATTTAAACCAGTCAGTGAAACTTAAGTTGTTCGAAAGGTGTGATTCAACGGGGAGTTTAAGGACCTTCATTTATTGGATGTTAGAAGAACTTTGCTCAAATACTTGAAAGTTACCAGTTCCTTTAGGAGGTCTGATTATTTGCTCTCTTCGATGGTCAGAGGAGAAGAGAATCAGCTTCAAAGGCCACCATAGTCAAATGGATTAAGGATTAGTCGGTCTATATTTTCAAAGGATTAATGAATCCTGAGTGTCTTCAAGCTTGCTCCACAAGGGATCAGGCAATTTTGTGGACAGAGCAGCATTCATTGTCTCCAGAGGAGATCTGCAAAGTGGCCATGTGAGCTTCCTTGCATGCTTTCTCCAAGCATTACCAGTTAGCTGTGCAGGCTAGTGAGGTGGCCTCCTTTAGGACAAGCATCCTGAGGGCTCGTTTGTTGGGATCCTTCCCTGACTATGGGTTGCTTGGGTATATCCCATGCTTTCTGGACTGGTCTAGAGGGATGATAATGAAGGAACAGTTTTGGTTTCTTACCTGCTAATTTTCTTTCCTTGAATCCTAGCAGACCAATCCAGCCAACGTCCTACTGGACAGTGTACTGTTTCTGAGTATTCTGTGTTTCTTTTCAAGTTGTTTCAGCAGTAATAGTTTATAGGGATGTGAATCGTTTTTTGACTATTTAAAATATCGTCCGATATATTTTAAATCGTCAAAAATCGTTAAAGGCGATATATAATAGGAATTCCCCCGATTTATCGTCAAAAATCGTAAATCGGGGGAAGGGGGAGGGGAAGGGGGAGGGCGGGAAAACCAGCACACTAAAATAACCCTAAAACCCACTCCGACCCTTTAAAATAAATCCCCCACCCTCCCGAACCCCCCCAAAATGTCTTAAATTACCTGGGGTCCAGTGGGGGGGTCCCGGTGTGATGTTCCACTCTCGGGCCACGGGTGCGTTGATAGAAATGGCGCCGGCGCTACCTTTGCCCTGTCATATGACAGGGCAAAGGTAGCGCCGGCGCCATTTTGGTTCCTGTCCCCCGACGTCACGAGCATAGGAGATCGCTCCCGGACCCCCAGGGACTTTTGGCCAGCTTGGGGGGGGCCTCCTGACCCCCACAAGACTTGCCAAAAGTCCAGCGGGGGTCCGGGAACGACCTCCTGCACTCGAATCGAATAGTTTAAGAACCTCACTTGATTGAGGGTCCATTTTTTTTACTACTCTGCTCATAGGAGGGATAAAGTTGGAAATTATTTTGTTTTGATATAGATACACTGAAGTGCTGCAGGCTTCACTGCACCCTATGGGGTGACATTAGCAAATCAGTTGTTCTCTGCCTCTATCTGCTAGCAGGGGGGCTTAACCCATGTGTTCTGGATGGTCTGGTAGGACTCAAGAGAAGAAAAACTACATTTTTTTTTCTTTATGGACTTTTTAAAATCCAGCTGTGCTAGATGCCTTGAGCACATCCTCTGCAACAATTTCCACAGCTTGGTTGTGCATTCACGTAATAAGTCTATAAAGCATTATTAGTCATGTAGACCTGGGAAAGCCACTACTTATCTCTGGTTGTGAGTAAGAATGGTTGGATCTATTCTTGGTACTTGTGATCTAGATTGACCACTGTAGGAGACAAGATGCTGGACATGATGAACCTTTGGGTTGACCCAATATGGTGGTTCTTATGTTCCTGAGATGGCAACTCCACAGTGTTTATAACAGGGTATGATTCAGGACGGGTCCCCCGACACGGACCCGTGTTTCGCCGCGAAGCTGCGTCGGGAGGGACAGAACAATATTTTATTTTTTTTCTGAACTGGTTTCACAGACTGCGTCACTGGCCTGGCCAGTTACTGCTCTCTGCCATTGGACCTTTAGCTAGTCTTCTCCATCCTATGTCCAGTTTCACCAGCAAAGTCGCAGGTGAAACTGGTTCAGGTGAAACCGGTTTCATTCCCCCCAGGGGAATGAAACCAGTCTGTGAAACCGGTTCAGAAAAAAATAAAATATTGTTCTGTCCCTCCCGACGCAGCCTCGCGGCGAAACACGGGTCCGTGTCGGGGGACCCATCCTCAATCATATCCTGTTATAAACACTGTGGAGTTTCCATCTCAAAATTATAATTCTTTCATTTAAAATGCTGTGTGGACATGGAATAATTTTCTGCACATTTGCCTGCTTTATTTGATTGCTTTGCGTGCAGTAGTGCTCCCTCTTTGTTTCTTATGTTCCTCCAGGACTCTGGGTGGCACGTTGCATAGCGTGTTTCACCTCCGATACATACAGGGAAAAAAAAAGTCAAAACTTGATTGTGTGCTAGTTTGTAAAATCTCCAGTACTTTCTATGAGAGCCAAGTGAACAGCATGATTATTTAAGCGTTCATTCTGTAACGGCTTTTCTTTCTCTCTCTCTCTCTCTTTCTCATCTGCACCTTCTCCCCAAATGCTGTTCTTCCCAGCTTTCGTTTTAATGCTTCTTGGCTCCTTTTTCCTTTGTATTCATCTTCTTTTAGGTATCTCCCTTATTCTGGAATTTATGCCGTAGGGTACAAGGGGTCTTCTTCTTGCCTTCACCCTGCTCTTTGGAAGGCACAATATCTTTTAGCTTAATCTATGCCAGACAATGTCAGTGACTTGCTGAGCTGAGTCTGAGTTTGCTGGGCTGAACTACTGCAGGCTGTGAACATTGGTCACATGACTGAACCTAAAGCGCTGCAGGCTGGGAGTGTCGGTGACTTGCTAGGCTGAACCTAAGGCGCTGCAGGCTGGGAGTGTCGGTGACTTGCTAGGCTGAGCCTGAGGCGCTGCAGGCTGGGAGTGTCGGTGACTTGCTAGGCTGAACCTAAGGCGCTGCAGGCTGGGAGTGTCGGTGACTTGCTAGGCTGAACCTAAGGCGCTGCAGGCTGGGAGTGTCGGTGACTTGCTAGGCTGAGCCTGAGGCGCTGCAGGCTGGGAGTGCCGGTCACTTGCTAGGCTGAACCTAAGGCGCTGCAGGCTGGGAGTGCCGGTCACTTGCTAGGCTGAACCTAAGGCGCTGCAGGCTGGGAGTGTCGGTGACTTGCTAGGCTGAGCCTGAGGCGCTGCAGGCTGGGAGCGTCAGTGACTTGCTAGGCTGAGCCTGAGGCGCTGCAGGCTGGGAGTGTCGGTGACTTGCTAGGCTGAGCCTGAGGCGCTGCAGGCTGGGAGCGTCAGTGACTTGCTAGGCTGAGCCTGAGGCGCTGCAGGCTGGGAGTGTCGGTGACTTGCTAGGCTGAGCCTGAGGCGCTGCAGGCTGGGAGTGCCAGTGACTTGCTAGGCTGAGCCTGAGGCGCTGCAGGCTGGGAGCGTCGGTGACTTGCTAGGCTGAGCCTGAGGCGCTGCAGCCTAGGAGCGTCAGTGACTTGCTAGGCTGAGCCTGAGGCGCTGCAGGCTGGGAGTGCCGGTGACTTGCTAGGCTGAGCCTGAGGCGCTGCAGCCTAGGAGCGTCAGTGACTTGCTAGGCTGAGCCTGAGGCGCTGCAGGCTGGGAGTGCCGGTGACTTGCTAGGCTGAGCCTGAGGCGCTGCAGGCTGGGAGTGCCGGTGACTTGCTAGGCTGAGCCTGAGGCGCTGCAGGCTGGGAGTGCCGGTGACTTGCTAGACTGAGCCTGAGGCGCTGCAGGCTGGGAGCGTCAGTGACTTGCTAGGCTGAGCCTGAGGCGCTGCAGGCTGGGAGCGCCGGTGACTTGCTAGGCTGAGCCTGAGGCGCTACAGGCTGGGAGCGCCGGTGACTTGCTAGGCTGAGCCTGAGGCGCTGCAGGCTGGGAGCGTCGGTGACTTGCTAGGCTGAGCCTGAGGCGCTGCAGGCTGGGAGCGTCAGTGACTTGCTAGGCTGAGCCTGAGGCGCTGCAGGCTGGGAGTGTCGGTGACTTGCTAGGCTGAACCTAAGGCGCTGCAGGCTGGGAGTGTCGGTGACTTGCTAGGCTGAACCTAAGGCGCTGCAGGCTGGGAGTGTCGGTCACTTGCTAGGCTGAGCCTGAGGCGCTGCAGGCTGGGAGTGCCGGTGACTTGCTAGGCTGAACCTAAGGCGCTGCAGGCTGGGAGTGCTGGTGACTTGCTAGACTGAGTGTGAGGCGCTGCAGGCTGGGAGTGCCGGTGACTTGCTAGGCTGAGCCTGAGGCGCTGCAGGCTGGGAGTGTCGGTGACTTGCTAGGCTGAGTGTGAGGCGCTGCAGGCTGGGAGTGCCGGTGACTTGCTAGACTGAGCCTGAGGCGCTGCAGGCTGGGAGCGTCCGTGACTTGCTAGGCTGAGCCTGAGGCGCTGCAGGCTGGGAGCGTCAGTGACTTGCTAGACTGAGCCTGAGGCGCTGCAGGCTGGGAGCGTCAGTGACTTGCTAGACTGAGCCTGAGGCGCTGCAGGCTGGGAGTGCCGGTGACTTGCTAGGCTGAGCCTGAGGCGCTGCAGGCTGGGAGCGTCAGTGACTTGCTAGGCTGAGCCTGAGGCGCTGCAGGCTGGGAGCGTCAGTGACTTGCTAGGCTGAGCCTGAGGCGCTGCAGGCTGGGAGCGTCAGTGACTTGCTAGGCTGAGCCTGAGGCGCTGCAGGCTGGGAGCGTCAGTGACTTGCTAGGCTGAGCCTGAGGCGCTGCAGGCTGGGAGCGTCAGTGACTTGCTAGGCTGAGCCTGAGGCGCTGCAGGCTGGGAGCGTCAGTGACTTGCTAGGCTGAGCCTGAGGCGCTGCAGGCTGGGAGCGTCAGTGACTTGCTAGACTGAGCCTGAGGCGCTGCAGGCTGGGAGCGTCAGTGACTTGCTAGGCTGAGCCTGAGGCGCTGCAGGCTGGGAGCGTCAGTGACTTGCTAGGCTGAGCCTGAGGCGCTGCAGGCTGGGAGTGCCGGTGACTTGCTAGACTGAGCCTGAGGCGCTGCAGGCTGGGAGCGTCAGTGACTTGCTAGGCTGAGCCTGAGGCGCTGCAGGCTGGGAGCGCCGGTGACTTGCTAGGCTGAGCCTGAGGCGCTGCAGGCTGGGAGCGCCGGTGACTTGCTAGGCTGAGCCTGAGGCGCTGCAGGCTGGGAGCGTCAGTGACTTGCTAGGCTGAGCCTGAGGCGCTGCAGGCTGGGAGCGTCAGTGACTTGCTAGGCTGAGCCTCAGGTGCTGCAGGCTGGGAGCGTCAGTGACTTGCTAGGCTGAGCCTGAGGCTCACCTCACACTTGCTAGGCTGAGTGTGAGGTGCTGCAGGCTGGGAGTGCCGGTGACTTGCTAGGCTGAGCCTGAGGCGCTGCAGGCTGGGAGTGTCGGTGACTTGCTAGGCTGAGCCTGAGGCGCTGCAGGCTGGGAGCGTCGGTGACTTGCTAGGCTGAGCCTGAGGCGCTGCAGGCTGGGAGTGTCGGTGACTTGCTAGACTGAGCCTGAGGCGCTGCAGGCTGGGAGCGTCAGTGACTTGCTAGGCTGAGCCTGAGGCGCTGCAGGCTGGGAGTGCCGGTGACTTGCTAGGCTGAGCCTGAGGCGCTGCAGGCTGGGAGTGTCGGTGACTTGCTAGGCTGAGCCTGAGGCGCTGCAGGCTGGGAGTGCCGGTGACTTGCTAGGCTGAGCCTGAGGCGCTGCAGGCTGGGAGCGTCGGTGACTTGCTAGGCTGAGCCTGAGGCGCTGCAGGCTGGGAGTGCCGGTGACTTGCTAGGCTGAGCCTGAGGCGCTGCAGGCTGGGAGTGTCGGTGACTTGCTAGGCTGAGCCTGAGGCGCTGCAGGCTGGGAGTGCCGGTGACTTGCTAGGCTGAGCCTGAGGCGCTGCAGGCTGGGAGCGTCGGTGACTTGCTAGGCTGAGCCTGAGGCGCTGCAGGCTGGGAGCGTCGGTGACTTGCTAGGCTGAGCCTGAGGCGCTGCAGGCTGGGAGCGTCGGTGACTTGCTAGGCTGAGCCTGAGGCGCTGCAGGCTGGGAGTGTCGGTGACTTGCTAGGCTGAGTGTGAGGCGCTGCAGGCTGGGAGTGCCGGTGACTTGCTAGGCTGAGCCTGAGGCGCTGCAGGCTGGGAGCGTCACTGACTTGCTAGGCTGAGCCTGAGGCGCTGCAGGCTGGGAGCGTCAGTGACTTGCTAGGCTGAGCCTGAGGCGCTGCAGGCTGGGAGTGTCGGTGACTTGCTAGGCTGAGCCTGAGGCGCTGCAGGCTGGGAGTGTCGGTGACTTGCTAGGCTGAGCCTGAGGCGCTGCAGGCTGGGAGTGCCGGTGACTTGCTAGGCTGAGCCTGAGGCGCTGCCGGCTGGGAGCGTCGGTGACTTGCTAGGCTGAGCCTGAGGCGCTGCAGGCTGGGAGCGCCGGTGACTTGCTAGGCTGAGCCTGAGGCGCTGCAGGCTGGGAGCGTCCGTGACTTGCTAGGCTGAGCCTGAGGCGCTGCAGGCTGGGAGCGTCGGTGACTTGCTAGGCTGAGCCTCAGGTGCTGCAGGCTGGGAGCGTCAGTGACTTGCTAGGCTGAGCCTGAGGCTCACCTCACACTTGCTAGGCTGAGTGTGAGGTGCTGCAGGCTGGGAGTGCCGGTGACTTGCTAGGCTGAGCCTGAGGCGCTGCAGGCTGGGAGTGCCGGTGACTTGCTAGGCTGAGCCTGAGGCGCTGCAGGCTGGGAGCGTCAGTGACTTGCTAGGCTGAGCCTGAGGCGCTGCAGGCTGGGAGCGTCAGTGACTTGCTAGGCTGAGCCTGAGGCGCTGCAGGCTGGGAGCGTCAGTGACTTGCTAGGCTGAGCCTGAGGCGCTGCAGGCTGGGAGCGTCAGTGACTTGCTAGGCTGAGCCTGAGGCGCTGCAGGCTGGGAGCGTCAGTGACTTGCTAGGCTGAGCCTGAGGCGCTGCAGGCTGGGAGCGTCAGTGACTTGCTAGGCTGAGCCTGAGGCGCTGCTGGCTGGGAGCGTCAGTGACTTGCTAGACTGAGCCTGAGGCGCTGCAGGCTGGGAGCGTCAGTGACTTGCTAGGCTGAGCCTGAGGCGCTGCAGGCTGGGAGTGCCGGTGACTTGCTAGACTGAGCCTGAGGCGCTGCAGGCTGGGAGCGTCAGTGACTTGCTAGGCTGAGCCTGAGGCGCTGCAGGCTGGGAGCGTCAGTGACTTGCTAGACTGAGCCTGAGGCGCTGCAGGCTGGGAGCGTCGGTGACTTGCTAGGCTGAGCCTGAGGCGCTGCAGGCTGGGAGTGTCGGTGACTTGCTAGGCTGAGCCTGAGGTGCTGCAGGCTGGGAGTGCCAGTGACTTGCTAGGCTGAGCCTGAGGCGCTGCAGGCTGGGAGCGTCAGTGACTTGCTAGGCTGAGCCTGAGGCGCTGCAGGCTGGGAGCGTCAGTGACTTGCTAGGCTGAGCCTGAGGCGCTGCAGGCTGGAAGCATCAGTGACTTGCTAGGCTGAGCCTGAGGCGCTGCAGGCTGGGAGCGTCAGTGACTTGCTAGGCTGAGCCTGAGGCGCTGCAGGCTGGGAGCGTCAGTGACTTGCTAGGCTGAGCCTGAGGTGCTGCAGGCTGGGAGTGTCAGTGACTTGCTAGGCTGAGCCTGAGGCGCTGCAGGCTGGGAGCGTCAGTGACTTGCTAGGCTGAGCCTGAGGCGCTGCAGGCTGGGAGCGTCAGTGACTTGCTAGACTGAGCCTGAGGCGCTGCAGGCTGGGAGTGTCAGTGACTTGCTAGGCTGAGCCTGAGACGCTGCAGGCTGGGAGCGCCAGTGACTTGCTAGGCTGAGCCTGAGGCGCTGCAGGCTGGGAGTGCCGGTGACTTGCTAGGCTGAGCCTGAGACGCAGCAGGCTGGGAGCGCCAGTGACTTGCTAGGCTGAGTGTGAGGCGCTGCAGGCTGGGAGTGCCGGTGACTTGCTAGGCTGAGCCTGAGGCGCTGCAGGCTGGGAGTGTCAGTGACTTGCTAGGCTGAGCCTGAGACGCTGCAGGCTGGGAGCGCCAGTGACTTGCTAGGCTGAGCCTGAGGCGCTGCAGGCTGGGAGTGCCGGTGACTTGCTAGGCTGAGCCTGAGACGCTGCAGGCTGGGAGCGCCAGTGACTTGCTAGGCTGAGCCTGAGACGCTGCAGGCTGGGAGCGCCAGTGACTTGCTAGGCTGAGTGTGAGGCGCTGCAGGCTGGGAGTGCCGGTGACTTGCTAGGCTGAGCCTGAGGCGCTGCAGGCTGGGAGTGCCGGTGACTTGCTAGGCTGAGCCTGAGGCGCTGCAGGCTGGGAGTGTCAGTGACTTGCTAGGCTGAGCCTGAGACGCTGCAGGCTGGGAGCGCCGGTGACTTGCTAGGCTGAGTGTGAGGCGCTGCAGGCTGGGAGTGCCGGTGACTTGCTAGGCTGAGCCTGAGGCGCTGCAGGCTGGGAGTGCCGGTGACTTGCTAGGCTGAGCCTGAGGCGCTGCAGGCTGGGAGCGTCAGTGACTTGCTAGGCTGAGCCTGAGGCGCTGCAGGCTGGGAGCGTCGGTGACTTGCTAGGCTGAGCCTGAGGCGCTGCAGGCTGGGAGCGCCGGTGACTTGCTAGGCTGAGCCTGAGACGCTGCAGGCTGGGAGCGCCGGTGACTTGCTAGGCTGAGCCTGAGGCGCTGCAGGCTGGGAGCGCCAGTGACTTGCTAGGCTGAGTGTGAGGCGCTGCAGGCTGGGAGTGCCGGTGACTTGCTAGGCTGAGCCTGAGGCGCTGCAGGCTGGGAGTGCCGGTGACTTGCTAGGCTGAGCCTGAGGCGCTGCAGGCTGGGAGTGTCGGTGACTTGCTAGGCTGAGCCTGAGGCGCTGCAGGCTGGGAGCGCCAGTGACTTGCTAGGCTGAGTGTGAGGCGCTGCAGGCTGGGAGTGCCGGTGACTTGCTAGGCTGAGCCTGAGGCGCTGCAGGCTGGGAGCGCCGGTGACTTGCTAGGCTGAGCCTGAGGCGCTGCAGGCTGGGAGCGTCGGTGACTTGCTAGGCTGAGCCTGAGGCGCTGCAGGCTGGGAGCGTCGGTGACTTGCTAGGCTGAGCCTGAGGCGCTGCAGGCTGGGAGCGTCGGTGACTTGCTAGGCTGAGCCTGAGGCGCTGCAGGCTGGGAGCGTCGGTGACTTGCTAGGCTGAGCCTGAGGCGCTGCAGGCTGGGAGCGTCGGTGACTTGCTAGGCTGAGCCTGAGGCGCTGCAGGCTGGGAGCGTCGGTGACTTGCTAGGCTGAGCCTGAGGCGCTGCAGGCTGGGAGCGTCGGTGACTTGCTAGGCTGAGCCTGAGGCGCTGCAGGCTGGGAGCGTCGGTGACTTGCTAGGCTGAGCCTGAGGCGCTGCAGGCTGGGAGCGTTGGTGACTTGCTAGGCTGAGCCTGAGGCGCT
Organism: Rhinatrema bivittatum; assembly: GCF_901001135.1. Lineage (NCBI taxonomy): Eukaryota > Metazoa > Chordata > Amphibia > Gymnophiona > Rhinatrematidae > Rhinatrema > Rhinatrema bivittatum. The sequence goes on from NC_042622.1 coordinate 269,092,430, forward strand.
GCAGGCTGGGAGCGCCGGTGACTTGCTAGGCTGAGCCTGAGGCGCTGCAGGCTGGGAGCGTCGGTGACTTGCTAGGCTGAGCCTGAGGCGCTGCAGGCTGGGAGCGTCGGTGACTTGCTAGGCTGAGCCTGAGGCGCTGCAGGCTGGGAGCGCCGGTGACTTGCTAGGCTGAGCCTGAGGCGCTGCAGGCTGGGAGCGCCGGTGACTTGCTAGGCTGAGCCTGAGGCGCTGCAGGCTGGGAGTGTCGGTGACTTGCTAGGCTGAGCCTGAGGCGCTGCAGGCTGGGAGTGACAGTGACTTGCTAGGCTGAGTGTGAGGCGCTGCAGGCTGGGAGTGACAGTGACTTGCTAGGCTGAGTGTGAGGCGCTGCAGGCTGGGAGTGACAGTGACTTGCTAGGCTGAGTGTGAGGCGCTGCAGGCTGGGAGCGTCAGTGACTTGCTAGGCTGAGCCTGAGGCGCTGCAGGCTGGGAGTGACAGTGACTTGCTAGGCTGAGTGTGAGGCGCTGCAGGCTGGGAGTGCCGGTGACTTGCTAGGCTGAGCCTGAGGTGCTGCAGGCTGGGAGTGTCGGTCACTTGCTAGGCTGAGCCTGAGGCGCTGCAGGCTGGGAGTGCCGGTGACTTGCTAGGCTGAGTGTGAGGCACACAACTGGAAGTCTTTGTGTCTCCAGTTTATCTACTGAACCAATGTTGTAACCAGTAGTGATATGTGCTTGTTTCTGTTTAGTTTTTCATATAAAATACTCTGTTTTTCTTTATATTGCTGTTATAAAACCTGTCCATGTCCCATCCTCTTCTAGCAACATAATTCTTCATAAAGCTGTGGATAAGTCTTGGACGTTTTGGCCTAGTTGTAGGCGCACACGGCTTAAGCCTTGTGCGAAGGCCTCCTGGTGTGATCTCTGACTAATCTCTCCTTCTCGTCCAGATATTGATGAGTGCTCTTCCCTGGCTGGCCAGGTGTGCCGAAACGGCGAGTGTATCAACAGCGTGGGCTCCTTTCAGTGCCTCTGCCGCGAGGGCTACGAGACCACGGCCGACGGGAAGAACTGTGCAGGTGAGAGCAGGAGCCCTGCTGCCACGGGACGGAAAGCCAAGCCGCCCTGACTCGCCGAAGGGAAGCAAGGTCGGGGCAGCTCCAGCCCCCCCCCCCCCCGGACAACGCAAGAGTCACTTTTCTGGCAGTAAGACCGCGCTTGTGCGCGACATTACTGCCAGTGGTTGGGTTGCATGCTCGTAAAGCATGCAACCCAACCACTGGGTGCCCATCTTTTGCCAGCGGGGATGGCCCCTTCTAACGCCTGGCCGGCTACTGCTCTCTGCCCCATTGGACCTTTAGCTAGACTTCCCCATCCTGTGTTCCAGTTTCACCAGCAAAGTCGCAGGGCCGGGCCCCCCCCCCCCGCATGGGAGCATTGCTGCTGTCATCCAGCCGTGGCACAGCTCCATCCTGGTGATGTAGATAGCCATGGCGCTCATCGCCCTCGGCGTTAAAGAGGGACAAGGCAGCACAGGGCGCTAATCGTCTTGTTTGTTCTCAGATATTAACGAATGTGTGAGCTTCCCCGGCACCTGCTCCCCTGGAACCTGTCAGAACCTGGAAGGCTCTTTCCGCTGCATCTGCCCCCCGGGATACGAAGTGCAGAACGACAATTGCATAGGTAATGGAGACTTTTCTCCTGGCTCTGACTGGGGGTACTGACTTAACAGAATAGTTTCCAGGGGTTGGGGGAAGCCTTTGCACTCCTGGGCATTGTGGCTGTAAACAATCACCCCAGTGATCAAAGTAGTGAACACAGAGACTTCTGCACCTTAGGAGCAAGAATAATACCCTAACAGCACCAACCTCACAGCCTGCCCGTCTCCAGCAATGTCATAAAAACTTACCTTTTCCCAGCACTGTCTTGCCCATCCGTAGGTCCATTATCAGCACCCCAGCGATGCCATCCTGTTCCTTGGTCTCCAGCCCTAGAGCCAACTGATGCCATTATAGACCTCCTCCTCCTGTCCCAGAGAAAGCTGACGCTCTCCTATATCCTCGTCTTCTGCTCTGACTCCTTCCTGTGCCCTCTCCTCCTGCTCCAGAGCCAACTAACTCCTTCCTGTGCTCTTCCCTCCTATCCCAGAGTCAACCATCTACCACCCGTCGTCCCTTCTGCCCCAGAGCCGGCTAACACATCCTGTGCCCACCTCTCCTGCCCCAGAACCAGCTGACTCCCTACTATAACCCTCACTTCCTGCCCTGATTCCCTCCTGTGCCCTCCTTACCTCATGCTCCAGATCTTGCCAATTGCCCCCTGTGCCATTCTTTCCTGCCACAGAGCCGGCTAATGCCCTCCCTTTCTGCGCCAGAGCCAGGCAGCTTTTTCCTGTGCCCTCTCAATGCCCTGACCTGGCTCCCTCCTATCCACCTCGCCTCATGTCCCAGAGACAGCCCACACCTTTCTGTGCATTTCCCTTTGTCTCCCTGGTACTGCAGCTTCTATTTAATTCCAGAATGAGAATCTGTGTTTGTTGTGGGTGGTGGGGATTCTCACTGTACAAGAGCTGCTCCTCTCTCTAGCACGGCACTGCTTGCATCAAAGTCTACACTTCTTTCAGTGGTGAATTATTACAAACCTTTATTTATTTATTTATTTGTTTGTTTGTTTGTTTGTTTGTTTGTTGAGTTTTACATACCATCATTCGGTAGAGCCATCATAACGATTTACAAAATTTTAATTGTAACTCTCTTAACAATTGTGGAAAAAATATAACAATTAAACAGAGGTTAAACATTTCCAGAAAGTATCATTATGTGGGAAGAGGAGGGATTGTTTGTTCTGGTTGGAGAGAAGTTATTTTGAGGTTTTTGGATGAAAGTTCGATTGGGAGTTAGGATGTTCAGAAGTATGAAGGTCAGTGTAGAATTTGCGAAACAGCAATGTTTTTAGGTCTTTTTTGAACGTTTTGAGGTTGAGTTGGGTTCTCGGATCTTTGGGTAGGGAGTTCCAAAATTTAGGGGAGGCAATGGAAAAGGATCTTTCTCTTGTTGTTAGATGCGCATCTCTGATAGGGGGGATGTTTAAGCATCCTGAGTTGTTTGAACATAGGTTTATTTGAGGATTCTGGAGGGTTATGTTTAAGCCATTTAGTCCATGATGATCATTGTTTAGAATTTTTTTTTTTTTTTTTTTATTTTGTTTATGCAATTTTACATATTATAGACAGCATATACACATGTCATTGAAAAGGCTATATATAATAAGTAATCAATCAAACTTAAATATCTTCATTTACTAATTCTAACAATTATATAAGCCATTTATAAGGAATCTAGAGGTCCTAGATACATAGAATTATCTGAAGCAATTATAAAAAAAAGGAGTTATAAATTATTACCTGGGATATAAATGCTATTTGCTTTTTATTTATCTATGACCAATCTAGGCAGGTTTATTAGATGATTTAGCCTCCAGGAATTTTTTAAGCTCTGAGGGTTCTAGAAAAACATACCTTACACCTAGTAATTTTAACACACATTTGCAAGGAAAATAAACTGTCATCTGGGCTCCCAAGCTTTTAACTTCGGAGCCCATCTGCAGAAAACCTTTCCTCCTTAATTGAGTACATCGTGTGATGTCTGGGTACATCCACATTTTTTCTTTTAAGTACAATTTGTCTCGATTTTTCAAAAATAATTTCAAGATATTGTCCCTATCTTCCATTCTTGAAAACCTTACGCACAACGTTCCCCTTGAATCAATTTGTTCTCCCATAGTTTCCTCTAGAAAATTTGTTAGATTTTCTAAATGCATCGATGGACTAATAGAATTTGATTTTTCCTTCTTTTTACTTTCAATAAAAAAGATTTTTTCTATTGGTGGAATTTTTTCCTGGGAAAACTGTAGATTTTCTTTCAAAAATCTTTTAAATTGTTCCATAGGGGAAATACATTTTACAGAAGGAAAATTCAATATTCTAACATTATTATACCGGAGATTATTTTCTATTAATTCTATTCTTCTTGAATTAGCTGTTTCACCTTTTATTAATCCTATCTGTACTTGCTGTATCTGTTTTAATGTTGTTTCAGAATTTTCAATTCTCTCAGAATGTTTCTTTAATCTATCTTCAATTACTTTCCCTTGAGCTTGTACTTCAGACATTTTAATTTCTAAGTTGTTCATTGAAGCTTTCAAATCCATTAGTACTCCCATTATATTTTCTAACGTAACCGCATGTAAATCTTTCCCCTCAGAGCTTTCCTTCCTAGGTAAAACCTTGCCAGATTGCGGGCTGTTATCCATTCTCATGGATGGAATAACTGCCCCTCCTTTATCGCTAATCGGTGTTGATGTTGAGGGACTTTGGGGTAAAAAATCCCCCCCACTGCTCCTCCCTACTTCAACCAGTGGGGAGACCCCAAGATTTCCTCTTTGAACTCTAACATCATCCCCCAAGTCCTCCCCGAAGTTAGACGGCAGAACCACATCTTTGGTAGGATCTGTCGTCTCTGGATTTGAGTAGTGTGTCAGGTTAGGCGGATCTGGAGTCATAGGGGCTCCGGGGCTCAATGAGATCTGATTTTGATCCTGAGGTGATTGAACCTGCTCCTGGTCAACCACCAAAACGGAACTGCCTCCCGGTGTTACCGCATTTAATGTTTTGAGGAAGTTTTCAATCAATGGTTGAGATAAGGGAGAATTTAGACCAGTCGGGGTCTCTGGGCGAAGTCTGCCCTTTCTCTTGGTGTGCGGCATATTGGTTTAGGAAAATATTCAAATTCCCTCAAAACCCAGGTGGTACAACTAGGATCTCCGAACGAGGCTAAGAAAGTTATTTAGTCAGAAGGGGAGAGAAAACACTTACAGTTCTGAGGAAAAGTTGTTGAATTTTTGAATTTTCAAAACTTCCTGAAGATCTGGGACAAAGCCGCGCGCCCCTTTGGCGCGCGCGGCTTCGGCAGCGCGCCGGCGACGACTGCGCGCCGCAGGGGGGGGCCGGTTTTAGCCCTACCGGTCCCTCCCCTCGATGACGTCAATGGCACGCCCAAGCTCACAGGGAGCTGGCAGTCCGGCGAAAGCTCCGTCGGGCAGGAAATTCAGCTGCAGGTAATTGCACGGGCCGGGATTTCTCCTCACCCTTCTGACTCTGTTCTCTCTGTCGCCCGTCTAAGCGCCGCAGGGGGGGCCGGTTTTAGCCCTACCGGTCCCTCCCCTCGATGACGTCAATGGCGCGCCCAAGCTCACAGGGAGCTGGCAGTCCGGCGAAAGCTCCGTCGGGCAGGAAATTCAGCTGCAGGTAATTGCACGGGCCGGGATTTCTCCTCACCCTTCTGACTCTGTTCTCTCTGTGGCCCGTCTAAGCGCCGCAGGGGGGGCCGGTTTTAGCCCTACCGGTCCCTCCCCTCGATGACGTCAATGGCGCGCCCAAGCTCACAGGGAGCTGGCAGTCCGGCGAAAGCTCCGTCGGGCAGGAAATTCAGCTGCAGGTAATTGCATGGGCCGGGATTTCTCCTCACCCTTCTGACTCTGTTCTCTCTGTCGCCCTTGTTTAGAATTTTATGAATGATGGTCATTGATTTGTGTTCAATGCGTGCTTTAATTCGGAGCCAATGAAGTGAGATCAATATGGGCGTTATGTGTTCATTTCTTTTTGTTCCTGCCAGAACTCTGGCTGCTGAGTTCTGCAGAATCTGGAGTGGTTTGAGGTTTGAATAAGGTGTTCCAATTAGTAAGGAGTTGCAGTAGTCGAAGGTGGAGAAAATGAGTAGTTGTAAAACCGTTCTGAAATCATAAGGGTTAAGAAACTGTTTTAAGTGTCTTAGGGTTAGAAGTCTATGATATCCTTCTTTAGTTTTATTTGATATGTGGTTCTTGAATGAAAGTTCTTTATCGATGATAATTCCAAGGTTCCTGGTGTGGGTGGTGGGGAGTATAGAGTTCATTTGTTTGTCAAGTAAAGGCAGGGGTGGCGGAGTTGGATTGGGTTTTTTGTCCATGAGTATTATTTCAGTTTTGTCGATGTTGATTATGAGCTTCAGAGAATTTAGGAGATGTTTAATTGAGATAAGTAGAGTCGAGATTTTCTTGTAGGTGTCTTCAATCGAATTTTGGATGGGAATTAGAAGTTGAATGTTGTCGGCGTAGAGGAAGTGGGTGATTCCATTATCTTTTAGTAATTGGCAGATGGGGAGAAGGTATATGTTAAATAGGGTGGCGGATAACGCTGATCCCTGAGGGTCTCCAGTGTTGAGGTTGATCTGTTTGGATGGGTTGTTATTGATTAAAACTTGGTAGATTCTGTCAGATAAATAGGAAGAGAGCCATTGTAGGGTGGTGTCAGTTAAGCCGATTTGATTCAGTCGTTCTAACAGTATATTGTGGTTTACTGTGTTGAAAGCAGCTGAGAGGTCAAGAATGATGAGTAGGTATTTTTCACCTTTGTCGAAGCCTCTTAGTATTATGTCATTTAGTGAGAGGAGGAGGAGAGATTCAGTGTTTAGGTTTTTTCTGATTCCATATTGCGTTGGAGGTATTTTAGATAGCATTTTAGAATCCCATAACTACAGTTAGTGAGCAAAAAATGACTATTAGCTTTCTCCATGAGTCCTCCACTTCATTAGTTCAGGCAGTCCTTTCCCTGCACCTCCCTAATGTCTTTTCTGATCCTTTCTTCTGCCCCCCACCCCAGATATCAACGAGTGTGATGAGGAGCCCAATATTTGTCTCTTCGGCAGCTGCACCAACGCTCCTGGCAGCTTCCAGTGTGTCTGCCCCCCTGGCTTCGTCCTCTCTGACAACGGGCGCAGGTGTTTCGGTGAGTGCTGCATTGCAAACATTAGGAAACGAGCGAGGACCCATGGACCGCAGGGGCGTCCCGCCAGCAGGCGAGAGGTGGCACCAACAGGGAGTCGGGATACAGGACAGGGATGTTCGCACAAAGAGGGTGACGTTGGGAGGGACATGGAGATACAAGGGGGGGAGGGGGTGTCGGTACAGACATCAGGATAAAAGGTGGCAGATGTCAGCAACACGAAGATATAGGAGCACCTGTCAGTGGCACTGGGATAGAGGGAGGGGGATGTGAGGGACCCAGGCATAGAGGGGAGAGAGTGGCAGCAGTGCAGGGAAGGTGGCGGATGTCAGCAAAGACATGGGGATAGCGAGGATAATTTTCAAAGGTATTTCCATGGGTAAAACGGTGCCTTACTCATGGACATGACTTGCTGTAAAATTGCCGCCCGATATGCAGGTAAATTTATGTGCATGGGTCCTGCATGCGTATAAGTTTACCCGGACTGAGCGGAGGTGTTCCCGGGGCAGAGCTGAGGAGGGATTTGCACTTACACAGAAACATAAACATGACAGCAGATAAACACCATATGGCCCAGCCCAGTCTGCCCATCCACATCTGCTGCTCAGCTTTATAGTCCTTTCCTCACCCTCAGAGATATTCCATCCTTGCCCCATGTTTCCTTGAATTCTGACACGATCCTCGTCTCCACCACCTGCACAGGGAGGCTGTTCCAAACGTCCACCACCCTCTCTGTAAAGAAATATTTTCTAAGATTACTCTGGGGTTTACCTCCGTTCACCCTTAGTCTAGGCCCTCCTTTCCAATGAAAGAGGCCTGCCTCCTGTGCATTTATATCTTAGAGGGACTTAAATATCTCTGTCTCCTCTTTCCCTCCTTTGATCCAGGATATACATGTTTAGATCTTAAAGTCTGTCCTATGTTTTTTGGTGAAGACCGTTGACCAATGACCATTTTAGTAGCTACCCTGTAGAGCAATCTATTTGGTTTATATCCTTTTGAAGGTGTGGCCTCCAGAATTGTACACAATACTCCGAATGAGGTCTCACCAGAGTCTTATACAGAGGTATTATTGCCTCCCTTTTCTTGGGGGCTATTTTTCTGGGTTTTGCTATTGTCTTATCTACCTGTTTGGCCACCTTAAGATCATCAGATATGATCATCCCCAAATTCCCACACTTACTTTTGTGCGGAGAACATCACCCTCTGCAGTGACCATTCTCGGGTTTTTGCATAACCCTACATTTCTTTAGCATTACAGTTTAGCTGCCACACTCTAGACCAGTCCTCCTTCCCTCTCCCTCTTCCTGTTACAGACACAGATAGCTGCATGTAACAGAGGGAGAGAGAGAGAAATAGCCCAAAGTAGAATCTGTGTCTGTTCAGAGAGAAAAGAAGAGACATTATCTGAGGGATCTAACATAGAAACATAATAGTTTACTATTTTACTACTATCTTACTATGTTAGATTCTCTTGGGTAATCTCTCCCCCTTTCCTTCTGTTACAGACAGATCTTCCTCTGGATAATGCCTCCCCATTTCTCTCTGTTACAGACAGATACCCTCTCCTACCTCCCCCTACCCAGGTAATCCTGTTAAAAAACACAAATCTCGCCTCTGGGTAATCTTTCTCTCTGTTATAGACACAGATCTCTCCCTCCTCCCCTGCGTAATCTCTCTCCCTTTCTCTCTATTATAGATACAGAAATCCACCCTCACTCCTGGATAATCTCCCCCTGTTTCTGTCTGTTACTGACTCAGATCTTTCCGTCGTAATCTCTCCATGATACAGACACCGATCTCCCCCCCCCCTGGATAATCTTTCTCACCCTCTCTTCCTTACAGATACCCGTCAGAGCTTCTGCTTTACTCGTTTTGACAATGGGAAGTGTTCTGTTCCCAAAGCCTTTAACACTACGAAGGCCCGTTGCTGCTGTAGCAAGATGCCTGGGGAAGGCTGGGGGGATCCTTGTGAGCTGTGCCCCCAGGAAGGAAATGGTAAGCAGCCTGCGTGTTACCCTCAAACGGCCGTTCCCCACCGATGTGAACATATAACAGCAAGTTAAGAACCCCTGTGCTACAGCAGATCCTGCGTGCACGAGTGGTACAGAAGATCAGAAGAAGTCCCTGTGTGTTTAAGAGAGGTTCAGAGACATTACAAGACGGCAGAGGGATATCTCTGTCACAGGTTCACTCTGTGGGTGTGCTAAGGCCCGTATCCGATCCCCCTGAAACACATACAAGGCCAGTGTCCTGCAGGCTCCCTTCCTGACAGGATCTGCTACACAAAGCACTTCACACCGCACTCACTCACCCCCTGTAAATGCAAGGGCAAGCGGTGTTTTATTACTAATGCTACATTTTGCAAAATGAGTAATATACAGATATAGCAAAGACAATAGCTGCAATAATGTAGCACAAATACTTTTCTTACAGTTATTAGGAGGGTGGCTTAAGGTTTGGGATTCTCCTTCTCTGTCTATCCCTCTCCTTTCTCCCTCCCCTGCCTTTGTTAACTATTCTATTTATCTGCACATCTGAAATCATGTTTTGAGAGACAGAGGTGATTTCTCAGAACATGGTCTGGGGAGAGGGCTAAATCTTTCACTATAGAGTTTGTGCATCTGTTATTTCCCTGTACGTACCCGAATCAGTCCAGACTTCCTGGGTTTTGCCTCCCTTCCAGCAGATGGAGACAGAGAATGTTTAACTGACGCTGCTACTTAACCACAGGTGCTACCTAAAATTTCTCAGTATTTCTCTGTCTCCAGCAGATGGTAGATAGGTGCAAACCCTGAAGTTCTGCAGTCTGGGTAATTTTTTTTTTTTCTTTTTGAGCCTTCCTCTCAGGAGTTTTTGAATCCTGGTGGGTTCTTCCCTGTCCGGTTGAGGCGGACGAGCCGGGGATTGGTGACCCTTGTGTGTGCTCGTACCGTGCACCCATGGGGTGCAAATCTGGGGGTCCAGATTCCTCCCTTTCAGGAGGCCACTCAGGCGGCTGCAGGCTCCAGATATCCTCTTAGTCTGTGACAGTCTATTCATTTTTGTAGACTTTGTGGCTCAGATAGTGAGTTTAAGTAAAGTTTAAAAAAGAAAAAAAAAAAGGAAAAGACCTGAAGGCAGTTGCACAGCTGGGCTATCTGGGCGGCTTCCTCCTCAGGGTTTGAGGTGGCTGAAGTAGGTTTATTTTGTTTTTGGTTTCCTCCTGCTTGTGTGTCAGTCAGCTTTTCCCCGTGTGCGATGGGCCGCGGCTCGACGCGGTCACAGCTTAGTCGGCTTGGGCTGTGCGCCGGGTGTTCCAAGAGTGGGGAGGGCTTGTCCGATTACCCTGCAGCCGTGAAAGAGTGTTGGAAGTCCCCCGCTTCTGCTTTGTCTTCGCTCTGGGGCTCTGACCGAGGTGCTGATCCTTTCCCAATCAGCGCAGGAACGGTGGCCATCTTGGATTCACTTTTGGCCGTTCCCGTGCTGTCAAGGGGGGGAGGGGGATGCGCCCCCATGCTTGTCTCTGGCCCTTTCAGTTTCTGGGCGCAATCAGGGGGAGTTTGAGGAGGAAGGTGGCCCCATGCTGCCAGTTTCTGGCTCTTTCTCTGCGAGATCTGGAGCATTAAGGCCTTTTTCTACAGATCTTGTGCTACTGCTGCATGAGGCTTACCTAGCCAAGCAGCTTGTGCAGCTAGGGATTTGTGGTCCCAGCCGGCCAAACCAACTAAGGGGCATTTCACTAGGCCCAAAACAAATTTGTTTGAGGAGACAAGGGGTTTTCCCAGTCCAGAAGTTGCTGGGTCCCCCCTTGGGTTCTAGCCCAGGGGAGGATGAGTCCAGAGAGTCTGGTGAGGCTCCCGGGGGAGCAGAGGAGGCTCTTAACCTGGATGGTCCGGTAGATCCAGTGGCTGGAGGTGCAGGTCAAGGGGATGATCCGCTAGTCCCAGTCACTGAAGATAGTATGACTTTTTAGAAGAGAAGAGTTTGATGCCTTGCTATCTCTGGCTTTTCAGGTTCTGATTTGGAGGGGGCGGATCCAGTCCTGGATGGGATGCGGGGTCCCCCGACGGCCTGGATGGGATGCGGGGTCCCCTGATGGCCTTCCAATATTACAAGTCAGTAAAGAAACTGGTGGAAACAGAGTGGGGAGCTCCCGATTCTGGGTTTAAAGTGGGAAGGGCCATGGCGAAGCTTTATCCATTGCCTGAATAGGCGTTGGAACTTATTTGCTCTTCCTAAGGTCGATGCTGCGGTGTCAGCGGTTATGAAGAGGATGACTATCCCTGTGGTAGCCTCCGTGGCGTTGAAGAATGTTCAGGATCATAAGTTGGAGGTGCACCTCAAGAGGATATTTGAGATCTTGGCCCTGAGTTTGCGTGCTGCTATTTGTACTAATTTTATGCAATGCGCTTGTCTCCGCTGGGTGCAGCAGATGCAAGAAAGCCTGCCGAAGTCGGGCAAGGAGGCGGACAGGGCTGAGCGAGTTGAGGCTCTGTATGATTTGGTTTGTACCTCGGATTATGGTGTCTGTGGTCTCTGCCAGAAGGTTGCTCTAGCTGCATAACTGGGCAGCAGACGTCTCCTCCAAGGTGCAGTTAGCCTCACCTTCTTTCAAGGGTCGACTCTTATTTGCTGAGGACTTCGAGCAGTTGATGCAGTCTCTTGGCGATAATAAGGTCCTTAGGTTGCTGGAGGATAAGCCTAAGGGCAAGAGGTTTTTTCAGGTGCGTTCTCATTTTCAGGTAACTAGAAGGACTCGTCCAGCAAAAATTGTGGCAGGGCCTCAAAGGCAGATTCCCCTTTGGGGGCAGTCCTGGAGTCAGTCTTTTCGGGGTGCCTGAAAGCCATTCTGAGGCACCACCGGGGGGAGTGCATCCAAGCTGAAGTCCTTGCAATGAGGTGAGTCTGGTCCACGCCATCGTTCCTATTATAAGAGGTCGCCTGTCATGGTTTTACAAGGAGTGGGCCAAAATTACTCAGGACCAGTGGGTTCTCAGCATGGTAAAGGATAGCTACGCTTTAGAATTTGCTCGTCCTGTCTGCAATTTGTTTCTAGTTTCCCGTGCGGCTCCTTGGACAAACAAGTAGTGGTTTGAGAGACCCTGGACCGGTTGCATTGCCTGGGGGCGGTGATTCTGGTTCCCCACGAAGAGGTTCTCAGGGGGAGATATTCCATTTATTTTGTGGTCCCAAAGAAGGAGGGGACTTTCCGCCCAATTTTAGATTTAAAGAAAGTGAATGCAGCACTAAAGGTTCCGCATTTCCGGATGGAAACCTAAAGGTCAGTGTGTTGGGTTTGTGGCATATTGTGGACTCTTGGTCGAAGTGGCGATGACTCCTCCCATGGGGAACCACAATGATTGGCTAGACTCTAGTAAGCAGACACTGAGGAGAGAAAGCTTTATTGTACTGCTGTTGGAAGATAAATCTTGCCTCAAGGAAGGGATAGTACTGTAGGCCAGCGATATCACAGTAAGCTCAGACAGTCTCTATAGAAGATGGTCTCACCCAGATGTTGCAAGGTTTGGTAATGTTCCGCAGCGCGGGATAAGCCGAACCTGAAGGGTGGAATAAGGAGAGCTGGAGCGTAGCGATACAGAGTGGCAGTGCTGGTAACTTCCTTGGTAGTAGAATGGAGAGAAGGACCCGGGGTCCGAGGTGCAGGATACCCTGAGCAGGATAGGCCCTCGAGGAGCGAGTACCTAGGAGCGCCGAGGGATCCTGAAAGAAAGTAAATAGGACCCCTGAGGAGTGGGTGTCCTTAGGTTAGGTAGTTGAACCTCGAAGGGCAGATAGAAGCGAGAGGCCCCCCAGGAGCAGGTACCCAGAGCTTCCGTAGGAGCAAGATACCCCAGAGAGTAGAGAGGAATCCAAGTGAGCAGCTTAGAAGCGGTCAGAGTAGCAAAGCCAAAGTCCTTGCTAACTCGTTGATTTGGAGCGGAGCGGAGGTTTAAATACCCAGAGGTACTGACATCATGTGGTGGGGACACCCCCGAGGTTCCCACCATGACGTATTCAAAAGCGTAGGCGGCGAGCGCGCACGCGCCTAGGAGGCCTCAGGAAGAAGCATGGCGATGGGGACGCTCATGCTGTATCGGAGATGTCGAGGGTTTCGGCAATCAGCACCGGAGGCAGCCATCCTTCCCAGGGAGGAGGAAAAGGGTAGAAGAGAGGTGAGGCAGAGCGGTCGCAGCCATCTACGACCAACGGACGCAACACAGTGATTGCAGCAGTTCGCAAAGTAGAGTTTCTGGCGTCTCTGGATCTAACAGAGGCCTATCTGCACATCCCCATTCATCAGGACTTGCAGCGTTTTCTGCGATTCACAATTTTGGGGCACATTTTCAGTTTTGGGCCCTTCCTTTCGAATTGGCCGTGGCGCCACGTACCTTCACCAAGGTCATGGTGGTGGTGGCAGTGGCATTCTGGAAGGAAGGGATTTTGGTGCATCCGTATCTGGACTACTGTCTTATCAGGGTGAAGTTGGAGGTTCTTTGTCGCCAGTCATTTAAAAAAGTTTTCAACATCCTACAATCGCTGAGCTTACTGACTCAGTCCTTGGAGTATCTGGGGGATCGGTTCGACACTCTAGTCGGCAAGGTGTATCTCTCAGAGGAGCACATGCTGAAGCTGCAGGGGCAGATTTGGCAGTTGTTGCAGTTACAAGTGCCCAAAGTATGGGACTATTTGCAAGTTCTGGGCTCTATGGCCTTGACCCTGGATTTAGTGCCATGGGTTTTTGTTCACATGAGACAGTTGCAGAGAGCACTTTTGGCTCGGTGGAACCCGGTCTCAGAGGAGTTTCAATTTCCGTTATCACTCGAGGGCATTGCTCGGGAGAGCCTTTCCTGGTGGCTTCTAACTTCCAATCACGTCCAGGGTGTGGACCTCAAAGTCTTGAATTGGGTGGTAGTTACTATCAATGCCAGTCTCTCTGGTTGGGGGGCAGTGTGTCAGCACCATTCAGCTCAGGGTGGCTGGTCCATGAAAGAGTCTGCGTGGTCTATCAACCAGCTAGAGTGGTCTGCTTAGACTTGCAGGAATTTCTACCATTAGTGAGAGGTCGGTCAGTGAGGGTTCTCTTGGACGGTGCGACGATGGTGGCTCATGTTAATTGTCAGGGCGGAACCAAGAGTCAAGCAGTAGCCCAGGAGGCACAAGAGTTAGTTCTTTGGGCAGAGCAGCACCTGGAGCGAATAGAAGCAACCCACGTAGCCGGGGTTGAAAACGCTCAAGCGGATTACTTGAGTTGGACGGTGTTGGATCCCGGCGAATGGGAATTGTCAGAGTCTGCAATGCAGCTCATTCGTGAGCAATGGGGCTCCTCCCATGTGGACCTAATGTCAACTTGGCTGAATGCCAAAGCCATTCGATTTTTCAGTCTGACACAAGAGCAAAGGACTGAGGGCGTTGATGCTCTGGTACTGCCTTGGCCAGGGGGAGGTTCTACTATGTCTTTCCTCCCTATCCGCTGATGGGCAAGGTGTTGCATCGCATAGAAAAGCATCAGGGAGAAGTGGTCTTGGTGGCATCGGAATGTCCATGGCGTCTGTGGTTCATGGATCTGATCAACTTGGCTGTGAACAAACCAATTCGCTTTGGTCATCTGGCGGGTCTTCTGTGTCAGGGACCATGTTTTAAGACCAGGCTGCTCACTTTTGTCTAGTGGCATGGCTTTTGAGAGGCAGTGTTTGAGATGCAGGGGTTATCTAGAGGCAGTCATTATGACATTGTTGCAAGCCAGGAGAAAATCTACTAATATTTCTGTGTATGGGTATGGAAGGTCTTTGAATCCTGGGGCTCCGCTTAATGCGTTTGCCTTCTCAGGTCTTCGGTCTCTGACATTTTGTCCTTTCTGCAAGAAAGTTTCGCCAAAGGCTTGTCTCTCATATCCCTTAAAGTTCAAGTGGCAGCTCTGGGTTGTCTTCGTGGCAAAATAGAAAGGTCCTCTATTTCTGCACATCCAGACGTTCTTCGGTTCTGCTTCGGTGGGTTTTTCCATCCTGGAATCTTAATCTTGTCCACAGGGGTTTATGTGAGGCACCTTTTGAACCACTCCTTAGAGCGATGCTGAAGGACTTGACTCTTAAGGTTGTTTTTCTGGTAGCAATATGTTCGGCTAGGAGGATTCCTGAGTTGCAAGCTTTGTCTTTTTGTGACCCATTCCTTCAAATTTCGAATTCAGGGGTCTCGTTGAGGACAGTACCTTATTTTTTTCCAAAAGTGGTTTTGGCGTTTCATATCAATCAGGCAGTGGAACTTCCAGCCTTTCCTACAGTGGACGTGTCTGCTCCTCATGCGAGGGAGCTGAAGCTGTGAGATCTAAGAAGAGCTTTATTGAGGTATCTCAAGGTAACAAATGATTTCAGGAGGTCAGATCACCTTTTTTGTTCTGAGGAGCAGTCCAAAGAGGGGCTTCCAGGCTTCTAAGGCTACTATTGCTCGTTGGCTTAAGGAAGCCATTAGTTCCATATACATTATTATTGGTCGTCTGGTTCCAGAGGTATTGCGTGCTCATTCTATGCATTCTCAGGCGGCCTTGTGGATGGAGGCTCAGCTTGTTTCTCCACAGGAGATTTGCAGAGCAGTGACTTGGAAGTAACTACATACTTTTGCGAGACACTATCATCTGGATGTGGGAGGTACAGGTTCTCCATCTTTTGGCAAAAGTGTTCTGTGAGCGGGACTCTCCAGGTCCCATCCTGAGTAGGGAGATTTGGTACATCCCAGGAGTCTGGACTGATCTGGGTGCATACAGGGAAAGGAAAATTGGTTCTTACCTGCTAATTTTCGTTCCTGTAATACCACAGATCAGTACAGAACCCATCCATTCTATTGAGGGGAAGAGTCATCTGCTCATTCCGTTTTTTATTGCAAAGAATATTTTCATATTTTGTAAGTTTTGAAAGTTTAGATGTTTTTGAAAATTTTTGTGATTGGCTTGGGTATAGATTAATACTGAGGAACTGCAGGTAGCACATGTAGTTAAGAAGCAGTGTCAGTAAAACTTTCTCTGTCTCCATCTGCTGGTGGGGAGGCAAAACCCAGGAGTCTTGACTCATCTGTAGTACTACAGGAATGAAAATTAGCAGATAAGAACCAATTTTCCTTTCTTTCTCCTTTCCCATACTTGTTATACAGTCACATGAAACAGGGGTCAGTAGTGAGAACATGGAATTCAATGAGGCCTGCTTTTAAAATACATCCTAAACCAGTTTGTCAGGCCAGACAATCCCATTACAGACTCTGGGGCCGATACAACAATCTGAGTGTTTCCAGTGCACATTTTTAGCTCTCAGGTTAATTTTTATTTTAACTCCCGATGCTATAAGCCAATGATGTGCTAATGCATCAGGAGTTTAAAAAGTGTAAAAACTGTAAAACCTGCATGTGATACAGGTCAAAAGCACATTTTAATGCAGGAGGGGGGAGTTGTCTCTTCTGCTTCTGCCACATAGTCATATAAAAACTAACTTACACAGTTATATGGCAGCGGGAAGCAGCTGCCAGATAGCCAGATAAATCAGTACTTATCCATCTATCTGGCACAGGTCACCACTTTGTAGCTAGATAAAGTACTTGTCCAGCTATGTAACAGTGACCGCTGCCAGATAGACAGATAAGTGGGTATTTGTCCAGTTAGGTGGCGGTGGTGGCCGCCGCCACTTACTCGCTCAGATATTTTTTTCTCTTTTTATTAATTATTTTTTCTATAGCTCTGAAAACTTAACTCCAGCCTTGACCCAGGTGTGCTGGTCTGATGCAGTCTCTCTGCATCGGGAAGTAATACTTAGTACTCACATTTGCGTGGGATTTCCACGTGAGGGTGCTAAATGTTAGTCTCCTCGAGGTACGCGCATTTTCTGCGCTTAAAAACTCCTTCCCCTACATCGGGAGTAAGTTTTGCCCGCAGAAAAGGCGTGCGCAGATGCAGGCTAAAAGGTGCAATCCACTGGACACACCTGTCTGCATCGTCCCTTCTGTGTGTATGGGGAGGTGTGGGAACACTGCAGAAGGATGTCCCCGATTTACAGCTGCTCCTTTCATAGATCCCAAAGAGTGGAAGGGGAGTTCTCTTCCAAATATCCTCACTGGAAAAGCAGCTTCTTTTGTCCGCCATGGAAATGCCTTCACTTTTGATTAGCAAGGTTACATTTTGTTGGTGGAGGTCAGCGTCCTCCGTAGACATGTCTGGTCTGCTTAACTGGAAATCTGGGCCTGCGAATGCATGAGAAATTCAAAGACGCTATGGAAGTCTGCAGGATAACACTATATGGGAGAGGTGTGTGGAAGTCTGCAGGATAACACTATATGGGAGAGGTGTGTGGAAGTCTGCAGGATAACACTATATGGGAGAGGTGTGTGGAAGTCTGCAGGATAACACTATATGGGAGAGGTGTGTGGACACTGTAGGAAGTCAGAGCAAGTCCCTGTACTTATGGGAAATGCAGAAACATTGCAGGAGGTCAGAGAAGGTCCCTTTGGGTTTGGAGTGAATGTGTGGAGGAGCTGGAAGTTCCTGTGAAGTTTATATTCAAAAGATTTACCCTGCTAAACTGTGTTTTAGTCAGGTAAATCTTATCCATTCAAAATCCCCCCCAATTTACCCAGCTGGGTACCCGCACACCCGCACACAGTTAGCTGGGTAAAAACGGGGCTGGGTCGGGCGTTTCCATGGCTGGCTTTGTGGGATATTCATATCTACCATGCTAAATTTGGTTAGACAACTACATCTGCATAAATAACTTCCCTAAATCTGCCTGCACAAAGTTTGGGCAGATAGAGTTAGCTGGATAGATGCCATGGAATATCAAGATAAAACATTGCAGGAGTAAATGTAGCCAGCTATTTTACCCACTCAGTGGGCTTTCCATTATTGACCTCTGTGTGCACAGGGGTGCTAGGACACTTTAGTACAGCAGAGAATAACTTTGTATGTGTGGCGGGTTTGTGAGGATGCTGCAGGTCAGATGGGGTTGTCATGTGTACAGGAGGTGCAGTGATACTGAAGGAGGTCAGGAAATGGGCCCTGTAGGTAAGCAGCAGATCCTTGTGTATAGGGGAATTGTGGAGATACTGCAGGAGTTCAAGGGCTGAGGGAATGATGTGGGCCAAGCTTGGTAGAAACATTGAAACATTTAACATTTTTTCCCTCTTCTCAGTTGCCTTCCAGGAGCTATGTCCGTATGGTCATGGGGCTATCCCTGGTCCAGGTGACTCCCGAGAAGGTAAGCAGCTTTACTCTGAGACGTAGGAGACTCCCACTGTTACTGTGTTCTCTGTCTCTATGTGAGAGCACTGGGAGCCTTCACAGTTTGTGTGTGCTCTGACTCTCTTCTAACATTAGAGCTCACACAGACCCCTCCATAACCCTTTGTTCCTTTTCCAGATGTGAATGAATGTGCAGAGAATCCTGGCATCTGTGTGAATGGAGTCTGTATAAACACCGATGGCTCTTTCCGCTGCGAATGTCCTTTTGGATATAATTTGGATTTTACTGGCGTCAACTGTGTTGGTGAGTGTCATGAATTTGGTTCTTGGACACTGATTATCCAAGAAACTTTTACTTGAACAATCATTAAATTAACTTTCAAGAATCCTGAACAGAACTTCCTCAACACCACAGGGCTTCCTACCCACTCAGTTTTGGTCACGTTTGAGTGATATGTAGAGCAGTCTCTGGACAAAACAGCATCCCAGGCAAGGATTGTTTTTGGCAACTCCCTTTCTCCTAGGACAAGCAGGATGGTAGTCCTCACACAGGATTGACATCATCGGATGGAGCTCAACACGGAAAAGTTATGCCAAAGTTTCTGGAACGTTGACTGAGCATACTGAGCATGCCCAGCATGCCCTATTCCACACGTCCACGCGGGGTCCCTCTTCAGTCTTTTTTTACGCGGAGCTTTCACCTTGCAGTAAAGTGAGCTTGTGGCTTTTCTTTAGAAGTTGCCTTTGAAAACATTTTTCACCACACTTTTTGGGTTTTCGTGTGAATTCATCAAACTCGGATCCCTCTCTGTTCCCCCGGTCAGATTTTACAGTGGTTCGGTAAGTCTTATTTTGCTTCTGTTCCCCCCCCATGGCGGCGGTGACTCGATGCCCGCTGGCATCAACCACCCGCTGTCACTGTTTCTCGATTTTTTGCTTTTCTTTCATTCGTCATGACCTCGTCCAGTTTCTGTTGATGCCCCCAGTGTCTGAGGACCATGTCCATCACAGACCCTCACAAGGTGTGTGCCTGGGAGCATCGCACGACGTCCAGGGTTGCCACATGTGCTCTCAGATGACCCCTAAGGGACGTCTCGCTCAGCTCAACAAGACAGAGAAGCTCTTCCGGTCGAGGAAGTCCAAGGCATTGACATCAGCATCAACGGCATTTGCACCAATGGTCCTGGGAGCCACACCTATGGACACCAAGCCATCGGTTCTGTTGACACCGTCGGAGGATAGGGGCACCGGGGACCAGTCCTTGTTGGTCTCTTCCAAATCGAGGACGTCAGTTTCATCGTCTTCGACCTCGGCACCAGGGAAAGACCGGGCCGAGCACGAAGGGAAGCCAAGGAAGCATCGGCACCAGTTACACTTGATGTAAGGTGCTGGGCTCAAGAAGGTGCCGGCGCATGCCGGGATGCCCCCCGAAGCGACCCCCGCAGAGAGGAGTGCCCATTCTTCATCGTTGATGGGGGTCCGCGATATTCTCCACTGGTCCTGGTGCCAGTCACCAATCCACCTCAGGAATCCGAGGAAGATTTGACCACCCTTCCTTCCTCTCAGTCAGATTTGGCATCTGCAACTTTCGAGGAGGAGCTGGAGTGCAGGGTCCAGGTGACGGTGCAGCGGGCGTTGCAGGGCATTGAACCGGCGGTACCAATGGTGCCAGCACTTGCCCTGCTTGAACAGCTCAAAGAGCTTTTTGGTGTGTTACCAACCCAGTTGGTGCCAGTTCCCGGGAAGTCATCGATGCCCATCAGGGTACCGATACTTCCCGCAACCGATACAGTGCTCGTTGACAGTTTCTCCAAGGAGGAAGCTCTATCGAGGCCTTAGAGACACCAAGGCCTGCAGCCCCCCATCCAGCTTTGCCAGGGCTGGCACTGGTGTTACCAATGCCTATGCCTCTGGATGAAGGTCGAGCACCCAGGGCCTCATCCCCTGTGGACTACAGTGAGGTTGAGGCCCTGTATGAACCCTGGGGGGACGACACTGCGGAATCCTCCGAGGGCTCAGAGGGTCTCCCTTCAGATCCATCTCCTCCAGATGAGGAGGTCTCCTCCAGAGGATTTGATCTTCGCAGGTATTGTACGGGCGATGGCGGAGGCCAACCCTTTTCAGTTAATGGCGGAGGAGGATGCCAGGCATAAGATGCTGGAAATCTTGTAGTTTGTGGAAGCCCCTAAAGAGATCATGGCGGTCTCAGTGCATGAGATCTTTAAGGAGCTGCTGCTGAGGATCTGGGAGCAGCCCATCATACTACTTCCCATCAACAGGAAGGTGGATGGGGTTTACCTCGTCCAACAGGCTACCAGAGTCGAGAAACGTCAGTTGTCAGACCAACTGGTAGTGGTCAAATTCGCTCTCAAGAAGGCCAGGCACTCTTGCACCCATGCCTTGGCAAGCATCATAGAGTGATGGACACTTTTGGGAGGAAAGTGTTCCAAGGGGCCATGCTCATTGCCCACATTGCCTCTTACCAGCTGGTGCAAGAGGCAGCCGAGCAACTGCCTCAACAGCAGCAAGACCGCTTCTTATCACTGGTGCGTCAGGGTCTGGAGTGTGGAAAACACGAGATTCGTTCAACCTCCGATGTTTTTGAGAGAGCAGCAAGAGCCTCTGCAGCAGGAATTTGCACCTGCAGAATGGCATGACTGCAGGCTTTGGATCTCTGACCGCAAGTACAGGAAAGACTTGCTGACCTGCCGTGCACAGGAGAGAATCTCTTCGGAGATAAGGTGAGGGACGGGATGGCTCAATTAATTAATGCATGTCTATGACTATTACCCCTGTAACCAATCATTACCTGTTTAATTTTTACTATGAATGTCACTTTGTTGAATTATAACTATCACTTTGTAAACCATTGTGATCTACACATGGAATGACGGTATATAAAATGTCTAAAAAATAAATTGCGGGATCACCATGAGACTCTCCAACAGCTCTCCTCCTGCATTTCAGACCTGTCCTCCTCTGCCAGGGGGTCCATGAGGCAAGGTCAGAGGAAGTCTTTCTACCACCAGAGGAAATACTATCCTCTGGCCCCTCATTTCCATTTGCAGAGGGTGAGCTCATGGGGCAATCCCAGGGAAGAGAGAGCTCCCAAGCCCCAACCGGCTTCCCAGCCAAATCCTGGAACAAGGTTTTGACTGGATCATCAGGAGTAGGCCACCTGTATTCGAGACTCTGGAACCCCCCCCCCCCCTGGAGGGGGCAGGCTACGGTTCTTTGCAGATCGGTGGCTCAGTATAACCTGGGACCATTGGGTCTTGTCCATCGTCCATCAAGGGTACCAATTAAACCTATTGCGTGTCCTGCCAAATTGCCCCCATGCCTGTTTTGGGGATCAATAGTGCATCAAGAGGTACTACTTTGGGAGCTCTCCACCATTTTAATGGCCAGAGCATTCAAGCTGTCCCACCAGGGCAAAGAAAGCAGGGATTCTACTCCCAGTACTTCCTGATTCCAAAGAGAACAGGGGGACTCCGTCCCATCCTAGACCCAAGGACCTTGAACAGATTTCTCAAAAAAGAAAAGCTCAAGATGGTTTCCCTGGGCACCCTGATTCCCCTCCTGCAAAAAGGGGACTGGCTCTGCTCCCTCGATTTAAAGGACGCATGCACTCACATCGAGATCTTCCCGGGTCACAGGAAGTATCTCAGATTTCTGGTGGGAAACAGCATTTCCAGTACAGAGTGTAGCCATTCGGGCTAGCGTTGGCCCCATGTGCCTTCACAAAATATCTGACCATGGTGGGGGCGCACCTCCGCAGATGGGAAGTGCATGTTTTCTTGTACTTGTATGATTGGCTGGTCAAGAGCACCTTTCAAGTAGGGGCCGATCGGTCTTTGTGCTTGACCATTCGGGTGTTGGAGTCACTAGGGTTTGTCATTACTACCCAAAGTCCCATTTCAGCCTGTCACCTCGATTGGATTTATAGGAGCCCTGCTAGACATGGCTCAGGCAAAAGCCTTCCTGCTGTGGTCCAGGGCAGTCACCTTGGCATCCATTGCAGCAGTGTTTCTGCAGAGCCAGCAGGTTTCAGCTCGGCATATGTTGAGGATATTGGGCCACATGGCCGCAACCATCCATGTTACTCCCTTGGCACTCTTACACATACGCAGAGCCCGGTGGACCCTGAGGTCGCAGTAGCAACAAGCCACGCAGAGCCTCCGGGCTCGCATTCAAGTCACCCCACCTCTCCAGGACACTCTGTCCTGGTGGCGGGCTCTCTCAAATTTGAAATGGAGAATATATTTCCAAAATCCCCCTACAAAATTGTCCTAGCCATGGATGCAGTCACCTTGGGGTGGGGAGCTCATGTAGAGGGGCTCCACACCCAGGGCTTATGCTCCACCCAAGAAGCATGGTGTCAAATCAACTTCCTGAGCTCCGGGCGATCAAGTATGTGCTATGGGCTTTCAGAGATTGGCTGTCCAGCAAAATTGACCTGATACAAACAGACAACCAAGTTGCTATGTGGTATGTCAAGAAGCAGGGAGGCGCAGGGTTGTACCTCCTATGCCTGGAAGCAGTCCAGATCTAGTTCTGGGCCCTGTCCCAAGGGATGGTACTCAGGGCTATGTATCTGGCTGGAACGGAGAATATGATAGCGGACAGACTGAGTCATGCCTTCAGACCCCACGAGTCATCTCTGGACCAGTAGCAAACCAGATCTTCCATCTCTGGGGAAGCCCAGATGTGGACTTGTTCACGTCCCCCTGCAACAGAAAGGTGGCTCAGTTCTGCTTCCTGTACAGGTCAGATAACAAACTAGCCTCGAATGCCTTTGCACGACATTGGGACAGGGTCTTCTATATGCGTATCCTCTGATTTCTCTAGTCACAAAGATTCTCTTGAAGCTTTGCGAGGACCAAGGGACTATGACCTCATAGCCCCTCATTGGCCAGGACAGATTTGGTTTCCACTTCTTCGGGAGTTTTCCATCTGGAAACTGATCAGTCTGGGGACATCCCTAGATCTCATAACGCAAGACCAGGGCAGACTGCGGCATCCCAACCTCCAGGCCGTGTCACTCACAGCCTGGATGTTGAGAGGTTAATCCTGCAGCTGCTCGATCTTTCTGAAGGTGTGTCTTGGGTCCTGGTGGCTTCCAGAAAGCCTTCCACTAGAGAGTCCTATGGACTGACGTGAAGGAGGATCTCTGTGTGGTGCGAGCAGAAAGCCCTAGATCAGTTCTCCTGCCCCACACAAAAACTGCATTCTTACCTGGACATTTTTCCTACATAAAATCTTCTATTCTACCTTCTACACCTATCGGAGATTGGCTTGAAAACCAACTCCGTTAAATTTCATTTCAGTGCAATTGGTGCATAGCACCAAGGTGTAGACTATACGCCCATCTCTGTACAGCCAATAGGTGTACGCTTTATGCAGGGCCTGCTTCAACTGAAGCCTCCCCTAAGGCCTCCCACTGTGTCTTGGGATCTCAACGTCATCTTAGCTCAGCTGATGAAAGCTCCTTTTGAGCTGCTACACTCCTGCGACCTGAAGTACCTGACCTGGAAGGTCTTTTTTTTTCCTATTTATTAAGCATTTATGTACACAAAGCATATATTTATTACCTTGTGAAAGAAAATGAAATGGAGAAGACCAAATACAAAAAGAAAACAGTATAAGAAATCATGCATAGAAAAATTCTTATTGTTAGTAAACCATTTTTTTTTTAATTTACTCTTTATTAGTTTTTTAAAGCATTACAAATAAGGATTCAATTCCTTACCATAAGGTATAGCATACATACCATTACTTACAAATAAAATAATAACATTTATCAAAACTTTCTCTTATGCTACTACCTTATTATTACCATGAAATCAGAGAGATCCAATTAAATAATTTAGGAGCATAACATATCAATAACAATTATTAATCATACTAGGAAGTGGTCGAACTAATTTATATTACCTGAAACTAACAGAATTCAAGCTGTTATTTCTTTGGAGATCAGGAATTTTTCTAAGTTCTCCGGTTCAAAAAAAACAATAACGCTCATTCTCAAACGTCATAACACATTTACAAGGAAACTTGATCAGGATTTGTGCTCCAAGAGCACGCGCTCTAGAACATAAACTCAGAAATTTTTTCCTACGCATCTGCGTTGATCTAACTACATCTGGGTACACCCATATTTTTTCTCCCAAGTACAATTTCTCTCTATTCCTTAGGAAACTCCTCAGGACATTATCTCTATCACTAGATGTTACAAATGAAACAAACAAGACACCTCTTGACTCTATCTGTTCCTCTTGTGAGGTTTCTAGAAACCCCGATAGGTCTTCTAAGGGTTAGTAAACTATTTTTAACAAAGGAAATAAGAGGGAAGCAAAGAAACAGAGGAGCATAAAAAAAGAAACAGTGTATATGAAAGGACCATAGCAGTATATATATCAAATCAAGCCAGCTGTTGTACTGTGGGAACCAGAGATGATGTTAAGTTCTTCCTTGCATCAATAAACGATCTGAGCTGCTCAGGAGAGAAGATATAATTATAGAATGAAATTTAAGTGACACATACATGGGTAATGTAGCATAAAGAAAGCACCTAAAGCTAGCACCTCCTGTCTAAGCACAAGAAACTGTCTTCTCTGTTCCTGAGTAATTCTAGATGAATCTGGAAAAATACGAACCTTCTGGCCATGAAAATCAGAATTAAGATTATGAAAATAGAGACATAACCTTACTTAAATCAACATCTGTACAAAGGAAACAGCAACGTAGCATGCTCAATAATTTCATTTCCAGATGTTGTAAGAAATTGAGATACATTGAAAGAAGACAGGTTAGAGCGTGAAGATATAGGTAAAAAAACCAGCCTTATTAATAGATGGTAAAACATCGACTGGCAATTTCAAGACATCCAAAATATATCTCTTTAAATTCATAATGGGAAGTTCCCCCATAATTTTGGGAAAATTCAGGAAACGTAGATTCAGACACCTGGATGAATCTTCTAAGAATTCAACCCTTCTGGAAAGCATTCCACATTCTTGTACCAAATTAGCTTGAATTGCAACCACTTTATCCAAATCCTGCTGGAAAGAGAAAATGTTATTGTCATGCTCACATATCTTCAAATCATGTAGAGAGACCAGTACATCCAATTTGGAAGTGAAAGAATCCAACTTCTGAGTAACTAAAGTCAAGTCCTGACCAAAACAAGACATCAGCTCCCATACTGAGTCCAGCGTTACCTCTGCTGGCTTCATGGTGGATTTCCGAGACTCACCTGAAGTTGGTAAAGCAAGGAAACCTGAATCGAGAACTGGAGAAATCTGCTCTACTCTTGAATCCAAGATAGAGATGCCCGAAGAGGAAACAGCCAATGGGGAGACAAAGATGGCCCCTCCAATGATGACAAAACAGACGCCAACTGCTCGACAGCCCTCATCTGTGTTGCAAAAAGGTAATCACTCTGTGCCACTGTGATCGATGAGGTAGAGTCATGTCTGGGTGCTGGCAGGAAGGCTTGAGCACGGGGGCTGAGGGAAGCTTCTCCCCCCAAAGAGACCAACACTCCTCCACTGGTGCTCTCAGGACCATACCACCCGAAACTTCAGGGGTAGGAGATGCGAAGGAGGTAACTAACTGATGCCCCTCAAGGTATAGAGTTTCAAGGGGAAAAACCCTAACCTTTCTTTTGCATTTAGGCGCCATATGGTAAAGGAAACAAAGTTAAGAAAACAAAGATATGGGGAGCAGCCTTCAGCGTCTCCGGTCATGCTGCCTTCTTGCTTCCCACCCAAGGTCATATTTTTTGTGGTGGTGACTTCAGCGTGCAGGGTCAGCGAGCTCCAGGCCTTAGTGACTTGTCCACCTTATACTAAGTTTTATCATGACAGGATAGTCTTGCATACACACCCTAAGATCCTGCCTCAAGTGGTGATGGATTTCCATCTTAACCAGTCAATCATCCTGCCAACATACTTTCCCAGGCTCCATTTGCACCAAGGTGAACAAGCCCTACACAGTTTGGATTGCAAGAGAGCCTTAGCCTTCTATCTGGAATGGACAGAAGCCCATAGACAGTCCACCCAGCTTTTCATTTCCTTTGATAGGAATAAATTGGGAGTTTCCGTTGCCAAACAGACACTATCCAATTGGCTAGCAGACTGCATCTCCTTCTGTTATGCCCAGGCGGGACTATATCTTGGGGGTCATGTCAAGGTTCATTCTGTCAGAGTCATGGCAACATTGGTGGCCCACTTACAAGCAGTTCCCGTGAAGAAGCTATGCAAGGCTAAGACATGGAGTTCTCTCCACACATTCGCATCTCACTACTGTCTGGATAGGGATGGCCAATGTGACAGTAGGTTCATCAGCCAGTCTGTCCTTTGGAATCTCTTTGAGATATAGAACACCACCACCAATGTAAAATGTTTTTGATTTAAACCCTCAAATTACCTCATTACTATGTAAACCCATATTCATATGACATTATAAATGTTACTGTGATTTACTACCATCCTATATATTTTAATTTGTTATAATCTATACTCATCTCCTTCGTTGCTAGACAAGTTACCATGTTAAATGTTACAATGTAAAACAAGGCAAGTTACCATGTTAATTGTTTCATGTAAAATAAGGCAGTCTCTGCCCTATTCACCGAGTTATATGTAAACCGATGTGATATCTCGATCGAATGTCGGTATATAAAAGCAAATAAATAAATAAATAGAACCCAACTCTCCCTGCCTAGGACCCATTGTTTGGGTTCAAACTGTCTCCCCCTCTATTACCAACAGCACTGTGGTTGTTGTGCCCATTGGCAGCTGCTTGGTGCTCATTGGTCCTCTTTTGTGTTGGGGAGCAGCCTGTAGCTAGGGAGTACCATGTGTGAGGACTATCATCCTGCTTGTCCTAGGAGAATGCAGAGTTGCTTACCTGTAACATGTGTTCTCCTAGGACAGCAGGAGGTTAGTCCTCATGAAACCCGCCTGCTACCCCACGTAGTTGGGTTTCTCCTTTTTTTGTGTTTAATTTTTATCGTTATTCTATGTTATGAGATTGAAGAGGGACCCTGCGTGGATGCATGGAATAGGGCATGCTGGGCATGCTCACTCAAAGTTCCAGAAACTTTGACAAATGTTCTCCCTTCCGGGCTCCATCTGATGATGTCACCCATGTGTGAGGACTAACATCCTGCTGTCCTAGGAGAACACCTGTTACAGGTAAGAAACTCTGCTTTCCTTTTGGACTCGCATATTTGCAGACTCATAGACTGATTGAAAAGGGTTGTGTTGTGCTCCTCCTCCCAACCTCTGCTTGATGCCCCAGATGCTCTTACAATGGCCCTGATGATGTGTACTATGATTTCTTATCCCCTTTCTGAATAATCCAGTCAATGCTGCCACATCTTCATTTCTCGGAATTGGGAGAAAAGCCTGTTTAAAAGCATTTTTGTGGCCCCAGTTTAAATATGGCTGCCCTACTTTAGCCCCGCCTCTCCTGCTGCACGATGGAAGATGAGCTCCTATTGGCTAAGCAAGGAGGGTGTGGCCAGGACCCTTGATACGTGGGGCAGGAACAGGCAGAGAATCATGGCAGCTCCAGACTTGTGCTGGACAGAGCAAGAATAGAAGATTTTATGTAGAAAAAATGTCCAGGTAAGAAATGCAGAAACATTGATGTGCCTACAAGGAAAGGTATTTTATTAAGCATTTAGGATGCATATCAAGGGAAGCTCTTATGCTTAGAATTAGGGATGTGAATCGTTTTTATAATGAATAGAAATATCGTACGATATTTCTTAATTCGTTATATATCAGGTAAAACAAGAAACGAACACTTTTCCCCCCGAATTTTCGTGAAAATCGTTTTTTCGGGGTAGCGCGCGCGCACTAAGAAAAAAAACTTTTATTTTTGTTAATTTTTGTTATTTTTGTTAGTGCGCGCTACCCCGAAAAACAATTTTTTACTAAAAAAAAAAAAACAAAAAAAACGATCACACGATCCCGGAAGCACAAACGATCGGGCACCCGATGCACATCCCTACTTAGAAGGGCAATTTTCAGAAGCGATTGGACCTGTAAATTGGCTGTCTGGAAGTACTTATCTTGGCTGTGGGGATTCCTCCTGGATGCTCCCCTGTGCCTCTGCCCCCCTTGCCGGCTGCCAGGCACGGCTGGGGCTCTCTGGGCACATCCCTATAATTCAAAGCTCACGCTGTTGTATCCTCTCTCCTTCCCCTTTGGCAGACACCGACGAGTGCTCCATCGGGAACCCGTGTGGCAACGGCACCTGCGCCAACGTAGTGGGCGGCTTCGAGTGCGCCTGCGACGAAGGCTTTGAGCCGGGGCCAATGATGACCTGTGAAGGTAAAAGCTCCAGCACCTCTCTCGCTCCATCTCAAGTTGTTATCCTGAGCATTTTGTGATGAAATATTAGGGGGGTGAGGTGGAGGGGGGGTAGACAGGTTTTTTTTTTATTGTGATGTACATGGGGAAAGGAGGCAGAGTTGTTTTATTCTGATGTTTGATTGGTTGGCTCATTTTGCAAATATTTAGGGGAAAGGTGGGGACTTTTGTTTAAACGGTGGGCGAGGAAGGGTTGCTTTTTTATTGTGATGTATAATTTTATCATCAGTTTTGTGGAAAGTGTAGAAAGAGGGAGGATCGATAAACACAGGATTAATGCTTATTTTCTGTGTTTTTAGTTTGATTCTGTAACCCGCCTTGTGCTGTGTAACAGGAAGGCATGAAATCAAGCCTGAGAATGGGATGAATAAATAAACAGATAGAGAGATTAGAACCAGTGACAGTAGACAGGACCGCAGACTGCCTGTCCATAGAGGGAGCATAGCACTGGCAGCAGTGCAACCTTCACACACACACACAAACACAACAGGTATAGCACGGGCGGCAGCAGTGCAAGCTTCCCTCACACACACCCTGCCACATCCCAGGCAGCAACAGTACAAGCTTCACACACACATAAACACAACTGGTATAGCACGGGCAGCAGCAGTGCAACCTTCACACACACACACACACCCTGCCACATCACAGGCAGCAACAG
Source organism: Rhinatrema bivittatum (assembly GCF_901001135.1). Classification (NCBI taxonomy): domain Eukaryota; kingdom Metazoa; phylum Chordata; class Amphibia; order Gymnophiona; family Rhinatrematidae; genus Rhinatrema; species Rhinatrema bivittatum. The sequence goes on from NC_042622.1 coordinate 269,121,465, forward strand.
TACAAGCTTCACACACACAACAGGTATAGCACGGGCAGCAGCAGTGCAAGCTTCCCTTACACACACCCACACACACACACACATACACACACACCCTGCCACATCACAGGACAGGCACAGCCCAGGCAGCAAGAGACAAGCTTCACACACACAACAGGTATAGCACGGGCAGCAGCAGTGCAAGTTTCCCTCACACACACACCCTGCCACATCACAGGACAGGCACAGCACAGGCAGCAACGGTACAGCTTCACACATACAACAGGTATAGACTGGGCAGCAGCAGTGCAAGCTTCCCTCACGTACACCCTGCCACATCACAGGACAGGCAGCAACAGTATAAGCTTCACACACACAACAGGTGTAGCACGGGCAGCATCAGTGCAATCTTCCCTCACGTATACCTTACCACATCACAGGACAGGCACAGCACAGGCAGCAACAGTACAAGCTTCACACACACAACAGGTGTAGCACGGGCAGCATCAGTGCAATCTTCCCTCACGTATACCTTACCACATCACAGGACAGGCACAGCACAGGCAGCAACAGTACAAGCTTCACACACACAACAGGTGTAGCACGGGCAGCATCAGTGCAATCTTCCCTCACGTATACCTTACCACATCACAGGACAGGCACAGCACAGGCAGCAACAGTACAAGCTTCACACACACAACAGGTGTAGCACGGGCAGCATCAGTGCAATCTTCCCTCACGTATACCTTACCACATCACAGGACAGGCACAGCATAGGCAGCAACAGTACAAGCTTCACACACACAACAGGTGTAGCACGGGCAGCATCAGTGCAATCTTCCCTCACGTATACCTTACCACAGGACAGGCACAGCACAGGCAGCAACAGTACAAGCTTCACACACACAACAGGTGTAGCACGGGCAGCATCAGTGCAATCTTCCCTCACGTATACCTTACCACATCACAGGACAGGCACAGCACAGGCAGCAACAGTACAAGCTTCACACACACAACAGGTGTAGCACGGGCAGCATCAGTGCAATCTTCCCTCACGTATACCTTACCACATCACAGGACAGGCACAGCACAGGCAGCAACAGTACAAGCTTCACACACACAACAGGTGTAGCACGGGCAGCATCAGTGCAATCTTCCCTCACGTACACCCTACCACATCACAGGACAGGCACAGCACAGGCAGCAAGAAACAAGCTTCACATACACAACAGGTGTAGCACGGGCAGCAGCAGTGCAATCTACACATACACACACACACACCCTGCCACATCATAGGACAGGCACAGCAGAGGCAGGAAGAGACAAGCTTCACACATACAACAGGCATAGCATGGGCAGCAGCAGTGCATACTTCACACACCCACTACAGAACAGGTAGCTTCTGTCACACACATGCATATGTACACACATTCGCACACAAACACTGCCCCACTACAAAATGGGCAGCAGCAGTGCAAGCTTCCCCCACAAATATACACAGTGCCTGTGACAGAATAGGTATAATAGGGGCAGCAGCAGCAGCAGTGTAAGCTTCATCACACACACACACACACACACACACACACACACACTGCCCCAGCACTGAAGAGGTACAGCATGGGCAGTAACAATGCAAACTTCCCTCACACAAGCTGCCTCACAGTATCTTGAAGAAGATGGGGCAGGGGCTTAAACATACGAAAATCAATATTCAAAGCCATTTAGACTGATCATTTGCAAGTTATCTATCTAAATGGCAAGTTTTGCAATATTCAGTCACTTATCCTGCTAAATTATAGGTGCATAAAAAAGAGACGTACCAGGGGTGTTTAATTATCTGGCTAATTTAGTTGTTTTTGAAATATTATCTAATGTAATCCTTTTCTCTGGATTGCCACTGTTTCCAAGGGCACACAAAAGAATTTATCAGGGGTTGACTTCATAGTTCGCACTCCCCTCTCTTCGACCCCCAAAGTGTGGGTCCTTTCTGTGGGGGTGAAGGCTGACCACCTTGGCAGTAAGGACGTTCCCTTGTGAGGTTGTTACCATAGCTCTTTGGGACAGGCACACTTACAAACCAGGCGGGACTCACTGGATGGGCGTTCAAATTAAAGTTTACTGGAATTCCTCTTCAAAGAATCAAAATAGATGCATAACATAAGGGGCCCGATATTGAAAGCACATTCAGAGCTCAGTTGCGAGATAAGTGGGATTTCTCTGGGTATCTGGCGGGCCTCTGAATATCAGCAGCCACTAGATTGCCGGACAAGTCAGTTAGCCGTTAGCAGGCCTGATAGTGGGTGGCACTGCTTAGTCAGATAACTTATTCAGCTAAGTCGCAATATATAGCTTTAGCCAGATAACTTATGCAGGAAAGATAATCCTGCCAATGGGCAGGTTTAACTTAGCTGGATGTTAACTTATCCGACTACGTAGCGCCTTGTATGGAGATAGTCAGCGGCTTAGCCATGCCCAGGGGCGGATTGGCCTATCCGGGGATCGGGCATCCCCCCGGTGGGCCAGTCGCTCCGGTCACGTGGTCTGCCGAGCGCGGCCGTGACAGAGCCGCACTCGGCAGACCACGGGGTATCTCCTGGGCCGGCCTGGGCGGCGAATCCCTGGGCCGATCTTTACCCGGAATCCGCCCCTGGCCATGCCGCTGAATATCCCTTGTAACTTAGCTGAGTAAGTCAACGGGCAGCTCTCAGTTTTGGGCTCACAGTGTCCAGTTGCTTCGTGCCCCCAGATTCACATTAATCGGGATTTGAATGCTCTCTCGTCCTGTGAATGTCTCCCTGCAGGCAGAGGCTAGGAACTGACTTGTCCTACATGGCAGTGAAAGACAAGGGTCCCACGGTGGCTGGGGTATCCTAATTTTGACCGGACCCTTCCCATAGTACATGGGCTCCACGTCGAATCCCAAACCTCACCTGGCAGTGTCCCGTGTCCCAGGGGTAGAAACTCTGTGGGATGTCTCCAGAGATTTTTTTTGCTCTCTTGATGTTTCTCTTCGACAGATTCAGTAGATGATGGCCCTCCCTGAAGGAAAGACCTGTACGGGAAACGGTCACTAAAAGTCTCCAGTTCAGGGCAAAAACAGGGGGCAGAAAAATTCCCCCTTTCCCAAAAGTGGGAAAAAACAAACTTGCAAAAACTTGAATCAGGATCTCTTCTCCCCCTGGAGGCTGCATTCTCCTCTTATGCAGGTTGAAAAGGTTGTCCAGTCCCTCCTGACCACCCTGAGCTGGGGATTCTGCCTGCCAGGAATGGAGAAAACCAGAAAAAAAGCTTCTTAAAATAGCCCCCTTCCTTCCAGCCTTGTAACAGGAACTGGCACGGCCTGTGCCTCTCTGCTCCTATGTCAGCTGGGGGCCTAACTCAGAGATACACAGCCTTCCCTTCTGAAAGCAAACTGCGTCTGCCCTCCCCTCACATAGACTTAGCCCCCGCCTCGTGCCTCAGGGACATCCAGTTCCAGACAAACTCTGGGGGAGGTGCTGTAATGAATGGTCTTGTCCCTCTGCAGCTCTATATACCCAGGGCTGGGGACTCGGGACATCTGGTGGAGACCCCCCCCCAGGGTGTCTCTGCCTCAGCTAAGTTAGCCAGATAACCTTAGGCCTGCTTCAGACGAGGTCTAAAGTTATCCAGCCTTGCCTGGGCAGACAACTTGCTACGTATCCAGATATCTTCAAAAGATATCCGGGTGAGTAGCACTTTGAAATAACCCCTCCTACCAAACTGCATTGATGGCCTTGCCGGGCCATGCACCCCTCCTCCCCCCACATCCACCCCTACATGATACAATTGCTCTGGGTCCCATCTCCCCCCTGACACTTGCAAAAACCCCTAGCAGGAGTGAGGTTCGGTAGTTCCTCGCTCCCGGCCCTTCCATTGCAGCTTCGGACAGGAGCTGTGCTGGCGGCGTAAGATGCCCGTGGTTTATGCTTCCCGTGCTGAGCTAACTTTGGCCAGATAATTTGTCCCCTAAGCAGCCTGCTGAATATTGGCCTCATGAAGTGCTGTACTTTGAGTGAGCTCATACCCAAAGGTCACGCCGTTCCTCTCTTTGCAGACATCAATGAATGTTCCCTCAACCCCCTGCTCTGTGCTTTCCGCTGCATCAATACATTTGGATTCTATGAATGTACCTGTCCCTCTGGATACACACTCAGGGAAGACAGACGGATGTGCAAAGGTAGGAGCTGAGAGGCTGATATTTAAAGATGGCTAAATGCCTCAATGTAGGTGCCTAAGATCCGGGCTGAAAATAGGTGCCTAACTTTAAGACATCTATTGATTCCCGAAAGTTTAGGCATCTAAAATAGGCACCCCGCACTGGAAAGCAGTGCTTAGCCCCTGACTTTATTCCTCAGACCTGATCCCACCCAAATTTTAGGAATCTAGTAAAAATAAGAACCTAAATTTAGGGACTCAGCAGGGGTAAATATTCTTTTAGGAAGATCTAGGCGCCTAACTCTTAAAGTTAGGTACTACCTAGATATTTTGAATATTGGCCTCAGTCTTCTGCAGGCCTGGGAGCAGTGGATGGGGATAGGTGGGAGTCTGTGATGGAATTTGCAGTAGAAGAGTTGGTAGTGATGGGTTGTGCCTAGATGAGTCTGGGTGCAGTTGGGTTCACGTTGATTTGGTGCTTGTGGGTCAGGGAGCTTGGAATGATGGGCTGTGGGTCTGGAGGCTGGGTGCAATGTGACACGGGTGGGCCTGGAGGCCGAGAGAGATGGAATATGTTTTGGATCTGGGGGTCTGCATGCAGTGGGGACTGGGAATCTGAAATGGTGATGCCGTGGGGAGGTAAAGGGGTCAACGTAGCGAAGGGTACTCGTGATCTGAAGGGTTGTCCGTGAATTTGCTGCTTGTGACCGTCTGCAGATCTGGACGAGTGCACGGAAGGTCTGCACGACTGTGAATCGCGGGGAATGATGTGTAAGAACCTCATCGGGACCTTCATGTGCATCTGTCCACCAGGAATGCAGCGCAGACCCGACGGCGAGAGCTGTGTGGGTAAGGACCACTTCTGTGTTTCTCATGGGGCACGTTTATACGTGGTCTGGCCTTCATCCAAGTGTCTCTCATAGCCGTTCATTCTGTCCCAACACCTATGTCCAAATGAAAATTTTTGGGGCCGTCCCCACAATTTTGATCTCATGCGTACTTTTGTAATTCTGTTGCCTCATTTGACAAAAACGTAACATTTAGGGATAGGTTTTCAATAAGCCATCTAAGTGACAGAAGTACAGGGCACTTTTCAGCCTACACAGACCAACCTGATCTTCAAACATCAAAACTGCTCACAGATCTGTGGCTTGAAGATCAGGCGGTTGTGCAGCCAAAGAGTATATGCATACTTTACGTTATCTCACATGAGAGCATAAAGTACATAGATTGAAACTTAAATGTAAGCGCCTAGTTTTCTTCCAGAACAGAAAGCAGCAGAGGGCTCTGAGGGCAAGATTTAGAAAACCTGGCTTGCAGCAGCCCCACCTCTCCTGATGGCGTGGCGTTTGGTTGATAGCACTGATGCAGGAATCTATCTATTATATGATACTCATAAAGGCGAATTTTCAAAAGCTGCACCGTGTAAAAATTTAGCAGTTACGCGTGTAAAATAGCATTTACGTGAGTGTATGCTATTTTAGAAAACCGAACATACACGCATCAATCAGGGTCCACAAGTAAATCTGGGCCAAGAGCATTCTGAGGAGGGGCCAACATTTACACGAGTAAGTTGCTATTTTTTAAGCATTGACACATGTAGATTTGGCCACTTGTTTGCATATATTTACTCCTGCTCAGTATCTGGAGGAAGTGATCGTGAAATATACTGACTGGGTGGGAGTTCTGGGTGAAATGAGATTTCAGGCCGAAGAGCCAGGAGGGTTTTGTTGACCTACAGATGGACTGGGCAAACGGGTACACTAATTGGTAAAACTGGTAATTTCACTGCACCCACATGATAGAAAATCTCCCAATTTATGTGTGTAAAAGCTGACTTAAGAGGTAGTAAATGCATCTAATTTATTCATGTTAAATCTACTTGTGAGTCACTTTAACATTAGATATAACAATACAGCGGGTATACCAGTTGTGCACACTTATCTGACTAAATTCTCACTTATCCAGCTTTGTAGCAGCTTTGATGTATTTAGCTGGATAAGTTCCAAGTTATCCGACTAAGTAGCAGCACTTATCCAGACAAGTTCTGATTTATCCAGATAAGTAGCAACAAATCCTCTATTTAGCTGGATAAGTCTTAAAACATCACTTATCTGCTTAAGGGCCTGATTCACTAATGTTGAAATTACTCTCCTGATAACTTTGTTTTCCTTAGTGTAGACAGATGGACTCAGGACCAATGGGTTATATCTCCCCTGCCAGCAGATGGACACGGAGTCAGGTTTCAAAGATGACATGTAGCAACAAGCTCACAAAATCCAGTTACTACTGGAAATTAGCTCACCACTAATTTTAACTGTAGTCAAACCACAGGATACATCGCTATAAAACAGACAATCCCCCAACTGATTTTCTTCATATGCAAAATCCTTATAGTAAATTATATTAGTCCATATTGTTTGTTACCGAATAGTACTGGCACCACCTATGTAAATTATGATCCATATTCACTTGGATATTGGTGCACTATTGTAAACCGTTATGATGGTAAATAACTTAATGACGGTATATAAAAACTCTTAAATAAATAAATAAATAAATAAATAAATATGTCACCCTAAGTCACCCTTGCAGCGACCTCAGCCCTTCAATATTCTCTTCAAAAGCCACTGTGGACATACTATCGAAAAAACTTGAATAAAAGCGGATAACCATAAATGTACTCAACCAAATATAAACACTGAATCCCAATAAGATTATAGATGCCCTGATCTAGGGACTGAATGACGGCTTACCCGTAATCTCTTGGAATCGATATCCACTCCACGGATGAATCCTTGGCACTGTTCTTGGGCAACCAGGGATGGGATGCTGAATCCATCTGTCTACACTAAAGAAAACAAAATTATCAGGTAAGTAATTTCTCCATTTTCTAGAGTGTAGCCAGATGGACTTAGGACCAATGGGATGTACAAAAGATACTCCCGATCGGGGCAGGAGGTTGCCCACAAGCCGGTTAATACCGCCCTTGCAAACGTTATGGCGTCTCGGGCCTGTACATCCAGGCGATAGAACCTGGAAAAGGTGTGCAAGGAGGACCACGTCGCTGCTCAGCAGATATCTACAGGGGACTGCAGTCTAAATTCCGCCCATGAGACTGCCTGAGCCCTGGTGGAATGAGCTTTAACCTAGGAAGTTAATGGCTTTCCTGCCTCCAACATAGGCTCCCGTGACCACCTCCTTAATCCAGCGAGCTATGGTAACCCACAAAGCTGGTTCGCCCTGCTTCCTTCCACCATGAAGGACAAATAGGCGGTCCTTCTTTCGGATCCGTTCTGAAACTTCCAGATATCGCACCAAAAGTCTACCGACATTCAAATGACTGAGGAGGTGGTGTTCCTCCGCATCCCTGTGCTTATCTAGGGAAAACAACCGCCCGGTTGGTCAAGAGTGGGAGAAAACTCTGCAAAGCCAATCTCACCACTCTCGTCTCAAGCCAATTGATAGACTACAACGCCTCCTCCTGTGACCATCGGCCCTGGACCGAGTGAGATTGGCATACTGCTTCCCAGCTGGTGAGACTGGTGCCCGTCGTCACTATCACCCACTGAGGCACCTCAAGATCCACCCCTCGCCTCAAGTGGTCTTGCACCAACCACCAGCCAAGGCTGGCCTTGGCGGACTCCAGGAATGGTTAGGGAACTTGGAACTCCTCTGACATTGGATCCCAATGGGACAACATCGCTCTCTGTAAGGGTCTCATATGAGCAAAGGCCCATGGAGCCAACTCCAGAGTTGACGCCATGGAGCCCAGGACCTGCAAATAATCCCAGACTGTGGGTACTGATACCGCCAGAAGGTGTTGAACTTGCAAATGCAGCTTGGTGGCCCTCTGATCCGGAAGGAAGACCTTGCCCACTCGGGTGTTGAACCAAGCTCCCAGGAAGTCCAAGACCTGAGAAGAATGCAAGTAACTCTTGGCCTGGTTGAAGACCCACCTAAGGGATTGCAAGCGATGCAAGATCATGTCTACTGCCTGTTTGCAGAGAGCTTCAGATTTCACCCAAATGAGCCAGTCGTCCAGGTACGGGTGAACTATAATCCCTTTCCTGCAAAGGGCTGCTGCCACCACCACCATCACTTTGGTGAAAGTACGTGGAGCTGTCACCAGACCGAATGGAAGAGCGCAAAACTGGAAATGCTTGCCAAGGGACATGAACCGGAGAAATCGCTGATGATCCCTGTAAGTACCTATGTGCAGATATGCTTCCGTCAGATCAAGAGAAGCCAAGAACTCCTCCTTGCGCACTGCCACAATGACCGAGTGCAGGGTCTCCATCCAGAAATGCGGTACCTTGAGAGACTTGTTCACCTTCTTCAGATCCAGAATTGGACGGAAGGATCCTTCCTTCTTTGGTACCATAGTAAATGGAATAACATCTCATGCCCCATTCCTCTGGAGGAACGGGCACAATGGCCCCCAGGGATACCAGCCTATGGATGGTCTGATGGACTATTTGCCGTTTCGCCGGCAAGCCACACGGAGAGATCAGAAAGAGGACTTGGAGAGGCCGAGCAAATTCTAAAGTGTTGCCGTGAGTGATAATACTTAATACCCACTGGTCTGACGTTATCTTGACCCATTCCTCAAAGAAAAGGGCAGCTGTCCCCCAATGACCGGCACAGAGGAACGGGTCAGCTGCATCTCATTGAGAGGATTTAGTAGCTAAGGATTCCTGGCCGGGTCCATCTCGTCCTGCTCGCCGTCCCCAAAAGGACTGAGACCAGGGTTGAGACCTCCCCAAGGTTTGCCACTGGCCTGCACCACATGCTCTCTTTTGGCGAAAACGCCGCTGACTCTGAAAACAAGAACAGGTGGGAGAAACCCTCTAGGGCCTTTTGGCTTATCTTCCGGCAATTTGTGCACCTTCTTGTCACTCAGAGACTTGATTAGTTGTTCCAAGTCCTCACAAAGAGGAGCTTTCCTTTGAAGGGCAGTGCACTAAGCTGCACCTTGGAGGAAACATCAGCCAACCAATTGCACAACTATAAAAGTCTTCTGGCGGAAATAGCTGACACCATAGTTCTAGAGGAGGTCCAAAGGAGGTCATATAAGGCTCCACCTGGGCCGACTCCTGAGGAGGAAGGTCCCTGGTACTCAGTAGTTGCTGCACCCATCTCAGGCCCGCTCTGAGCATGAGGCTACTGTAGATAGCCGCTTGGATTCCCAGAGCTGAGACCTCAAAAATTTGCTTAAGGTGAACCTCAAGCTTTCTGTCCTGGAGGGCTGCTACCCTGGCCACTGGAATAATGGTTCTCTTGGTGACCGAGGACACCAAAGCATCCACCTTCGGGACTTTCAATAGCTCCAGGGTTTCCTCCGGCAACAGGTAGAGCTTGTCCATAGCCCTACCCATGCAAAAGCCCACTTCTGGAGTGTCCCACTCCTGGACCATCAGCTGCTGGACCATCTGATGAAAAGGAAAGGTCTTAGCCGGGCCCCGCAATCCCACCAGGACAGGGTCCACTGTGTCCAGGTTGGGGTCATTCGGAGGGGCTGCAATTCCCAGTTCCACCAGGACATACAGTATAAAGGGGATTGAGTTTGTCCCTCTGAAAGAGGCGAACAACCTTAGGCTCATCCAATGGCACCGCTTTCTCCAGCTCCTCTCTCAGGTCTGCACTCACAAAAGGCAAAGAAGTCAAGAGAGGGTCCTCACCCAAGCCCTGCCCTATCCTGGGCTCTGCCAAAGCAAGATCTTCGGAGGGGTTGCGAACGCTCCAGACCCGAACGGCTAGCCTGGCTAGCCAAATAGGCCTGGTGCATAAGGAGAACAAATTCGGCTGAAAAACCAGGCAGCCCCCTTAAATCCTCCTCCGGGGAAACAGGATAATCCTCGGGGAGCTCAATAATCGCAGCCAGATCCCGTGGTGTGGGTAGAATAAAGGAGTCCTGAGGATCCCCCAGGACTCACATCTGCCGGCAATAGCAGGGGGGAAAGATCTCCTCCCCCACCCAATGTCTTCACAGCAGCCGAAAAAAAATTCAAAATGGCCATCGTTCCCATGCTCAACGGGAACGGATCAGCCTCGCTTTCCCTCCCGGTAGCCCTTCTACCCACACCACGGGATCTGGCTGCCAGACCTGCCGCCATGCTAGAAGAGCCCTCCCTGCCAGGGAGGCAGCGTGCAGAGAGGCCCATATGGGAGAGCCACAAAGTCGGCTCCCCGCATGCCTCAGATCTGACACCACGTGGCATGGCTGTTGTCACAGGAGTGTGCGCGGTCAGCGCCACCATCCCCCAGCCCAAAATGAAGCAGGAACCAGGAGCAATAACCGCAGTACTGCCTCTCAACACGGCTCAACCCCCGAAGGCACGTCACACTGGTACCTGCTGCCGCCACTCAGCCCTGCCGATTGTAAAACTAATTAAGGTTGGTTTTTTTTAAGTAAGAGCTCTGGCAAGGAGGGCAAGGTGGCACCGGATCCCCGCATGGGGAGAGAAGGGAGACAGACCACTGGCTATCACCCTCGGTGCTACTATAAGGGCGCTAGCTGGATCACCAACCCGAGCTGCCTGATGCCTACAACCAGGGAGGATAGGCCCCCTAGGACCTGCCAACTCCCTTGGTGGACCGCTAAGCTTTTCTGGCCTACCTTGATAGCCTTATGCTAGGATCTTAACTTTATTTTTTTTTGTATTGGTGAACCCCTGAAAAAAGGTTCAGAACCACAGGTTTTGCACCACTTCTATCTGCTGGAGGCAGAGAAATACTGAGGAGCTTCAGGTGGCACACCAGGTTAAGAGGGGGTGCCCTCAAAGCTTTTCTCTGTTTCCATCTGCTGGAAGGGAGGCAAAACCCAGCAGTCTGGACTGATCCAGGTACGTACAGGGAACACCATTTTCAAGGTTAATAAATGCAATGAAAGACAGCGTAGTGGCCAAAAGGCGGGCCCTGCAAAAACTTGCAATACTAAATTAAGATTCCCAAGTAAACCGGCCACCTTAGGGGTGGCCGAAGGTGCTTCACCCCTTTCAGAAAACAGGCCACGTTTGGATGAACTGTCAGGGAGGTTCCATTCACCTCACCCCTGAAACCAGGAGAGAGCCACTACGTGCAACTTTAAGGAGTTAAGGGCCAAACCTTTATTCAAGCCGTCCTGCAAAAATTCCAGAATAAGTGGGATTTTGACCACCCAAGGGTGGACAACTGCGTTCCTTGCACCAGGCCTCAAATACTCTCCAGACCCACACATTCGCTAGGGACATAGAGAACTTCCGAGCATGGAGTAAGGTCGTAATTACCTCTGCAAAATATCCTCGTTTCATCATGTGAGCCCTCTCAAGGGCAAAACTGTTAGACAGAATCGAGTTGGATCCTCGTGAAGGACCGATCCCTGCTGTAGCAGGTCCCTGTGCGGTAGGAGGCATAGGGAGTTCTCCACCAGGAGTCTCCGCATATCCACATACCATGGACACCTGGGTCAATCTGGAGCTACTAGTAGGACTAATCCCTGTGGTGCTTGATTCTGCGAATGATCCTGTCCAGCAGGGGCCATGGAGGGAAGGCGTGTAGCTACTCTTCTTCCGACCAGGTCTGAACGAGATCGTCAATCCCCAGGGACCACAGATCTCTTCTCCGACTGAAGAATCGGGGAACCTTCACATTGTGAGATGCAGCCAGCAAGTTGATGGATGGGAAGCCCCAGTGATCTACTATCAGTTGAAAGTCTTTGGCCGACAATACCCACTCTCCTGGATCCAGACTCTCCCTGCTTAGAAAACTGCTCTGACGTTGACTTTTCCTGCGATGTGTGAGGCTGATATCGTTTGTAGATAAATTTCCGCACATTCCATAAGGAGGTCTATCTCCTGAGACACCTGCTGCCTCTTGGTTCCTCCCTGGTGGTTGATGTAGGCTACTGTCATTGTGTTATCCGACATTATTTGGACTGCTTGACTCTGGAGTCTGAGGCTGAATTGCAAGCACACCAGCTTCACTGCCTGGTCTTCCAGGCGATTAATGTTCCAGAGGGCCTCTTCCTCCGTACAATGTCCCTGAGCTGTGAGTTCCTGACAGTGAGCTCCTCAGCCCCGAAGACTCACGTCCATTGTAAGAACCAGTCGTTTCGGGGAGGCCAGGGACACCCCCCTGCTCAGATGAGTCTCCTACGACCACCGCTTGAGGTGAGAGCAGACTCCCATCGGTAACTGGAGCCAAATCAAATAGTCTTGAGACTGCGGGTTCCAAAGTGACATCAGCGAGTGCTGAAGTGGGCGCATGTGTGCTCTCGCCCTCGGCACTACTTCCAAAGTTGTTGCCATCAAACCAAGAACTTGGAGATAGCTCCACACTGTTAGGCCTTATTGTGTTCATCAACTAATGCAGCTGGGACATCAACTTCCATATCCATGTAGTTGGGAGACCTTGCTTTGCCTGGTGTTAACTGGACTTCCAGATACTCCAAGGACTGGGAAGGCTTGAGACTGCTCTTCTCCAGGTTTACTACCCAACCAAGTTCCTGAAGCAAGGAGGTCATCCTGTTGGTCATCCAGAGACTTTCTTCCACAGACTTGGCCCGGATCAACCAGTCATCCAAGTACAGGTGTACCAGGATTCCTTCTCTTCTCAATGCTGCCTCCACGACCACCATAATCTTGGAAAATGTTCTTGGGGCAGTGGCTAGGCCAAAGGGCAGTGCCCAGAACTGATAATGGCGACCCAGTACAGCAAAGCATAGGAAGGTTTGGTGTTCTTGATGGATTGGAATATGTAGGTAGGCCTCGAATAGGTCCAGGAAAGTTAGGAACTCTCCCAGTTGTACGGCCATTATCCTGGAGCATAAGGTTTCCATGCGGAAATGACTCTCTCGTAGGTGACAGTTGAAACTCTTGAGGTCTAGGATGGGGTTAAAGGAACCTTCCTTCTTGGGTACAATGAAATAGATGGAATAACGCCCCTTATTTTCCTGGGGCATAGGTACTGGGATTAAAACCTGCATTGCACCCTATAGATATTATGCCCACTAAAACACTCCTCTCCATCCCCACGAGGATTGCCCCTCCCATCTCCAACATCATCAACAAATCTATTTCGACTGGTGTTTTTCCTATGCAACTTAAGCATGCAATTATAAAGCCGACTCTCAAAAAACCAGACCTGGATCCATCTGAACCGGCCAATTATCGTCCGGTCTCGAACCTCCCATTCTTGTCAAAAATTATAGAAAAAGTGATAAACAAACAACTCACGGACTATCTAGATGATAACCGATTATTATTTCGGACACAATACGGTTTTCGTAAGTTCCATAGTACTGAAACTCTGCTAGTATCCCTCTCAGACTCTATTCTAAAAACACTAGATTCTGGTCATTCATACATTCTTGCCCTACTCGATATTTCCTCGGCATTTGACACGGTCAATCATAATATCCTTCTAACCCTACTCTCTCAAATCGGCATCACTGGTTCTGCACTAAACTGGATCCAATCTTTTCTGAAAGACAGGACATACAGTGTCAAGTTGGGATCCCAAATATCGAAACCAAGAAATCTGCTACAAGGTGTACCACAAGGCTCTTCGCTATCATCAACACTGTTTAACATTTACTTAGCACCTCTCTGTCGACTCCTAGCAAAACTAAAACTCCATCACTTCATATATGCCGACGACGTACAGATTCTTATCCCTATTAATGATTCCCTCTCTAATGCTCTGAATACCTGGGAATCAGCCCTGGCTGAAATAAAAAAGCTTTTCACAGAAAACTTCTTAGCTATAAACACCACCAAAACTGAACTCATCATCATCACGCCACACAATAACACCCCCTCCAACACATCTCACCATTCTACTTCAGTTCTGCCCCTACTACAGCAAGTCCGCAGTCTTGGCGTCATTATTGACAACCATTTCACTTTAAAGAAATTCATCTCAGCTACAATAAAAAATGTTTTTTTCAAACTTCACACTCTAAAAAGAATTAAACCTCTTCTACATCCACAAGATTTCCGGACGGTATTACAAGCTACCATACTACCAAAAATTGACTACTGTAACGCAATTCTCTTAGGTCTCCCTAAAAACTCAATTCAACCTTTACAGATGTTACAGAATGCAGCAGCTCGATTAATCACCAATACCCATCTCCATGATCACATAACACCCGCTCTCATGTTCTTGCATTGGCTCCCAGTAGCTTCTAGAATTACCTTTAAAGTTCTCTCCCTCATACATAAGTCGATCTATAACCAAGAGATGCAATGGTTCTCGGAGCAGTTTGTGTTCCATATCTCCAAGAGACCCATAAGACATATCCATCAAGCTAAATTGGCAGCCCCCCCAACAAAAAACATCAAACACGTGACCACAAGAGACCGTGCGATCTCCATAGCGGGAAGCAACTTATGGAACAAGATGCCCACTGACCTACGTCTGGAACCCTGCCATAAGAAATTCAAACAAGGACTCAAAACGTGGTTATTTGAACTAGCATTCACACAATGATCTCCATTTAACTGAAATGCCATTCAATTTGCTACCCTCTCTCCCCATGCTCCGTTTCCCACCCTACCCTCTTTCCCTCCACTATCTCCTCCTTCACCTTTCCCGCCCACCCATCCTTCCCCCTCCACCCATCCATCCCCACCCTCCCATCCCCTTCATGATATTAATTAGCTTGAAATAACAGAAATGTCTTCGGTGCAATATAGAAATTATACCCACTCTCAGAACCGGTATTGATTTAGATACTATTTAGTTTTTGTGTTGGTTTGTAAAGGTTTAATAGTTACATCAATATTTTAATTGTATGTTATACATTATTGGATGGTCCACAGTCTGTACAGTCTGTTATCCATCATAACTGTTATATGGAATTTATTTTATTTAATACCTATTAATAATGTCAATGTAAAGCTTGTTGCTAAGTTATTGTTAAATGTAAACCGCGGTGATGTATTCCTTTACGTTCTGCGGTATATAAAAACCCTTAAATAAATAAATAAATAAATACAGCCCTCATCCTGAGGAGCCTTAAAAGATTAATATCCACTGCCTGCTTTTTGTGCTGGGAGTAGTAGCAAGGAGACATCATGAATATGTCCCCAAGGAGTGCTGCAAAATTCCAACGCATATCCTTCTCGTATGACTTCTAGTGCCCACTTGTCCGAAGTGATCTCGACCCACCTTTGGTAAAAGAGAGACAGTCGTCCCCTATCTTCTCGTTCTGAAGATGGGTCAGTAAAATTGCATTGGGAGGTTCAGGATGATCCTGAATCCAAAACCTGCCCCTCTCTTGGGCTGTTGGACTATGAAAGGAATGAGTTCTTTCAAAGGGTTGAGACCTCTGAAATATCAAGTTTCCATAGGGATGGAAACATTGAGTGCCCCTGTACCAGCCCCTCATAGGCGAGGGGCGCTGTTCTGCTTCCTATCTTCCGGTAAGCTAGGGGGACTGGAGATTCGCCCCATTTACTGACCAGTTTTTCCAATTCATTTCCCAATAGGAGTGATCCTTTAAAGGGCATCTTTGTAAGGTTGGCCTTGGAGGTTGCGTCAGCTGACCAGTTCCGCAGCCATAGCAGCCTTGTGGCTGCTACGTTTGAGGCCACTCCTCTGGCTGAAGTACATACTAAAATCTGAGCATGCGATTCCATAGCTGCTCTGGGGTTTTACCCCGAGTCTTCCACCTCCTGAGAGAGAAGTAGGCACAAATATGCTACCAGGGCACAACAAGAAACAATCTGTGGTCATTGGCTACTGTGTCAAAGGCTTGTTTAAGACTAGACTCCAACCGTCTATCGTGCACATCCTTTAAGGCCGCTTTTCCCTCCATTAGGATAGTTGTTCACTTAAGACAGCACAGACCAGTACACTCCCACTTTAGGGAAACGCAAATGTTCTCTCACTGCTGGATCCAGCGGATATAAAGATTCTAACATCCGGCCCCCCTTTAAAACTTGTTTCTGGGGCATCCTATTCCAGGTCAATCAACTCCTGGATGGCTTCCAGTACTTGGAAGTAGCAAGAGGCTTTACACAAGGAAATCAGAATGGGATTCTTCTTAGGTTCCATTACAGATTCCGCTCTAGGAACCCCCAGCGTTTTCAGGGTCTGGGAAACCAAGGCTGGCAATTCATCTCTATGAAAGAACTGTAACATGGTTTGATACGGTTCTAATCCCCAGGGGAATTTCCCCTTCTTCCAAGGGATCTTGCTCTTCATCTGTTGCCATTAGGGTCCCCACTAGGGATACCCTTGGTCAGATGGAGCATGTCTCAAGGTCTGCCAACAGGAATGGGAGAGGGGGGGCTGGCTGGGGTTCCGTCTGGATAGGAGCAAGCGAGGAAGTAGACTGCGCCTGCACAAAGGCCTGTAGTCCCTTTGTTATATAACCCACTGTTTATAAACCTTGTACATAATCCTTTGTTATATAACCCTCTGTATATAAACCACCGTATCTTTCCACTATATATTACCATTAGTTTTACAGTTGACCTGACCTCCTTTGCTCTTCCAATTAATCAAAGTTATGTCCTAGATAGTCACCCCTACCACTTTATCTTAATCTAATTCTGATTCCTTCCACTTCCAAGTTTATTCCCCCTGTTTATTGCAACTTTGCCTCTGCTTCTGTGTTAAATTACCCAAGTTCCATGTAAACCGATGTGATATTATATATGAATGTCGGTATAGAAAAAGATTTAAATAAATAAATAAAAATTCTACCCAAGAAAAGGCTGCCGGGTCCATGTCTAGCCTGGGGGGAACTGGGGTGGGCCCAGCCTAGTTTCCCTCTTCCATGGAAGACCCAGCCAAGGGGTTATTCAGATCGGGAGTAATTCCAGTTAAGGCTGCCAATCCATTACCTGAATGGGAGAAGCCGGGCTCAGCAAAATCCAGGGAGGCCAAATCCCCTTGGGCTTCCTCACAGTGCTGACTCGAGTTGGAATCCAGGTCAGGCTGGGAAGTCCTAATATGACAAGCAGTGTAGAGAGCAAAGCTCTTATGCTTATTGGCTGCCAGCGCCATTGGCGGTGGTAACTGTGCATTTGATCAGCTCGTGCTTAAAAATGTATGCACACAAACTTTGAGTGCCTAGGCGGGCAAGGCGAGGTGTACGCAAAGCCCGTTCACCTGGATTTTCCTGTATCCTACGCTTACTTTATTGTGCACGTAAGTAGGCGCGCGACGTTATGTGCACGGCGATTGCGCAGAGTTGATGCACTGCATGTACAGACATCCTATAGCGGGCAATGGACACCCTGGAAGCCAGCTTTAAAGGAGGCCAGGAATTGGAGGCCCTGTACCCTCTGGACCCAGAGGCCAAAGAATGCCTGCCTTTCCTGAAAGTGGATGCCCTTGTCTGTGCCTTTTCGAAGCCAGTCCCATATCGGATAAAACAAACGATCACTTTTCCCCCCCGAATTTTCGTAAAAATCGTTTTTTGGGTTAGTGTGCGCTAACGGGAGTTAGTGCATGCTAACTCATGTTAGTGCACACTTACAAGAAAACGTTTATTTGTGTTATTTTTTGTTACTTTTTGCTATTTTGTTAGTGCACGCTAACTCATTTGCTATTTTTTGTTAGTGCGCGCTAACTCATGTTTTCACCGATGTTTCACCACACAAAAAACGGGAATCCGCAGGAAAATCGAGATTTTCCCACGGCCAGACGAACCCAAAAGCGGGAACGATTGGACACCCGATTCACATCCCTACTTCTTAGCAGGACCTTCCTTTCAGTCGCTGCACGCTCTGTCTCTAAGTCTGTTAACGCTAAAGACTGTATTTCTTGGTGGAGATATGCTCGGCTCGTCGCATCTCTGAACTACAGTCGCTGTCATGCTGGGGGCCATTCCTCGTTGACTCCAGGAACATTGCAGCTTTGCACTGTCCCTTCCTTCTTGCCAAAGTTTCACCTGAACCAGTCCATTTCCTTACCGTCCTAGATAGACACAAGGACTCGGAAGACCACCGCTTATGTTTGGTTGAGTACAGATACAGTCACCAGTTTTAATCAAGTTCTTAAATTGTATTCAAGTTTTTCAATAATATGTCCACATGGCTTTTGAAGAGAATACGGAATGGCTGAGGTCACTGCAGGGTTGTATCGAGGGTAACGTCAGCTTTGAAACCTGACTCCATCTCCATCTGCTAGCAGAGGGCACATAACCGATTGGTTCTGAGTCTATCTGTCTACACTAAGGAAAACAAATTATCAGGTAAGAAGTTTCTCCATTATCCAAAATTCCAGAAAATGTGGGGCTCCTTCTTAAGCGTGGTCTTCATCACATCGAGGATGGCAGATGGTTTTGTATCTGGGGACGGAAGGTAGTGGCTTTACTTTTTTCCAAGCGGACTGTAGGTGGGGATGCCTTAACCTCTGGTGGCCACCAATTCCATTATAAGGCTTTGCATTTATTTTATTTATTAGTTTATTTAGAGTTTTTTATATACCGGCAATCATGAAAACATATCTTGCTGGTTTACCATCGAACAGGAGTGCAATTATATACAAAAAAACTAGAACTGTGGTGACCGAAGGTACAGTTTCATTTAACAAGGGTAGCCGAACTTGGAGAAGGAAGAAGAGAGGAGAGAAAAGAAATTGTTAAACAATATACAATTTAAATATAGTATACAAAATAAGTGTTATAAACAAGAGGAATGGTGTTTTAGGGGACATTGGAATGTGTCATTGGGTTGTGTCCGGAAAAGCTTGCTTGAATAACCAAGTCTTAAGTTTTTTTCCTAAAAGTTAGGAGGCAGGGCTCCTGTCTGAGGTCTGTAGGTATGGAATTCCACAGAAGAGGGCCAGCTGTGGAGGTGGCGCGATCTCTTATGGTAATGTGTCTGGTCGTTTTTGCTGGGGGAACTTGGAGGGAGCCTCTGTAAGCATCTCTAGTAGGTCTGGTAGAATTATGTGCTTGGAGAGGGGAATTGAAGATCGAGAGTGGTGAGTTGATGTATAGTTTTGTAGGTGATGGTTATGGCTTTATACATGATGCGGAAGTAGACGGGTAACCAGTGAAGCTCTTTCAGGACGGGGGATATGTGGTCTCTTTTCCTTGCGCCTGTCAAGATTCGGGCTGCTGAATTTTGAACCATCTGTAGGGGTTTGGAGTATGATGAAGGTAGACCTA
This sequence comes from Rhinatrema bivittatum, assembly GCF_901001135.1. NCBI lineage: Eukaryota > Metazoa > Chordata > Amphibia > Gymnophiona > Rhinatrematidae > Rhinatrema > Rhinatrema bivittatum. Next base: position 269,140,732 of record NC_042622.1, read on the forward strand.
GCAATAGGGAATTGCAATAGTCTAGTTTCGTAAAAATGACTGCTTGGATGATCGTTCTGAAGTCCTTGAGCGTGGAAAAGAGGTCTTATCCTTTTCAGGACCTGGAGTTTATAGAAGCAGTCTTTGGTTGTTTTGTTGATGTGTGCCTTGAAGTTTAGCCGGTTGTCTATTATTACTCCTAGGTCTCTAGCTTGTGTGGTAGGCAGATTGGTAGGAAGAGTACTGTTGGAGGTGTTGTTCTCAGGAGAGATGAGTAGGATTTCAGTCTTAGAGGAATTTAAGATGAGGTGTAGGTTGTTGAATAGGTGTTTGATTTTTTTGTGGCATGATTCCCAGTAGTCAAGAGTATTAGAGTATGTGTCTTTGATAGGGATGATGATTTGAATATCATCTGCGTATAGGAAAAACTTTAGATTGAGGTCGGTGAGAAGTTGGCAGAGAGGAAGAAGGCATAACAGTGATTTGTTAAAAAACTGGTATGGGAGGTAATTAATAAGGGTTATCAAGATCCCTATTATGTGTCACTTTGTTTGGACAATATGGGTGGGAGAGGGTGGGGAGGGATGTCATTCTTATGTTAATTTTTATTTTAAAATTGGTTTTGATATTACTTTTATTGTTTAATTTTAAAATAATTCAATAGTATTTTATTATTTCTTTTCTTTTTGGGATACCACAGGGAGCTTTCTCATCATGCTGCCAATTATATGCACTGATTGTAATGGACAAACACAGTATTTGGTGTGGTATTTCATGTTTAATTGCTTGTGATTTCAATAAAATATAATTTGCAAAAAACAAAAATGAAACATGAGTGGCCAAGAAGTTAGGGAGGTGGCATTGGGTTCAGAGGTGGTGGGCCACATACAGTATGTTATCATTAGATGAAACATACCTGGGGGCCATGAGAAGCCCTTAGTATTACTTGTAGTCTGCAGGAAAACCCTGCTGGTTCCAGATGTCTCTGCCATGAACAAGAATTGGTAATAGGGCGGGCTGTAAATTGATGTAAATAAATGTCTCACCCGTAGGAGGGATGAACTGATGGAAGGACTATAGTGCTGGATTGTCTCATGTACTGTGCTGTGAGCAGCTGATATTTTAAATATGGTTTGTATCACGTTTCTTGCTCATAGATGAGAATGAGTGTCGTACCAAGCCTGGAATCTGTCCCAATGGCCGCTGTGTAAACACCATGGGAAGTTATAGGTGCGACTGCAACGACGGGTTCCAGGTCAGCACCTCTGGCATTGACTGTATCGGTAGGTACAATCCTTCACCCTTCCCTCACTGAGTGTATCGTTAGGTGCAATCCTTCATCATGTACAGATACAGCCACCTTCGGCACTAACGGGTAGACTTTAAATAGGCTGCGCGCGTAAAATCCGGCCTTTACGCGCGTGGCTGGGCTTTGCGCACGCGTGCCAAGCCTATTTTCCAAAAGGCCCAGCCACACGTGTAAAGGCTGGTACGTGCATAAGTGCTGACCTTCCTGCGAGGGGCAGGGCGGCCGGGACAGCGCCATTGATGGCTGTCCCAGCTGCCGGCGCGTGCAGCTTGCTTCAGGTCGGGCTCTGTAGTAAGTTGGAAAACAGAAAAAAAAAGCAAAAAGGTAGGATTTAGGGGTCGGGGAGGAGAGCGGAAGGGAGGTTGGGCTAGGGGGTAGGGAAGTTCCCTCCCACTCCACACCTTAATTGGAGCGGACTGGGAGGGAACTGGGGAAGGCCGGGATGCATCACCGCGTGATGTTTGCATAAATCCTCCCCTCCCCCCTTGCGCGCGGATTATAAAATCCGATGCGTATGTGCGCGCGGCCCACGTATTTTATAATATGCGCACATGAACACGCGTGCGCTTCTTTTAAAATCTATCCCTAAGTGCATCAGAGTTATTTGTCCCCCTTCTTCGCCCAATCCCAGTCCCCACCTTATCGGATCTGAAACGAAGAGAAATAATAATAGAATCATGTAAAGTTTATTATTCAAGTTCAACCCAGGGAAGGTTCTATAATGAGGCAGGGTGAGGCGGCCGCTTCAGATGGCAGAATTCTGAGGCGGCAAAAAAATGCCTCCCTCAGAACGCCACTGTGGCGTCCTCCTCACACTGCTTGCCAATGTTCCCTCTCAGCTGCGCGCGTGCGCGCACGTTTCTGGAGGCCGCTCTCAGCCTCTCTACCCCCGCGCATTCCCTGTGTACGTACCCGGATCAGTCCAGACTGCTGGGTTTTGCCTCCCTTCCAGAAGATGGAGATAGAGAAAGTTTCCCAGGCACTGCCCCCTTAACTTGGTGGCCACCTACTGCTCCTCAGTATTTCTCTGTCTCCAGCAGATGGAGGTGGTGCGAAACCTGCGGTTCTGATCCAAGCAAAAAAAAAAGAGCGAGATTATCATGTCTTTGGAGGAGATCTCCCAGGGGGTTGTGAGACCTGGACGAGCAGGGGTTGGGAAGACCAAACTTTGTCCCTGAGTCTGCTGGTGGGGTGACAGCTGGTGGTCCAGCTCCCTTCCCCCTTCTATGCTCCTTGTCCAAAGCCTCTGCCAGCCTCTTCAGGGAAGTATTCCATCTTTTTGTCTTTTCTGGGGCTCTGTCTAAAGTTTTTTTTGTTTAAAGTTAAAAAAAAAAAAAACCTGTTGGGAGAATCTTGGGGGTTCTCCCTCAGCGGCAGGAAGTGCAGGAGCAGACTCGAGCCCAGGAGCTCGCGCGGGGATCCTTTTCTGTCTCCCTCCCTCTCCTCCCGTGGCTGCCGGAGACTGCCTCATGGCTGTTTTCATTTCATCATACCATGCACGAGCCGGTGCTCGTGTTGTGACAGCCGGGCCTCGTCA